>NW_020448808.1:347092-687092 GCF_003343035.1 Apteryx rowi
ATTCTCTCCAGTCAGAATCAGAGGACATTTTACAATTGCGCAATAGCTCAGACATGAAAGAGGGACAGCAGAAATTCCTGGCAAGGCTCACTGTACATGCTGTGGGAAATGGGCAGCAAGCCTGAAACCTCACAGTCTTGTTGGGTTAATGGCACGTGAGCAGATCAGCTGTACTTAGTGCTTTCCAGTAGCCTCAAATCCTCTGCACATGAGGACATGAACCTAGAAAATTCATCTCTGTTCATACTAAACCCTTAGCACTATTTGAGGCCCAGTTAGTCACAGTATGAAAGTTTCCCCCTGCAGCTGCTAATACCTACAGATGCAGAGCTCTCGTTGCCTCTGTCTCTCCCACACTAGTACTATTTCACACCCACATTCATGCCAACAAGGGGAGATGTGGTTTACATGTACAGTGTTCTCCAAAGAGCATCCTTTGTTAACTAGGAAGGTTTTTCTTTTCTCCCTTTTATTTGGTAGCCTTATCAAGAGCAAGTTTGTCCTCTCACACCCCACTGCTCTCTATTTTTGCTGAAGATTCTTCTATTCAGTACAGGACACGAAAAGTAGAGGGTTTCATTCAGTATTGGCTGGCGGCGGGGGGGGGGGGAACTGTCTAAAACAAAGCTACTAGCAAAGCAGAGAGAGAGAGCACGAGAGAATGAGGGAAAGAAAGATGCGTGCCTGCAGGGAAAGTAGCTTAAGGAGAAGTGTAGGAGGAATACTGATTCTAGACTTGCAGCAGCCCTATTTTTCATAAAGATAATAATAAAGAATAATATGGTGCAATTTGGGCACAAAATCACATGAAATTGCTGAGTGCTTGTCTGCAGCTTTCACTAAGAGGGAAAGAAACAAGGGGGCTGAATGGCTCCTCCTGAGTTCAGCACTGAGACATTTCCCCAAACTCACCTAAAGGATGTCGTTGTTGAAAGTTACAAATTTGTACGGGAATTTCAGGACCACTTTTGTTTTCATTATAAATTCCCCCTGAGTCTGAGAAGGCTGGCACATGTACACCAACCAGTACATCACAAAGACATGCTTACTTGGGTCCTGAAAACCACAGGTGTACCCTCCGTGTTGCTTCCAGAGCTAGACTGAACATTGGGAACTGTGGCATCACTGCATCATGCCCTCATGGCAAAATATTTTCCTGTCTGCTGCATTCATGCCCAGGATGGGGAGCCCCTTTGTCCTTCCATTAGTATGGGTTCTGCTTCCCACATCCTTCCAAAAACAAGGAAAATGCTGTAAACGCCTCTGCCAGCCAACATCACACAAGAACAAATTCTCATGTTTAAAGAGAGCAGGATCCAGCTCATCCACTCTTCTTACACTGAAACGGGAAGGGAACTAATCCCAATTAAGAGCATTTGGCACTGGTTTGAGCAGCTTTCCTGAGAACCATACAATACAGATGTGTTCTGATCTTCTCCAGGTACTGCACAAACAGTTGTCACCAAATTGGATTTATTCCTCACTGTTTCATATTCTCTGTCGAAAATTACTTTCACTTTAATTTTCTACACAGTTTTCTTAAATAACATCATCAGTCTCCCTGAAAGAAAATCTTTGATTCAGAGTTCACAGTGTCGATTTCTAACACACGTGTAACTATAGTTCTGCTCAGTAAGAATTGGCTGCTTTCAGAATTTAACTCTCTCTGCATCAAAAAAGGACGCTCTTCCCATAGCCCAAGGAACTGCATAGCTGGAGACATTGCTGGGTCATGCTGCCACCACCTTCCCTGGGGATGTGGCTCTAAATCCCACTCTGCTGGAAGTGGAGAGGTTGTAGAGATTTTTATCACATTCAAAGTCACCGCAAAGTCCTTATAACTGAGAGTCTCTACTTGAGAGAGGACCAGAGCTGGAGTGAGTTGTGGAAGCATTAGTACAGCAGGAAAATCTGCAGGTTGGAGTGCAGACATAACCCAGCAGCACAAACTTTCAAACTAAGCTTGACACATATTGAAAGGAATGATACTGCCATGATCAGAGGTCCTCTGAGCAGAGAGTCCTTGTTTTAAATGGAAGTGAGGTGAGATGTTATTGTGAGATCTTCCCCTCTGGTCTGCCCTCACTGGTCCAGCCACACACGCATTTGAAGATCTGAATCACACTTCAGTGTAATCCTTTTTCCCTCGCTTTACCCTGAAGGATACGGGTGGCAATACAGGAGCATGCTGCCCCACTCAGACATGTTCCTCTTATCTGAGGAGAGGACCTCTGCTTTGTCTGGAAGGAGTTATCAGGTTGCTGGGAGGTTCTAGCATTCTCAGCCATAGTCTTGCTTTACATCAACAGGCCAGAAGTAAATTAGGATTTAGTATCAGAATGACTTATTTGCCATTTGACCCGAAATCACCCTACTGGCAGGCCAGTTTAGAAAATGCAAGTTACTAGGTCCAGATATAAATGAATAAACATGCAGGAAAGATGAGTTTAAGATTTTCCTCATTCTGTGTCATCTGGTTAACCATTTGTCAGGATGCTTTTGCTACGTGCAGCTGGGATGCAGTTCGCAAACAAAAGCTCCACCCGGAATATAGCTTTACCTGGGGAGGATGCGGTTTCCTGGCTACCCCTATTGTTATACACCCAAACTCTCCGTGGTGAGCTATTCACTGTTAAGCATTCTCCCCAAGGGTTTCTTGTGAGTCATCATTTAATCAGGGGTCACATTTTAACTCTCCCCCCACAGGACTGCTAATTGCGTCCATCTACTTAAAAACAGTGATGTTCTTTGAACATGACTAGGCAAACTTATCTCCGATCTAGAACATACTAATGACTGTTTCAGTACTTAACTGTAGGCAAACATTAACCCACTGTAAAGTGGATGCTCTTTTCCAGCTGGGGAAGCAACATTCAAGCCTCAGTGCATTACTTTTTCATAGACAAAAACTATAATTTATATAAGATAACAACAATTCTTTAAGCAAGTGCAGGAAGGGGAATAATGTATGCTGTTCATTACTAGGTTTTGATTGTTAAAATCTGATTTGGGTGTAGGTGTATTTGGGGCAAGATGCTCTGACTAGGGCTTTGAGAGATACTGAGATGGAACTTCACTCCATATTTTTTATAGTTTAAAAAGCTGAACAGTTGCTTAGAACTTCATCTGGTTCTTAGTAAATTAATCTCACATAAATAAAGTATGACATTTATACAAAGAAGCAAGTGAAAACTAATGGAATATTTGTTTGCGACAATTGACTATCTTAGCTTTCATCCACACTTCTATGAACCCCCACAAAAGTACCAGGTAAAAAAAAGGTATGAAAAGTTTCTGGTTTAAATAAATTGTTTGTTAATGATATCTCTTGTACCAGCCAGTTGGTTGCTGTAATTAAATTGTGTGGTCTATGTTTTGAGACAGTTTCAGACTTGATCCTTCTCCCTAGTCCTAGAATCTGCAAGTCCAAGCTCTTATTGTATATCTCCATGTGTTCACATCTTTAAGAAAAGTTGCATGATTACTGATTGCACAATTTAGAAGTTTCAGAATGTCCCCTCTGAGCCTCATCTCTCTTCTGTACAGATCTCTGTTGCAAGAAACCCTGCCGAGGGGCATTTACAGAAAACAATTTTTCATTGTCACTTTATAGATAAAGAATGAAGGAAGAGAGAGATTAAGTGCCTACTAGTAAGACCGCATCTTTTGCGGAGCCAGCACTGAACTCACATATTTGATTCCCATTTCAGTACCTGAGCCATGAGCTCAAACTGCTTCCATACAGACATTAATGAAAGAAAGCATAAATGGGACCATAGCACAACTGCAAAGTCTTCATGCTTTGAAGATCACCTGGAGGTGAATGCAATAGTCTCACTTTAGTATCCCCTATTTCTTGTCCATTTCGGCAAGGGCATAAGTATTAATCAATTAATCATTTCTGAAGTTTAATCAAGTGCTGGAGTTGTAATCAATTGGCAACACAATGGAACACAAGGATGTTTGCCTGCCTGCCCCTCCAAGCTTAATTAGCAATTATCTCTGCTGGGTGACCCCTTGATCCTGTACAGTTTAGCTGAAGGATAAATACATCCAAGAGGTAATTTCACCTTTTGCCTCCATCATTTGGCATTATTCTAACTGTTTATTAAATTCCCAGCCTCTCCAGAGCTTGCAAGATGGAAAATCTTTAGGTAAACCTGCAACTACTGTAATGAGAAGATTTGATGAAGTTATTAAAGAGGAAGATATGAAGAAGTCTTTCTTCATATTTTCCCTCCCCCCTTATAACCTTCTTTCTCTCTTTCCCCTCAGACTGCAAAGTACTGGCATTTCTAGTAGAACCTATTAAGAAGATTCTTCAGTAAAACTGGTTGCAGAAAGAACCATGAGGAGGAATCTTGTGTCAGATTATTGGAACTAAAGGCTTCTTGGAGCAACCTAATTTCTCATAGTTTTGGGACAGCAAAATTCAGCTTCTGAATCTCACTGCTGTGTTACTAGATTATCATAATCCCAGTGGAAGGCAGGGACAGATAACTAAAAAGTGTTGTCCTAGTATATTTAAGCATTGTGTATTTGTTTCATTAAAATCCTGTTTTCCCAGCTGTCTCCAAAGTACCTCTGGAGAGAAAAAGAGAGAGACTATCAAAAGCTGGAAGTGAGTTAGAGTCTTAGTTTGAGATGGATAGTCTAGAAACAGCCAGAAAGCAAACATTTTCTAAAATATGAAGACCATGTGGCATTAGGTGAGGACTCTTATATTCATGTATTTAGTCACAAAGGCTAACCTAAGCATAGCAAAAGGAACAAACAGGGTTCCCCAAACATTGGTAGATTCTGGAGAGCTCTCTTTACAGTAGATCTCAGTGATGCTGAATTGACTGACATCAGTTAAAAGGGTTTAGCAACTGCTACACCTGTATCATCAAACTCAGACTACTCCTAAGATGAAAAAAATACAGCTTTAACAGAGACTTGAATAAATAGTGAGTTAAAACCAAAAGGCATCCCTGAGGAACTTAATCTCTGCAAGATGTTAGCCTGTCTAGGATCTAGATCACTCCTTTGTAGCTCAACTGGCTCCACAGAAAATATACATATGTATATAAGGTAGCAAAGATATCTTTCAAAGCATCTCATTGTGATTTCAAAAAGCTGGTTGCAAAGTCAGTCTCCTCAGGGTTACAGAAATTACCTTCTTCCCCTCTCCATTCTAAGGAATGAAAGTTGAGGCCACGATTGCTTACGCATTTAGGGCAACATGAGGACACAGCCTCATCAGAGGGGTTTGAAGATAAATAGCGGTAATACTACAGCCATATAAAACTGTCATAAGCAATATTCCCATTGGACAAGTGGATAAAATACTGACTTTACACAGTGCAATATTCCAGGGAGAAGGCCCCTAAATTATTCCTTGGGGTAGCTTGCTGTTACAGAGGCATGATGGATGTCCATGCATTAAGGATGCCATCTGAAGCCACCAGAAGCATTGGTGCAGATGAAGCATTTTGATGAAGTGCTCCAGTTTAGCTTTATATATTAAAAACTGCACTGGCTGGAGAGGCAGAGGCTCTCAATGGAACTCTCACCCTTGCTCCATCTTTATTTGGATTCTCAGAACATAACAAAAATAGAACAAACTGGAAAGACAAGACTGATCAACACTGTCAGCTCACATTTCAAGCTCATTGGAGGCAGAGCCTTCTTTTTGTGGCTGCAGATCCCTGAGCTTCAAGGGGTTTGCATCAGTTTAACTATCTGTACTCTTGAGGTCTAGATTACTCCGCCCTTAATAGATTGTATGTTTATGCAGCACCTAGCACAGTAGGCACTGGTCCATGTGAATAGATATCTTAGTGTGAGGCTCCCCCTGAACAGATGAAGATGGTTCCTCTACTCTTTTTCCTATCCTTGTTATAGGATATCCCAGGAGGAAGGTGCCCAAGCCTGCTAATTTGAAACGGCTGTTGTTGATTCCTCATTTGCTTCAGAAATTACCAAAGTTCTAATGAAGAGCTTGTGAGTGACTGTTGATTTGCACAGCTTAGGGGACTGAACCACAGAACATTACACAGGTCAACGCACTGGTATTTGCTAATATCTGTTGTCTTTGACAGGGTTGTGGTGCCAGGTTTAGAGAGGGCATTTGCTGCTAATAATGATTTAATGAGAACAGAGGAAATGTCCCAACACAGCACAAATTAATATGCAGAACAATAGTTGTAATGAGGCTATAAAACTAAACTCAATACCCTCAAGCACGGCTGTATTTTCTGGCTTCCCACTACCAGGGATCTGATTGCACTTTTTCCTGATAGTACTAGAACTGAGTGATATGATTGAAAATTGGGGTTGCAAGGATTTTGCAAATAGATGTTCTGCACTGTCTTTACCTGGAGAAAGACTAGGATATATACACTGGAAAGTACTATATAGTAATCTTGCCCTTTTTTAAGGGCAGTAACATATTATATGCATAACATCAATATATAGTACAGAAATTAAACATGAATATAAAGGGAAATATAAAAAGATTAAAGACTTATTCAATAAAATAATACAACTATTGGCTATGTTCCCATGATTATAATCTATATGGTAAAGACAAATCTCCATTTCAGTGAGCATATGAAAGTGAAAGTTACTGAACATGTTTCAGTAAAAATCCCAAAGAATTGGACTTTCCTCACCCAGTGGACTAGATGTTGGATTGAAGTTCAGCATCTGAGTACCACTGACAGTGCACCTGTTGTGGAGTGAGGAGAGGATTTTAATGGCTTGTGGGTATGTTGGAGCTCTCAGATAAAGAAATGGGAGGTGACTTTGGCAGGAGGATGGAAAGGTAAAACCAAGCAGAAAAACATGCAGGTCTCAGAAATTCTGAGGGCTGGTAAAGCTCTGCGTTACGTTGTGTTTGAGGCTGCCAAGCCATGTTCCTGGTCCCCCACCATGCTGCCATTGCTCCTGACCATTTCCATACAACCTGCATTGACAGCTACTTGGTAGCAGGAGTCATAAGAGCTACTCTGTCTCCTGGATTCCTGCCTGTGGTAACTGACATCAGTCTCATCTCACTCCAAGGTTATCAGGGGTGAAAGCATCTGTCACTTCTCTCCTTTGAATTCTGCCTTTTAAATGGTTATGCCAAAGCAAAAGCATTAATGGTAACAGTGCAAGCTTCCTTACTATCTATGTCTCTAATGAAATGGCTTGAGTGTCCCTAGAGGGAGAAAGGATAGGTGGATCTTTCCTTCAATTATTTTTCCAGTCTATTAAATTGTCTAAACTCCAGCTTCTCAGAAATATAAAAAGTAAAAGACGGAATAAGTGAAAATTGAGGCCCCTGCTCATCTCCTCCAGCATCATGGTTCATCAACCCCAGGAGATGTCTTTAGAAGCGTGGCTTTATGACGAGAGAAATAGTGATGCACCGAGAAAACTTGCAAATGCACAGCCCTATTGCACAGAAAATGGATCCCCAAACTGATTTATCATAACCATTTGCTAAATAAATAGGGACAGGAGAAAGGGAGGGAATGACTCTGTGTAATCTGGTGCCTTGACACAGCAAGGATAAGCTGCCACTGAGGGTGAAGAGAAAGGATAAAGGCARGGGTGGGAGAGAGGAAACAGTTTAGTCTCCTCACAAAAGATGCGTTACATCTGAGAACTGCTCTTGTTTGACTAACCAGTTGAAAGAAAGTGTTCTCCTGATGTATAATGAGGTAAACATATATCAAATAGAAGTTTAGAAATCCCAGCCTGAATCCTCCTTAGCTTGCTGCTCATGTTTTGAAAAATGCCCCTATCCATATCTGAGGCTCTGAAAAGAAACAGGATGGCACACTATTATATACAGCCTTTTTCAAACACTGCATATTATATGTATTATTTACGTACTTGCCTTTTGGAACATATCTACAGGAGTGCCAACTAATAGTGAGATTCATTTTCACAGCTCTGGTTCTCAGTAACTTTTCAAAGAAAAGCAACTAAAGGGGCAAGGTGCAGTTACCCCTAGCTGTTGTAGATAGCAAGAGTTTTTACCTGCATTCATCCCACCATACTTTAGACATCCAACTCAAGTACCTATGTAACCTGTAACGCCTCAATAATCAGTGAAGGTCCTCCACCTCACTACAGATCTGTCACCTTTTGGAGATTCCCATCTGCCTCTCCTGACTTTAGAGGCTAGGCTTAGATAGGGTCAAGTAAGTGCACAGAAAGGAGGTTAAGTCTATGACACAAGCCCCTGGATAGCTTTGCTCTGTGTACAGAGGGTGCCCAGAAGAGCAGAATAGCAGCTGGATGCTAAGACAGCCCTATGGAGACCCAGCTGGCTGGATTGCCTTAGCTGTGCTCCTGGCTCACCACTGATGGATGTACTGATTATGGCTACTCACCTCATCTCCTTAGACTCCGCCCTCACAGCCCCCCATTTCAAAAAGGGAGGTGGGTTAACTGTATTTATTGCCTTTCTCAACATTGAAGTACATAAATGAAAAATGCTACACAGCTCTCACCAGAAACACTGCTGCTTTGTTACCTTCCTCAGCAGAGGCCACAAAACTACAGAAAAAAGTTAGGTTGAAAGGGATCTCCAAAAGCCACCCAGCCCAAACCCCACTCAAAGGGCCAACTTTAAAATTAGATCCAGCTTCAAAGTTACAGCAGGTTAGATTAGGTCAAGGTTGGGTTAGGTCCCAAACCTTCTGGCCCTGCAGTGAAGGAAAAGAAAAGCAACTGTAGAAGAGGTGGAAAGAGAGACCTGGAAATTCAGAAGCAGGACACTTACAAAGATGAGAGAGTACATGATAGTGCAACAGGGCACTGACATATGCTAACGCTCCAGGCTTCAGAGCACACAGTCCACAATAAAGCTGGGTCCCACTGGTGATGGTACTGTCTACAAGCACAATATAAAGTCCACACCTCCTTCAGAACAGGACTAACAAGAGACTTACCTGGTCAGGGCTAAGGGCAGAAACTGTGGGTTAGGTGTTAGCCACTTCCATCCTACCACTCACTCACTAGCATATGAGATGTGACCAGGACACCTCTGTTCCTTCACAATGAATGGGCAGAGGAAAGGGATTGTAGTAGGGCCAAGGTAAGAGTCCTGCTGATCCTTCCTACCTCTGCTTTCAAGTGTATGCTAATCTGGGAAGCTGACTCATTAAATAAGGAGCAGAAAGCAGCAATTTGCTGTTCTGAAATTGTCCCCACCTTCTTGACAAACACCTGTGCAAATCACATCTTGCACCATCTCATACAGACAGCTTGCAGGTCAGCTCCCTTGTCTGCACAGTGCCAGGTTGACAACTTCATCACATACTGAAATGAGATGCCTGGAAAACCACATTTTGAGCTATTCTGTCCCAAGGGGTTGGAGAATCAGATTATATTTTCATAGCTTTGAAATAAAATACTGCATGAAGCTTGCAAAGAAAATAATGCTGAAATAATCAGGCACTTTTTAATCAATCACTTCACTGAGGGGAACTGTGGTTTAGCTTAGAAATGCAGAAAAGGGCTGTAGCACGAGTAAATACATGCATAGACATAGTTTATTCATTTTGGTTTTCCACTCCCCCCAACTTGTTATTGCTGTTTATATGCCACACAAATCAATTTAAGAGGATTGGGGGGAATCAGAAAGGGTCATATGCCCATTTGCCTTTCATAGCAATCATTGAACAGGTTGCACCTTGGGAAGTAACTCTGCTTTTTGGGGACAGCTGGGGGAGCTTCTTCCAATCTGGCTGTCTAAAGGAGCTCTCATTTTTCCTCTGCAGACCACCTGCTGCTCAGCTCTGCCCCAACAATATCCTAGGTAAATAGAACATTCTCACCTTGTCTCTCACAGTGATTAGTGACTGCTTAGGGGTAAGAGTACACTTTTCCTGGGTAGACCTGCCTAGCTCCTTGCAGTACAATCTGTGATTTAGGAACTTCTAGAACTTGAGGATGGATCCAGATCATGGTTTAAATGTCACCAACACAGTCTAATGTTCACCAGGAATGGCCAGTTCTCCAGCCTGGCTGATTTCCCTCCCCAAGACCCGCACTTCAGCAGGGCAGGGTTAAGGAAAGACGCATTAGATGTGCCTGCATATTTGGGAGGGGAAATGAGAGCGTATCAGCATACTGGACAAGCCTTGCTCTTTGTTAGAGCAGCCATGCTCTGAATGTTTGTCTTGGCGGCTCCCCCTTGGTCTTGCAGGTGAAAACTCAGCAGATTACTCACCAGTCACCAACTCCGCATCTCCCTGATCAGTCTGGCTGGGGCAGGTGCTAAGTTTAAATGCCCATACATTTAACTGGATCCCACGAAGAGAGAATGTTAAACGTCTGCTCTATACTGCTGCCCTTCAAAGTATCCTATGAAATCCATAAGGCTGAGAGTTGAAGGCTGCTGCCTCTTTCTCAGTGGCAGCAACAGAAGGGAGAGGTGAGTCCGCTCCAAAGTGATTCAAGTGGGAAAGAAGTGAGTGAGGAGGAACTCTTTCCTGGAGGTGAATTGTCACCCATGCAAGCAGAACCAGGCCCTGGCCTGAACTCTTTGGGCCAGTCTGCACAGTGAAATCTGCACTTGACGCACCAATCCTCCATATGCAGATTTGTCAGCTTTGTCTCCCCACATGCAAAAGCCTGACAAGTGACTGAAAGAAGGTTTTTGTCTCTGTTTATTAATGAGAGTGATGTGGTTTTGAAAAATGAATCCCTCTAAGTGTAATCATGTATATTAAGAGACTGAATATTGTAAAAAATCATTATTGAAGTTCAACAAAGGCAAGTGCAGGGTCCTGCACCTGGGGAGGAATAACCCCATGCACCAGTACAGGTTGGGGGTTGACCTACTGGAAAGCAGCTCTGCCAAGAAGGACCTGGGAGTGCTGGTGGACACCAAGTTAAGCATGAGGCAGCAATGTGCCCTTGTGGCCAAGAAGGCCAATGGTATCCTGGGGTGCATCAGGAGGAGTGTTGCCAGCAGGTCGAGGGAGGTGATTCTCCCCCTCTACGCAGCCCTGGTGAGGCCACATCTGGAGTACTGCATCCAGTTCTGGGCTCCCCAGTACAAGAGGGATGTGGCACTACTGGAGCAAGTCCAGCGAAGGGCTACAAAGATGATTAGGGGACTGGAGCATCTCTCTTATGAGGAAAGGCTGAGAGAGCTGGGCCTGTTTAGCCTGGAGAAGAGAAGGCTGAGAGGAGATCTTATCAATGTGTACAAGTATCCGAAGGGAGGGTGTCGAGAGGATGGGACCAGACTCTTTTCAGAGGTGCCGAGCGACAGGACGCGAGGCAACGGGCACAAACTGAAACACAGACACTTCCATCTGAACATGAGAAAAAACTTTTTCACTGTGAGGGTGACAGAGCACTGGAACAGGTTGCCCCGAGAGGTGGTGGAGTCTCCTTCTCTGGAGATATTCAAAACGCGCCTGGATGCAATCCTGTGCAATGTGCTCTAGGTGACCCTGCTTGAGCAGGGGGGTTGGACTAGATGATCTCCAGAGGTCCCTTCCAACCTCAGTGATTCTGTGATTCTGTGATTATCTTGGGATGCCATGCCATACCACTGTTTTGCAAATACATCTTCAGGCCTTACAGCATTAATATTGAAACAGTAATATGAAGATGGTTCTTCTTTAGGACTTAATAAGTGAATCCTCAGACTGAGTTCAAGAAGGCTGAAGTGTTTGGTCTCTTGTCTAGGGAGCTGGTCCAAAATCAGAGTGGAGAAAGGAGGTGGGGAGGAAGACGTTGTCAATAAATTGTTGGAATGGTGACACTAATCCTGCTCATCTGTCTCTGAGAGTCACACAGTTTCTAACAGTCTCAACTTCTTAGCAGCTTCAAATAGCTGTAAAAAAAGACAAGTGAAGACTACTTGTAAAAATGTTTCTTTTCTAACTAACCCAGACGTTACCCTAGAACAGAACAGATAGCTTCCAGGCCTTAACAGTAATGGGTTTAAAATCCTATCCCATGCTCTTTACCTGAGTTACAAATGAGTGTTATAAATAACACTAGTGTCCTGGGACAGATTCCTCCAAAAACCAATACCTTTTTCAATACTGCAAACCCAGACTCCCTATATTGGGAGGCAGAGGATGTGAAACCAGTTTCGTTCTGGAACACTGTCCATGAGAAGTCGTGCAGAGATGTTCTTACAAACTGCTAAGCTAGAACAAGAACAGCACATTTTTGTGCAGGAAAGATGTTCACAGAGACCAGAAGGTCTCAGGGCGGTTAAGCCCTGGGAGAGGGGCCCGGAGAGCTTGGGGCATTTCCTTTCTTGGAGATATTGACTGGACATGGCCCTGAGTAGCGTGAGTTAACTTTGAAGCTGGACCTAACCTTGAAGTGGGCCCTGCTTTGAGCGAGGGCTTGTCCAGATGACCTGCAGATGTCCTTTTCAACCTAAATAATCCCATGAAGACAAGGTCAGCATCAAAGCTACAGTCTATTTCTATACTCCCTTCTTCTACCTCCCTCCCTGCCATTAGCCTAGCTGGTCTATTTTGCTTGGTACAGGACGTCTCTCACTGTACACCCCAATCACATCCAGCACAACGAAGACCTTGACCAGAACCTCAGGGTACTGTAACAGCAGTTATATCCTTGTGAGAAACAAAGGATTTCCTCAGTTCATGCACAGTTGGTGTCATAAATCCAAACTGATCTGATCAAAATGATGAAACCCCATATTACAGGCATAGGCTCAGCTTCTTCCCTTCTTTTGTTGTTGAAAAATATCTAGTAATCTACACTTACACAAAAGAATGAAAAATGCATTGGCTCTGAGAACAGCATGGTGGTACCCTACAGGAGCACATTAGGTATGAAAAAGGATGCACAGTGTGAAGAGACAACTCAGTTTCAGAGACTGCAGCTCTGTTGAGGTTTCTTGAAGCAGGTTTGGCACATTTTGCTAAATCGGTCACTGCTCCAGCACTCTCACCAGTGTGCATCTGTCACATTCCTCCCATGCCAGTAACACTTTTACACTGGGTGTTGATTGCACCTGCATGTTTTCCTGCAACGAGAGGAACTGTACATTTTAAGTGGCTTTTTACATTCCTGGCATTTCAAGGAGCACAGGGATGAAATAATAATATTAAAAAAAAAGAGACCCAGAACTAGGTTGGCAAACATAATCACAAGGTATATTAAAAAGTTAAACATAGCTCAGCGCTTTGAAAATCAAGCACCATGGGAAGCTGAGGATGTGTTGTCCCTTGGCTTTATGTCACTTTTTAAAAGGAACGCTGTAATTGAGTAATCAGCTTGCTGGTTGCCATGGCAACCTCTCCCGGCTGCTGCGGGAACCGGCCTCCGCGCTTTGTCTCTGCCCGCCGAGGGCAGCCACCCACCGCAGCTCTTCCCCCGGGAGYGCAGCCGCTCGCACGTTGCGGAGCCGCAGCGCTCGCTGCTGTCGCAGCCGGGCCCCAGCACTCGGCGGCAGGCGGAGAGGGCGATAAATAGAGCCCGGGAAGACTGCGGCCTAGAGGAGGGTTTTGTTGGGAATCAGATGGCACCTTCCACCGGCGGTCTGCGACTCCGGGTGCGTTGTTAGTCATTTGGCAGATGGCAGCTCTAGTGCGGTTTGGATTTCACACTAGTGTGCGGCCCCGGGGGTTAACTCCAGATTTAAATGTAGGGTGGAAAGAGCAAAATACATACAAGATGCATACTGGGGAAGTTGTTTGCCAGTGGCCTTTACCTGGTGATTAAAATCAACTCATGCTGATCAACATTTAACTTTTAACCAAAGGGCGGACCTTCTAGCAACAGGAAGTGTGCATATGGAAGAAAGAAGGAAAACAGGTTAAGCTGAAGTTTCTAAAATGCACAAAGGGAAATGACTTCTTTTATCCACTGCAGGGGCATCACCTGCTGTTCCATTTCTCCCAGGGAATCATCTCACTGGGAGTTTGAGAGGTTTTTGAAGAGGGAAATGACTGTTTTTCTAGATCGAAAGGCACAAGAGACTAAATCACACAATAAATGACAGATCTGTTCAAGGAAGAATAACTCAAAATCTTCCATTTTGTTGGCTCTACTCATTCCAGCTGATACATTTGCATTTCCACATCATATTGACCTGTAGCTATTACACCTCCAGTTCACGCTAAAATCTCTGCACCGTGCTTCACCATACAGTGTGGAAACATCCTAACTTCCCATACACTGCATGGGAAAGAGGGTTTAATTCCTCTTATTGACTACACTCACAAATGGCAAGCTGCACAAGTCATCTAGAAATGAAGCACTGTACTGGTGAGTGTTACAACACTAGCATCTTTTGCCTCCTACCATGATATCTCTGGCACAAGTATTTCCACAATTGCTGCCCTGAACATAGCTAGGAGCTGTTTTAAGGCTGGTAATTTGACCCAAGAGAGCAGCTGAAGATTAGACCTTTCTAAGTATCACCTCTACACTCGATTGGAAGAGCAGCCTCTAGAACAGATGTATTCTTCATCCCACTCCCCTTCCCACATGATTGTTGTGATGTGGATGGTCCATATTAGTGTGCTAATATATCGAGTGCTACATTAGCTCTGACATGAAGAGTCCCCCGCGTGCTGAAAAACACTCTTTGGTCACAAAGTGGCACCTTCAAATTTACAGGATAGAGTCCACTTCAAGGGCTGCTCAAGGACTATCCTTAAAAGACTCTGTGCTGGCACAGGATCAGGACCCAGCAAGCTCAGATTGCTTATGACTCCAGAGGAGAACCTGAGTGAACTGAGGCAGCATGGAGCCATTTGAAGCATAATTATTCAGGCAATATTCCCAGTGAGGGATTCCCTGACCTAAGCGCACCTCCTAAACCACATCATTAGGACAATAGTCTAGCTTCAATTCTCCATGGAGGCATCTGTCAAGGTCTTGGCCTTACATCCCTAGGTGTGAACAGAACAGTTCCTTGATAGGAAAACAGTTAATGCATCTGGATAGGAAAACAGATAATACATTTAGATTTATCCTGCTTTAGCCACTGGGATATTGCAGCTACGACATATACAGTCAAGTCAAAAAAAAAAGTCCTTTAAGCACAGATTAGCCAAGCCATGATGGCAATTACAACATTCCCACTCCACAACAACATTCAAAAAAGAAAGAAAAAAAAAAAAACAGCCTGGAGTTTGCACTAAAAAGAACCAAGCTTTTATTACCTGTCCTCCTAAATGACCAAGGAAACAAACTAGGATAAACCAACATGTGCTTCCTCAAATTTAGGCTCTTTTAAAGATTTAATTTGTTCAGTACTGCAGCATCTTGAAGTTTGATAAATAAGGTCTAAAACAAGTGACAAATGAAATGACTGATGCATCTCCAACAAGTTTCTGCAAGTTTTCTGATATGTTTGATGGCATCTCTTCATTTGTTTGCTACCTTTCTGCATACCTAAATCATGTCAATATAATTCTGGAAATTAGTTCTCATTACTTAGCTGCTTCTACAAGAGCCAGCAGAGACAGTATCATGCACTGTTGCTTTGTAGAGTTTACACAAATATTACCTTTGCCCCTTCTCTGTTTTTAAGAATAAAATGGTACGTGGTTAAAAGCCATCTGAACCCAAGAAACATCTGTCAGCACTGCATAAGAGAGTGGCTATTAAGGCTAATCAAATTTAAGTACACCATAATTCTTGGCAATGAAAAAAATAAAATTGTTCTCCACATACTGAAAAAAATGTTCACCCAATTGTAGGAATCATTTCTCCCTTTGCTTCTCTAAGTTTAGCATACTTTGTTTTACACTCCACAATGTCCTTAGCAGAATATGCCATGCTTGAGTCTATCTAGCAAGTTGGAACAGAGATAGCAATTTTAATTAATCACTGTAAGGTTCTATTTTGCATGAAGAAGGCTCAGCCTCTTTGACCCATTAGTTAAATTGTGGAATTGACAGTTCCTTGAAAATGTTGAAGAAGCAAAAGATTAGACAGATCTGAGCTGTATTTGAAATGGAAATTGAGATACATTGGACTGTGGATAGAGAAGAGAGAACTGACATGTTAGAAAAACCCTTTTAGTTCAACAGCCATCTGCTAAGCCAAAGCCAACAGGAAGCATGAATTTGCTATGCCAAAAATAATTCAACAGAAAGAGGCAATGGGTTAGATCTTTCATTGGGGTAAACTGGCCAAGTTCCCTTAATTCCAATACAGACACAACTTCCACAAGAATTTGGTTCCCACATTCCTATGATTGAAACAATCTAACTTATTTCTCTTTGTTAAGGAATTAAATCCTGAGGTGTTTGGGCAAAGCCCTGGAGAAGAGAAGGCCAACTGATCAAAAAGTTAGAGCAAAGCATTTGGCTCCCCCGGCCCCATCTGAGCTCCTAACTCACAGCATGTCTTCAGGCGAGTCACTTGAACGTCTTGTGCTTCAAATGAAACTGAAAAAGTGGGTGTAAGCACCAGACTCTTATTGTAATTCAAAATCACTCTCGGTGTTGAAGCAGCAAAGTAAATATTTTATTGAAAAAGTAGTTGCTTATAATGTTAAATTCATCGATAAGGAGATTCAGATTCCTTTAAATTCTTTCTGTTGGTTTCTAGCACAGGAATCAGTTTAGCAAAACCAGCAGGTATTTCTTCTGGGAAATTCTTTTAGTGTATAGTAGAAAATTGTATATATTTTTCTATTCTATCCTGTAAAATTGAATTCATTAATACAGGGACCTGCTGAGGATTCCACTCAGACAAATGATTGGTACTTTGACTTAGCTAAAGCACATTAGCAAGAGGCATACATTTTAAAATCGCTATTACTTGTTTGCATTCTCAAAGCATTAGACATGTCCATAATAAAAGCATCACAGACATGGAATTAAAGATGCTTCCTGTCTCGAAGACTTACAGTGTTGACATCCCCATGCTCCAAGAAAATGCCTGAGGTCAGAGTTCAGTTCACACATTTGGGTTCAGGTGGTTCTGGGCTTCTAGCTTGTGCCTGCCTGCGAGGTGGATTGGAAGGAAGCATCAGGGAGCTCTGTGGCATCAGGGAGAGGGATACGCACAAGGACTGCAAAGCACACGACTCCGACGGTATGAATTTGCCTTTCTATCGATTTCCTGCATCTTAAGGGCTTGTGCCAGTAAAAACATGCTTGATTAAGTATAGCTGTAAGTTAATGACATTTTTCATCTGGTAAAGTTTTAGACTTCTTTTTTCCCAGAAGAGGCCAGGAGAGATGGTTACCCAAATTGCAGCTGAGAAACTTCATATCAGCAAAAGTAATTCTTCACAAAGTTTAAATCACTATCAGTATTTAATATTCATCTAATTGCTTTTCATCTCCTCAGACTATCTATGCTTTTTGAATTTATTTCTGACCCAACCATAGATATGCACCTTCCTACTCCATTCCTAGTATCCTCTATTCCCATCCTGTATGCAAAACATCTGTACCGGGGCACACACATATCTCATTTGGACCAGCACCCAGGCAGATTAGACACACAAATATTCATCTTTGTACCATTTGGAGGTTCAAATTGCATGTACATTGGGAAGAGCACTCTAGAAACTTGATTTGGTATATGGACTAAAAAGGATTACAGAGTCAAATTCTACTCAGTGTGACCAGATACTTGTTTTCCTAAAACCTTCCCTAATTAAGGTGATAGTCTCCCGCAGACAGTGATGTTTCTAGTATTTCTTCAGCCAGTCATTAGGTCTAGGACAAGTCTTTGGCTTCCTTACCCTTGGCATGACATTATTAACAATTCGTACAAAAACATTTATCCACATCTTAAGCCTTCTTGGCAGTATTAAATCATCTACCATCCCACATATACAAGCTGGCTGATGGATGTATGCAAATGCCTAGTGCTAGGGAAAGACTTTTTAATATACAGCTCCAGTAAATTACTGAGATTATTACAAGAACAGAGAAGACATGATAAGTTGTTCTGTTGTTGACTATGTATTTCCAGGGTACAATGGTGATAGACAGGCAGGCAGGCAGATAGCTAGCTGTTTGGGATATCTATCTATCTGAGAATCTCAAATATAAATAATGTTCTGTGTTATCCAATCATTTGCTTTATAGCTTCTCAAGCTACATGAGTAAAAGATGAGCACTGCCCTGTTTCTAAGTCTTCCAGGCTTCTAACTGAAGCGAATAAAGAAGTAAATCTTTCCATTTATACTTGCTTCCTGTGACCAGCTCCCAGCACTGAGAGTGAGCAGCGCGCCCGGTATTTAGTACCTGTGCATGGCCCTTTGCTGGCCAGGGTACGGCTGGGTCTAGGCGGTCACACTGTGTTGTGCCTCCGTCAGGAAAAACCTTTGCGTCCACGGGTCAGCGCGGTGCCGATAACTGAAGCACAGCAGTTACCTTGCCATATGCAGAACTCAGCACGGGGCCACCGACGTACCTCTGCCCAGGTCCCCAGGGGAAGAAGCGTTTTGCACCTACGCGCACTCAACGCTGCCATCCCCGGGCGACTGACTTGGGTTACAAATTGCCATGCTGCTCAGCCCTGCTCAGCTTAGGGCTGGTTCGGCCCCAGAAAATGGGCCGGCAGCATCGAGGTCATTCCCCCTTTCGCCTGGAGAACTCTGCTCTCCCTGKGATCCCCTCTAAGGCAAAGCTGGCTTTAATTGCAAGTGGCAGCAGATGGCGCTCAGAAACGCACAGAATAGGTCTGGGCTTCCTCGGCTGAAAATTCAGAGCATCCTGAGGCTGATGCTGCGCCCAGCACACCTGTAAGATGCAGCTTCACCGGAGGCGGGAGGGAGGCAGACAGCCAACCTCAACTCTCTAATTGCTCTCGAGCTACGAGCCCTGTTAAAAGAAAGGGAGAGAAAGTCAGGAGATAGACTAGAAGAAATCTCAAATCCCATTTTGAAGTGCAGTTTCAGCTTTAGCTCTGGCATGGTAAGAAACTGGAAAAAATTTCCTACAGAAGGGATATAATTTTGTAGTAGATTCTAGCAGCTTTTAGAAAATGTTCTATTTAATTTCTACAGAATCCTATTGATTTCTCTATTTGGAAATCCTTAGGACCTCTCTATAGAGGAAATACTTGCATGATGGATCTGAAAAGTATATTCCCAGAGGCAGAACTGAAAGGGGCAGGAGAATTAATTTTCAATATCTTTATTTTGCTCAGATTATTATTATTATTATTTTGCATTCAGTAGAGAATTTTTTTTCAAACCACTCAAGATGCTCTTCTGCTGTTATTTTTATTTCACTGCTTGCTTTCTGAACTAATATCAAAGCATTTATGGGAGAAGATTTATGGATCTGGAAGCAAAATGTTTGCTGTCAGTTGGGCTTGCTTTGCAAGCAGACAATTGTGCCTGAGCAGGTCAGCAGAATGGATTGCATCAAAGTAAGAAAAATGCACTAGTTTTGAAAAGAAAAAAGAAAATGAGATGGAGGGGGGAGATTGCATGCATCTGTTATTTATTTCTACAATTAGCAAGCGACTGTGCTCTGCACTTCAAGTATATTAAGGTCTTCCTTCTCCTTTTAACAAAAAAGTCTGGTTTGTGGCAGTATTAAATCGTATACTAGTACTTTGCTTTTTTATTACTCTTTTGTCACCAAATATCCAAGTGTGCTTTATCAAGCAGAATGAAATCTCTCAAGCGACTATCAGAACTTGGCCTCGTATGCACAACAATAATAAAAATGCTTAGCATTTATGGAGCTTTTGATATGTCAAAGCTCTCTGCAAACCTTAACTACCCAGCCACAGGAGAGCTTTCCACACTACGTATGCAAAGATCATTGCTTCCCCCCCCATTTCAGAGCTAGCAGGCAGCATTTTCGGAGCACCCCATGTCCCAGCACCAGGCTGCAGGCAGCTGGCCCAGGGGCGGTGCTGGGAGAGGAGCTGCTCAACGGAGCAGGGCACGGCTGCTGGCCCGCACCACCCCAGTGCAGATGGCACGGTTGGCTGCCATCCCGTGGTTTGACTACAGAAACCTGTGCTGCTGGGTTCCAGGAGTTGTCTAAATCCTCCCATGCTTGTGTTTTCGACAAATCTTATTTTACCCCTGCACCGCCTGATACTGGGGCAGTTCTGAACTCTCCCGTCTGCTTGGAGTCAGTTCCTGCCGAGGAGCAAAACTGAAACTCGAGATTGCATCTGGAGTCCAGACCACCCGCAAGGTGGCCTCCACGTGGCACATCAGCTGTGGGCCCTACCTGTGGCCCTGACAAGCAATATTTCAGGAAGCCCTCTGTGCTTAGACAGCTTTGACCAAAACCAGGCTGTTGAGTGGAAGAAGAGCAAGTGGCAAAGTAGTTCCGTGTCTAGTGAGGAAACATCATTGCTAAGTAGTCCTTGGTTTGGGGGACAGCTCTTTGAATTTTAAGTATAATTCCCCCGAAACAAAAGGTCCATAAGGGACCTTTGACTGGGAGAAGCTTTTAGGCCCATTTCTTAAACACATTCTTCTAAATGTTGGGCTCAACACAACAGGTTTCAGCTTCTGCACTTATTGCTTCAAAGGGGGATTTGAAGCATCAGTTACAAGCCCTGTTGCTCACACTCAGGAGAGCCTTAGCAAAAGGCTCTCCCAGAGCACCTCTGAAACAGTGTCCAGGAGGCAGTATGCTCCTCAGAAACTTTTTCAAATCTTGCTCTGCTCTCTGTGGAGCAGGGTTGACTTTATATAACATCAGCCTGTAATAAGAGGTCCATTACTACTCTAAAAATCAATTAGCAACTTAGCACTCAGTACAAAATAAAAGCTGCTTGTATACTTATCACAATGGGTTGAACCATTTTTCAACTACTGGCTTTAATGCTGGGGTGACCTGCCATCCTGGAAGGAAAAGAGAGTCCAAGATAAGAAACATATGCTTAAGATTTCTGTCAGTATTAATAAGATCAGGCGTAGAGCAATATCTGTGTAAGTGCAAGAAAAAAAACAATATAGCTGCAGAGCTGTTCATCCCCTATTTGGGGTAAAAGGGTTTTCCCTTGCCCAGAAGACTTCGCATTTCTTATTCAATCTCAATGTTTTCTGCAGTTACCTGGCTCTTGGGTACACTCTTCCCAGCTGACCATCACCATCTTCAGCGATGTTATTTTGTTCAAGGAGGTGGGTCTTCAGAAAGCTAAAGTCACAGTGAATCAGGCTCTGTCTTTTTGCTTCCTCTCAGTGATCAAATGGGTGTGCTTGAAGACCTTTTTTTCAGCTGTGATAGACACTAGTGTTTCTTTTGCATGGGGCTGTGTGCACACACATGTACATTTCTATTAGAGGCTGTTCTGTGTGAGTTCTGGGGAGCTGAAAGAAAACCTGTTATTTATTTCTGTTTGCTTGCTAACCTTTTAAATCAGAAGAGATGGCTTAATGACAGCATGAGGCTTGAAAGCACTACTCATTCTGCACCCACCGATTTGACTCACGGCCAGCCTGACTCAAACCTTTCAGGAAGACAGGAGTTCCCTGGGGTGTACTGGTCTCGAGCTTTTTTGATGAAACCTTTAAAAGAAACAAAACAGAACAAGGTCTCTTGGTGCTTTCAGTTTGTCTTGACCTGTGTTTGGTGAATGGCACCTTATCCATGTGTTGTCTGAGCATGGTTACTTCTAGAGGAGGCTGCATGCAATATTTTCAGAAGTATTTAAATGAGTGAAAAGCTTAACAGTGAAGGTCATTGTGTGCTGAAGAGTGACGTCTACGTAGTGCAGAAATAGCCATGCAAGCCTCAGACTAACAAGTTTGGGTACCTGTGGCCATCTGGGTGCAGCAGCACAGAGATGAGAGCAGGCTGCCGAAGTCACCAGAGTGGCAGGGGAAACGGGCTGCATTCTGGCTTTCATGCTGCTATAGCACGACTGACTCTGCTCCCAGAGTGAAGCGTCATATTTTCACACATATTATTAGTGCCTCTGACAACCAGCCTCCCTAAAAAGCACCATGACATTAAAATGCTCAGATAACCCACAGAAAAAATGGAAGGAGAAGCTCTTGAGAGATGCAGAGCAGGGCTTGAACTTGTTCTAGGTTGCAGGAAATCAGAAGTAGGGAGCTAGTATATAAAGATTTTGGGGATAAACCTGCCCTTATCCTAAATACGCATGCATAAAACTCATAGCATATACCTGTGAAAATATAGGCAGTCTAAAGTTGGCTACTGCATATCTACTGTATACTGCAATCAATTCTGTGCTATTGCATAGTCCGCACTTATGGTAATATTTTCAAGAGAACTTCTGTCTTTATGGTGGTTCAAGAAATTTTTGCAGACACTCAGTTTACAAAACATACCAGGATGAACTACATTCATGTAAGCTGTTGTTCTTTCCTTCGATGTCATTTAATTTCCTTTACCTAGTCTTTCTCCATTTTTTTCTATTCATGTGCTTCAGGTCCAGTTTCCATTACCTTTTCATTTCCTGTGAATTTAACTACAAAGTCATCTGTCTTGGAAATTTCCCCATAGACTGAGACTTTATATTCTCCTCTAGGTCCTCTATTATTTAAGTAAAAACAATTAGTAGGTAAAAAAATCAACCATCCTTGACACTGAAACCTCTATTCAATCAAACATGTGACGTGCATAAGCTGTTAGAAACCATTCCCTTCCTATAGCTTTCCATAGGTTCTAATAGAAGAAGAAGTTCTCTATTAATCCATCTTTGGAATTCTCTTTTTTTCCTCAGAGGGGACAGTCACATGAATAAAATTACTAGTATGCAGAAGGATCAGTTTAATTTTTCATCATTTTCCACATCAATTGTTAGACTTCCAAAAGCAAAAGGCATATTAATGGCTGGGTGCCATTAATTTTAAAATATGACCCTATGTCTTTTGCATCTCAATTTTATTGCCAGGTTTCATTTTAGGAAAATTTCAGACAGTGGTCTGTTTTGTTGTCTTTACACCTCATTCCTTATCTTTTGGGGGGTTATTTTTTAGGCTTCATGCTGTATTTGCCTGCATAAAAGCCATAAAACATGTTAAAAGACTATACCTTCATCTACCAACACACTAATTTTATTTTTATCCACATTTAAAAAGAGCACATCAATTTTCAGGCAAAAAATATCTACGGTGCATTTTTTTAAACTGTGGGTAATATGATTCAACTTTTGGTAGGACTGTTAAAAAAAAAATTCACACCCTTCTGAGGCATTAATTTTAACCCTTGATGCATAGAATAGTCTGAATTTTCAAATTTCTAGAAACCAATGAAAACTGGACCAGGGAAGGGAAGGAAGAGAGAAGAGCAACGTTTTCAAGGTTACCCAAATGGAAAACTATTCTTCTCAAGTTTTTTGGAAGGTGGTTTGCACAGGAAGGAAAYGTGTGGCCTTACTAATACTGTCCTGAAGCAAGACTCGTCTTCCTCAGGAGCAGGTTTCCAGCTCTGACACACTGGGGTTGTTTCAAAGACCCCTCTCCGCCGAGGTTTCGGTACTAATGCGCTCTCCTCCTGCCTGAGCCATAGGGCTCAGTTCATTAGACAGCAACAGGAGGATAAAAGAGGAATCTCTCATTTTATGCCTGCTGCTGAAGAGCAACTAGAAGGCACCTGGCCCAGTGCATCTCTGTTTCTTTTCCCCAGTCCCTGGAGATGTCGGGCTTCTCCCTAGAGCCTTCGCAGCACGGAGGTGAATCGCTGAGGTCGTGTGCTGGGCCTAAGGACGTTAAGTAGAAGGAATTCAGTCTGTTTCTCTCTCTCTCTCTTTTTTTTTTTTTTTTCCAGTAACAGAAAAATCCTCTGTGAAGCTGGAAGGGCACAGTTTTCGGTGTGGTCGAGAGGACAGGCTCCCTGCTCCAGCCCCTTCTGCAGGGCAAGCTGCTGTGCCAGCACCAGCCCTTCGCCAGCACCCGCGGCCGGAGCGGTCCCTGCAGCTTCCCGGCACCGCTCAGAGCCCGTCTCCTCACGCCCTGGGCAGTGATTTTTCTGGCACCCTCCTGAGGATCCCACCGAGGAGGGGAAATGGCATCAGCCACGTTAGTAACTCCAGCAAGACGGGAAAGGGGCAGCAGAGCACAAAGCTAGGGCACGGCTGTAGCCTCTGAGCTTTGCCCTTTCTGAGTTTGCAAACAGGCTGCTGCAATATTAAGAGCATCTCAGCAAAATAATAACATAAACGGTTTGTCAGCTTAAATATAAATGTTGGTTCCTTCTCTCCAGTAATTCCCCATCCCCACCACAAATTCTTCTTGTATTTCATTTTTATTTGTACTTTCTGAAGAGTAATGCATATCCAAGAAAAGGATTAAATCTCTCAAAGTGAGGTAATAAAACTGAAGCTGTAATGAAACTCAGTGGATATACAGGGAGATATTTCATTTAGGCATTGGAATAAAAATCTAGTTACATTCCTGATCAGAATAATTCATGACCAAAATGCTTCATCCTATTTTTAATTGTCCTTGTTTTTCAAATAAAAGTTATGGAYGGTTTGGATAAATCATTGCCTGCCAAACTTGGGTTGTGAATGGCTCCGTGAATCTCAGGGGGCACTTTCAATTTTTAGGCCATTTCATTTATTTATTTGGCTATACTAATAAAGCAAATATGCAGAGATTTACATTCTTATTCTATTACTTAAAATGTATGAACCATACAGAAATGACAGCAAGGAATAACAAGAAAGAGCTTGTAAGCAAGCTATGAACAATAATCCTATTTTTTCTACCACCATTTGGAAAAGAAAATTTCCCTAAAATTCTAGGGAAGAATACAATAGTTACATAATTGAAATTTATTCCTGCTTTTCAAAAACTATTTGAAGTGCTTGATTAAACCAAGAATCGAAGCATCATGACACATTTAATCTGATTTGCTAATAACGGTTACTGTAAATATACCATATTTAGTGACCTGACACGATATACTTGTTTGTACACTGAAATAAGGAAAAGATACAGGTTGCTCATTTCAGAGAAACATTAAAATACAATAGGAGAGACACAAAACAGAGTGCAGTGGGAAGGCTATTGTGGCTTATAATGTACTTTTCAAAACAGCAAAGAGAAATTCATTCTGCAAAATATTCTCCTCTTATACCAGAAAGGTTTACACTAGAAAGGCATGTTATTAGCTTGTTACTAAAACCAAAGGTTTATTTTTCCCCCTCCATCTATGCAGAAGACGACACCTTTCCATCAGAAACATTAATGGAAGATCATATAGATCCTTTTTCTTTCCCCCACCCCCAGAAAAATATAATGTGTAATATCCTAGCAGCCTTAAGTAAAATCACTCCATTTTCCTGTTTCTAAGCCATTATATCTCTGTGGCTGCCAAATAAGCATACATTTCTCGGATTTGCTCTGAGCGTGACTTTTTCCATTGCTAGTATGGCACACATCAGAACAACTGAGATTAGGTCAACTTGCTTTGTAGTTGCTCCTTCCACGGGAGGGTTCACTTTCATGAGCCTTTACTGCAAGCACCACCCTTCACTCCTCGTTTTTCAGGACTAGCTCTTTACCTGTTAGCCTATTACCAAATGCAGAGTCCTCCACAGCATCACTGCCACCATCCCTTATTCCCAGGTCTCCTCATCCATCCCTACCAGCAGCCTCAGTTCAAGACCAAATTCACCACTCAGATGAATTAGCTCAATGAGTAATGAGTTCAATTACTGATTAGGGAATTAGTTCAATACATATTGAGACAAGCCATCCAGCAACCCAGGTCTAAACAATTTAAGCCATCATTTCTTTTCATAGACATAATCAGTTCCTTAGATGTCAGATCATGCATTTTCCTATTGATTATTCTATCACTCATCTATCATATGTTTCAGAATTGGTTAATCATCTGTCAGGTATGCACTTAAGCCCCAATCATCACTACACTATTTTATCAGATATCTTCTGCTCTGCACATTCTTATTTCCATTGGTTTCTTTTCTTAGTCCTTTGATAAACTGAAGAGATCCTTCTCCTTAGTCTGTTTTCTAACTTGTTCATCACACTTTTAAGCAGTTTATGCTGCATAATTAGAATAATGAGGTTTTGAGGCCTGCATGGCATTGATTTAGCCTACAAACAGGATCAACATGGTCTTTCTCTGGTCCTAAATACTAAGGGTGTGTGTGCAAGTGTCACCTTTCATAAATTACAGGTCTACTTCAGCATACAGGACCTCGTGCAAAGCCCAGTCAAGAAAGGAAAGCTTATGATACAACTCAAGCATCTCTGAACCAGGAGCATTGTTCACCCTGAAAATATATGTGACTGAAATCCTACATATATCTACTATGGAGATATAAGAAAAAATGCTGTGTTCTTGGCATTTGGTGTGCCAGAGACCAATGCCTACCTGCACAAAGGTAATGATTCTCGTGTAGCTACTACAGGCGGAAAAATGTACCATTAACCTTGGCATGTGGACTATATTCATTTATCCGGTTAAATCTGAAAAAATGAAAAAGGCCGTCAAAGAGACACTGCTGATGAATGAAAGCTTTCTATTTCTGCTCTTCAATGAGATATTTCTTTTGCAGCTGGACTGCAGCGGAAGATTTGTCATAAAATTTGAGAGCAGTTTTCATGTAGTTGTGGTGATGAGAGTACATTTGCTCTTCATTACCCAATACATCTTAAATTGCTTCCTGCTCTTGGTAGCTCTGATGGGCCRTTGTTCACAAAGCTATTGTTGAGGATAAGCTGTCAGCTTGAGTAGTAAGAAACTCACAATGGGACACTGAAGTTGTTCTCTCCAAAACACAATTAAAACAAAAAAGAACCAACATGCCATGTAGTATAAAGTAGGAGCAAGTATCTGAGCAGACTAATCATTTCAGATGCTAAACATCTTGGCAAACATCTGTTTATCTCTGACTGTGAATGAAAGCAGGGGGAGGTTTGCAGGAGGAATGGCTATAACACTGAGTAAGAAAAGACAACACACCAATGCAGAGCAAATTCAAACCTGCTGTTGCTTGCCAAACTAAATCAACCCCATGTAATCTTATTTCTCAGCTTCTCTGAAGATAAGTTTGTCAGATGGACCAAAGCTAGTGACAACTTAAAGGCAGAGGAACAATATCTGGTGAACATAAGGATGTATCCAAAATTAGTATGGTTTGGGATGAGAGCTCAGCAGAGCCAAAGAAAAGTTATATCCCAATTTAATACTCTCTATAACAGTGTGACAAAGAAAAGAATGCCCTTTTCAAGTAATTCCAAATATAAAAATATGAAAAGCAGGAAAAAATCGCTGAACAGCTATCTGCTTTCCAACAATCAGTGACTCCAAAAGTTGAAATGTCTTTCACTAAGGACTGCAAAAAATTTGTTTTTAATGCAGTGGAATGGTTGATTTTGATTGCAGGTTCACATGGTCAACAACAGAAGAATCTACAGCTTCCTACTTTTCCCAAGTCATACAAATGACAAGGTAAAAACTGGGTTTAGTTTATTAATTCAGATATACTTTCATTCCTAAAGAACAGATTTTAACAGAGGGGGGGAAAAAATAATTCCTTAAAAATGGTGGTGCTCAAAAAATTGTGAAATAGAAACAGAAGTACAATATGATCTCCAAGATAAAGGCAGTGAGAATACTTAAGAGCATAAAAGAAAATGGAAATTCATGATGAAGAGGCTTACAGAGCTATCTCCAGCTCTATTATCAGCGGTGAATGATCAGTCGGATCTACTCTGTGGCATCTGTCATCCCAAATGGATTCAAGCGAATCTTATAAAAAATACAGTCTGTCTGAGTAACCAGCCAGTGCCTTAGCTAAGCTCAGCCTGGTTATATTGCTGGGGGCAATAAAGTCAAATTAATCTCCCAAGGTTTAAGCTGAGGCTAACCAGCATTTCCGTTCCTGACCATGGAGATGGATGAGCTCCTTTGCTGTGTATGTTTGGGAGGCGGCCAGACTTCAGGATTGAGTTTGTACAACTGCTGCAGCCTCACCTCACCACCAATCCTACCAAGGTTTCAAATGTTCCCACGATGTCCAGGCAATTCAGCTTGGACTGCAGACAGACTGCGGCAGGTCAGAAAATCCTGCTCTGTCCCCAGGGAGCATTTGACTTTTCACTTTGCATACACAAAAACATATAACCTAAAAACCCTTTGGTTATTGCCTCAGCAGATTTTGCCTTCTTGTTATCACTGCAAGTCGCCGACAAAAAGTCTACATTTTCAGTGAAAGGCAGCCTACTTTCAGGGGAAACGTCACTTACTGGTACTAAAAATCCACAAAGCGGGGAAGAGGCTGGAGGGCAGCGAGGAAAGCCCACAGAGAGGGGAAACAAAGGCAGGCTGCAGCCTGCACCCTCCGTGGCCCAGCTGGTCCCCCCCGCCAGCGCCCCGTGCGGCCTCAGCGCGCAGGCGGGGGTCCTTGCGGGGCTGGCTGCATGCGGTGCAGGGGCTGTTTCTGCAGTGATGCCCAGGGCGGCTGTGAGCCCTGCCAGGCCGTGGCTGCCCTGGGAGCTTCTCTGGGATGCCAGGGTGCTGCCCCATATGGGCCATCCTGGGGATGGCACTGGAGCAGATGGCACATCCCCTCCAGGGTCCTCAGGACCCATCCAGCCCATGCAACATTTGCTGGTGCATCCTTTCCAATCTGCATTATCCCGTGATTCTGTGATATTTTTTTTTTTTTTCCTTCCTCAGCCCTACTTATACAAAAATCATCACAGAAATGCTCTAAAAATGAAATCACAGCAATGCTAGCCATGCACAGCAGCACTGCAAGTATTTCGGCTTGGAAGGATTATCTTATGGCCACATGCGATAGCTCTGAACAAAAGCTTTGTTGACATCTTTGTCATCTCCACAGGCATCAAAGCTCAAGAGATTAAGAAAGTTTAGACCAAGTTTTCTAGATTTTAGACTCTGAACTTTAAAAAACTTAGAGATTTAGGCAGTCTCTGGAAAGCTTACATGGTCACCTGGAAATGACTGAAATTGAAGACAGGATCATGAGTTCTCACATTTCTTATGCTGCTTATTTTTGTAATTGCTGACACCTACAAAATGCTGTGGATTTTCACCTACAGTCTGGTGACCCTTTGAAATCCCTGCACAACTTCTGAGGGTATGCGAACAGTAAATCAGCAGGACCATATCTATTGCAAAGCAAGCCTAAAGTCACAATACAGCAGTTTGAGCCTTTTTGGGGAAAGCTTTAGTATTCTGTAAGTTAAATTAGAAAAACTTGAGGCTCACTAATTTCAAACATCTGACAAATTTATGAGATGCAATTTCATCGAGCAGAGCTGCATCTCAAGAAAAGGCAGGATCTTTGTTCCCAATTTGGACAAGTTAGTAAAACAGAGAGTTAGCAGAGCCAGACCTGCTTGGCAAGCAGTGCTACCCTGCCACGCCAGCTCCAGGCCCTTTCTTTGTCTGTATATCCGCTACCCATTCTTACAATTGATTCCGGATTTTAAACTCTTTTCAAACAAGACAGATAATCATGATATAGTTTTGTCTAGCTGAGAAATGTAGATGAGATGAGCTCTTTAGCCAGCAGAATGGAGAAAGGAAAGGAGGAAAGAAAGAAAACACCCTCTTAATAAATCATGTTTCATTTTCCTACAGCATCCAGTGAAGTTTCAATGTGCAGGAGAGAGGTGATTTAGTTTCTTGGAAAAACTTTTAAATGCCTGAAAGTCACTCCATAACTCTTCCTGCCATAGTTAATGCTGAGCTATGAGTTGGCAGGAGGCAAGACAAATTCCAAGCAGGTGTTAATTGTAGATACGCAGCTATTTTTCTGTATCTATTCTATATAAAATTTATTATTTGCATTGCACTTACCCAGGGCAAGGTGCTGCGCAGACAGGACGTTATGTTCTGCCCACCTCCCATGCTTTCACAAATTAGGAAGAAGACAGAAGGAAAGGGCGACTTGTCTGTATTACTGCTAATTTATCTCACAGAAAAGCAATACTGCAATTTACCATCCTCTCTTACTACCAGCTATGTGTTGTGAGCTTCATCATCTGCATATTCCCCTGCTCTTAGAAGAATTATAACATATAGCAGTGGCTATTCTTCTCTCCCTAAACTTACCTTTTGCTGTTCGGTTCCCCAAAAAGCATTTCATTTATCCACCAGTTCAGGCTGGAAACTCCATAAGCTAAAGAGATGAGCAAAGCACTACAAAAATAAGGCAGAAAAGAAGAAATAGAAACAAGGCCTAACTAGCTGGGCTGTGCTCCATAAAAGCCCAGCTGGAAAACAAGCTCCTGAGAAATCACCTGTGCGCCCTGACAGCCAGGTGCTGGCAGGGAGGTAACGAAGGAGAAAGGAGCAACCCGGGCTGCACTGGTGGAACCTCCCTGCACAGCAGCACCGTCAGCAGCGCTAAACAGCCTCTGCGATACCTGGGCAGCGTTGCTCAGTTTGTGCAACAGGCAGCCGGACTCCCAGTGCCAAGAAATTAAAAACCAATCAGCTTTATGGGCCTGTCGGTGCCAGGGCAATTAGCATTCATTTCCGACAGCATATGCCTGTGCACGGCGCTGGCTCACGTGAGCGTGTTGCTCCCAAGCTGGGCTGCCACCGGCTCGCTGCAGACACGGTGGCGCATGTGGCTGCTGCCTGCTACAGCCAGGAGTCCCTCTCTCATCCTCCGTTCCTTCAAAGCCATAGGAGCAAGGGGTTTAAGAGAAGCAGCATCCTCCATCCTCATGGAGGAAGAGGAAACCACCCTGATCGTTAGTTCCCTTTGGGTCAGTATAACCAGCAGCACTAACGCTTAGTTTTTTAGGCCAAACAAGAGCTTTCAAAGGCAGGAAGGGGCATTTGGGGGGAAAAAACACAGAGGATCCCAGTTTGCAGGCTACAAAAAGGTTTCCCTGGTGCTTTAATTGCTTATGTCTGGAAGCACTTAATAAATAAATTAAATCCTAGATAGTAGTTCTTTAGGAGGATCTGTGTTTTCATATCTGAGTCCGGTATTTATAATTGAATAAATCACATCAAAACAACATGCATTTAATCAGACTATACTTCTAAATTTACCTAGCTTCTACATACAAAAGGTCCCAGCAGGTACCTTGTTAAACAATAAGGAACATAAGAGGTAGATTGCTGTTATGAAGCCTTGGGTGAAAACTAACTCTAAATTTGTGGTTGCATTTCTTTATTATTTATAATAGCAAATCTCTCTGTGGTACAAAAAGAGACTTTTGCACTGCAAGCTAAAAAGCTAAGTAGTGCGATTTGAAGATATCCTCTGCCTTAGTATATAGGGCCTAAAAAGCTCAGAGGTATTAATATTTGGTTTTGTGAGCACTACAGTATCTTAGAGAACATTAAGGCTAGTCCCAAAGACTTCAAATGACCTTTTTTTCCTTCCACACAGCAAATTCAGATGAAAAGAAACTAGTCACAGTTCAGACTGAAACCCCCACCTTCACCTTCCAGAAAAAGGACACAATAGATACATTGGACATAGCCTAAATTTTGCTGGGACGTTAAAACAAACAAGCTACTTCCACACATTTTACAGACAAAGTGATATTCTGATTTTAATTAAAACCCTTTCTGTTTAGCTTCAGTTTTATTCCTCCTTTTACTAAAGCATTTGATAAACCTGCTATGAGTTTTCAAATGCAGATGTACATTTACAAGTATACTCTGACAAATACATAAGCCTCCAAACCCTTAGCTAACCCAGACCATAGCTTGGGTCAGCAGCCTGAAACAAAAGCGGTGCCAGCCCTGGTTTGTAAAAGYTGTAGGTTTTTCTTGCTGGAATATAAGCTCTGTTTCTCACTCCATCGTACCTTAGCATAACTATGACGTTTCACTACAAGTCTAGTCTTATACTACAAAAAGCTAAGCAAGCGAAAATGTTAAAGTCTTGCTAACATAAAGGCTTAACTTAAAATCAGCTTCTTCTAAGCAAGAATAAGTATTAAATAGGCTAAGTAACCATCCATAAAGAAAAGCAGAATACTAAAGAAGATTATAGGACCTAAGAAAAGCAACTTCTTAAAAACCACACTTTTACTCACAAAAGTAGTTATAGCAATCTCTAAAATGACACCACCACCCTCCTGAATCATTCTCTAAACAGCTTTGGCTGGCCCCAAAGCCTCTGACAGCAGGAAAGTAGGTGTGAAATTTGCTCTGAGGCCTGTGGCCTCTTGGGAAATGTAGTTTAGTAACTGGGGACCCATCTTGTTCCAGGCTTTGTTCTCTTCGCTGAGCAAATTAAAGGACACCTTTTTACTGGGAATTTGCACGGCAGATCTTTAAGCAGTCTCTTTTTAGATATGACTTGACCGAGCCCTTTTCTAATGGAAAAGAAAATTTGAATTCCTGGGAAGGGATTATGGGTAATCTGCTACTTTAAAAAGGAATGAGTGGGCACTTTTCAGGTTTAGCTTAATAGAGATTGCATGGGGAGCTCTCAGGGGATAGATAGAAATGCTGCTGCTAGTATTTGGGTTAGAAGGATAGATATTCCTTTTCATCAGATCAGAGTTTATACATAGGACCTTTTATTAGGGCCTTTTTTTTGAGCTGGACAGTCTGCAGGAGCAAGAAATACAGATATGAACAGTTTTCGGTCTAACTAGATAGAACAGTACAAAGGCCAGTGAAGAAGGAACAGATAATGCTCTAAATGAGATAGTGGATTATTTCCTATTAAAGTGGGTGCCTTTTTACTTTTCAAACCAATCAGAAATGTTCTGTAGCTCTCTTCTGAAAGGCTCCTAAGCTTTAGACTTTGCTGCAAATATTTTCTCTGGAACAGCACAAATCCCTTAGAGAAGATTGAAATTGCTAGACTGTAGTTGGTATTCCTCAGGTGGTCTGCTGCCTTTGCTCAGACCGTTGCTTTCTCACAGCAAAAGTGCATTGAGCAACCCTTGATGCTGAAAGCATGGGAAGTCACCATGTTCTTGCCTCACCTGGAAATGCTTGGGTGCTTCTGGTGTGAATAAAGTCTCATTAATTTCTCAGGCAACCTGGGTTATCTGCAGAATATGCAGAAGATTAGCACCCTTGGAAGCAATGTGTGGGAGTGTTTTCTTTACTCGGGAATCTGACTGTATTGACTATGCTGAAGCGCAGTTAAGTATGAGAAATCTTGCCTTGTCAACTTCCACTCTGAGCATGTCTGAAGAGCTTTGAACTCTGAGTGCAGTAAATGACAGGCAGCTTAATTGGTTCCCCTTCATCTCAATTTAGATATAACTGTAGTCTATGTACAGCCTTGAGCAGGTGTGATGGAAAAGAGTAACTCCTTTCTCAGCCTCTTTTCTTCTCTAAGGGGTCTGTGGCCCCTTGTTCTTCCTCTGTAATAGTGTATAGGTATGTGAAACTACAGAACTGAGGGTAAAAAGTAGCATCCTCCAGACATCATTTGCCCCTGAGCGGGCCTGGGTAGGGGATGCTGGGGGACTCACTGCTGCCTCAGTTGTTCAGTCCCATTTTTGAGCAAGAACGTCTTGGAGTGCTAAGCATCTCAATTTCCCTCAGGTTTCTTCAGCTTTTGGTCGTTGCTGAGTGGGGGAAAAGAGCAGTGGCATGAGACACACTTAAATCAAATGTTTGTCCCAGTTCCACCCTCCTCCCCTGCAGCATCTTCTGGGCTGCAGAACTAGCAAATCTCTTCTACAGCACCACCCAGTAGTCTAATTTATTAGAAGACACAAATGAGTGTGTTCAATCAAAAGTGAAGACCTTATTGTGTGTAGGTCAGCTTCATTTGACTACAGCCTAACGAGACTAAGGGGACTGGTTTACCTCAAGATGTAAATTTGTTTTACTGAAAGCAAAAGCAGTTTAAAAATACAACAAAATATTTTTTCTATGAGTATCTTGTTAAGAGGATAAACTCACAACTAGTGGCTGGGAGGGAGGGAGGAGAGCAAAAAGATAACCACTTGATTGAAAAAGAGGGAAGAGCGTTACCACAAGCTTTAACAACTTATAATAATAGCCAGTGATATCATCTTGATTTTACAGTGAAACTCAATTTTGTGTGTCAGCAAAGCAATCTTAAACCGCTGAGCAGATGTCAGCTGTGGATCTGCCATGTCAGTGATCAGGAAAAATGTTTTTCATGAACAGTGGTAGAGTCATTGCAAGGAATGTTATTTTTTCATATATTTTCCAATGAATGTGGAGGGTTGCAAGGCTTTAGAAAAACTAATTCCTGATCTCTGCAAGTCATGGATTCTGTCTATGTGGTTTTATATAGAATGTTTTCTGCAGCTATTAGGAGAAAAGTGAAAAGCCTAGAGGAAGCTATCAGATAAGGGGCTTTTGGAGAACACTTTAGGCAAAGCTGGTATTTCAGTTCATTATTTTCCAACTAACTTCTGCTGCAAATCTTTACAGTCTTTGTAGAGTCTGGGTAAATTCATAAAGCTATTCCCTAAAATACTTGCTCAGCCTTTTCAAAATTAATTCAGTTCTGCACCTGAGCATCCCTCTTCAGCTTCCTCTTGGCTGGTACTCCTGTGACTTGAGTTTTTACTGACACACAGTTCTTGAAAGCACAGTTTAATTTCATATGCATGAGCAATGATACTAGCAAGGAGTTTCGCCCACTTCTCACTATTACTAGTGGTATATTGTTGCTGGAAGCCAGTTAAGACTATGAAGCATCTAGAATAAGATGAGAGAGTGGCACATTATGAAAGAGACTGTATCCATTGCTATTAATAACCCAGGGGAAAAAAAAATCTGAGCATTAATATAGGGAGTATTGGGTGCTAATCAGGCAAGCTGCCTAGCCACCACGTGACTGAATCTCAATAAACTGTACACAAATTGTGGATCACATACAACCCTGCTTTTTCAATCGAGATTTCCAGGTTTGTAGTATTTGACTAGCCATATCTTCTCTATCCCTCTTTTTCCATGAAGTAGGAGACTTGCTAAGTAACCTCACATCCCACTTGCAGCCATTTTTTTTCAAACAGGTCAGGGTTGGACTTTCAATTCCACTTCTTTCACTAGGGTCAGATATTTTGAAGAGCTCAAAATCTTTTAGTCCCCGAGGGTGCATAGATGAGACTAGTTGTCAGCTGTGATCTCTGTTATGACGTACCTAGGTTCAACCCTTGATTGCCACCAACTTCTAAGTCCCTTAACTTTGCTATAATTCTGCTCTCTATGGATTAAATTGGGTAATGCTTTCCTACATCAGAGGTCTAAATGAATATTGATGTGATAAATTGGACAATGAGATCCCAGTAAACATGGACAAACACAGGCTAGATTTTTCAAAGTTTTTCAAGATGCCACATACACCCAGTTTTCAGAAAATCTGTTCCCTTATCTAAAGTAGCAATATATTATTTTTTTTTGATGGGGGAGGGTGTGATTCTGCCCTTTGTTAATAAATGTTTGTAAGGTTGTTCAGGGGGTATTAAAAGTACAGTTTTTTACTTCAGCTTATGCAACAGTTTGCAAAGCACAGCAGAGTTTGCATCCCCAAGATACTGAAGCAGAAGAATGTTTTGAGCTGTGCTTTGCCAGTGTCCAGTGTCTCTTTAGGATCAGTAATTTAACTCTCAGCAGTGCAAAAGATGTTCCAATATTTTAAGCACAGGTGAAATTAGTCCCATTTTTAGATTTTGACTAGTGATTCCTTCATTTTTCAAATTCAAGTTTTCACCCAAGAGAATACAAACTAAAAGGAGAAATGCTGATCTTCACTTCCAGTGAAATAAATAAAGAGTGATAGCTAGAGCAGTGCCAAGTTGGTCAGGACAGCATGCACAATGAGGGGAAGAAAGAAGTCTCTGATATCTCATTAGCTATAAATAATGCTTCTTGGATGGGAAGAGCTGAAAATACATGATTTATTCCTTGTTTTTGCAATGGGGTGGATTTATAGTGACTGCTGTGAAAGGAGCTGTAAATGGCTGGGCATGTCAAATGGAGGCAACGATGGATAGCCGAGGAGTGCAGTCACCTGTGGTGTTACTTTCTGGCCAGGAACAAATGGGGAGGTTGAATGTTTATTTGGGCCTCCTGAAACTTGCCTTCATGTCCAAATTGCCAGCAATATTACACAGAAGCCAGATATCCTCCACAGCGGTCATGAGCAATATCATCCTCATTGCTCTGATCTCTTTGGACAGAAGATGCAAGTTTTGCACATGGACTGGATGCCAGTTCCAACATGTTCACCGCAGCAAAGTGCACTTTGAGCAGGGCTTGATGAAGTGAGAGTAGCTACTTCTCATTCATCAGCCTGATTTTTGGCCAGGGGAATGAACAGGAGCTGTAAATTCAAGCTCAGTTTCTGAAATTCAGCTCTCTGGAGATGCTTATCCAGACCTAGCAGTGGAGGAAATCCAAGGGTAGAAATTCTCCAGCCTTGTCTAGCAGTTGCCACAGTCTCTAAACACTTCTTTCAGTGTATGGGGAAACACTCTTCCAATTTATTAATCTCTCTCCTGTTATTTACCAAATCCTGGTGGCCATAGATTTCATAGCAGTGCATTGTATAATGTCAGATAATTTTCTGTAATGTTTACAACTTCTAGAAACTGCTTCCCCAGTAAGAATGAATCCTGTATGAAGCCTCGGTTAAAATTATCTTAATTTTTCTCACAGCTCCTTGTCTGGTTTTGAATTTGTTTTGCATTTGCAGAATCACAAAGTGGTAAAGTGGTTTCCTTTGCCAAAGGAAAGCAGAGTCCAATCCTGTCTGCTCACATAAAAGCTAAAAGTGACAAGGCATGAGTGAGCTGTCCTGTTATGCTTAGGAACTGAAATCGCTGCTATGCCTCCCTCTTGCTAAAGTTGGACCATTGTAAAGGGATTAGCAAGAATTAACTTCTCTCCGTTCAATATTTTATAAGTGATTTGCATCTCTAAGAGGTATATGGCATCGTTTCTAACTCATGGCTTCATTTCCTTGACTGCAAGTAAATGTAGTTCTTACTTTTTGTTATCAAACTAGTTTTTGTGGCTTCAGTACTTCTCTTCCCCCATGCCACCATTGTGTTTTCTCCAGATACCAATTTATTTTATTTCACAGCTCTCTCTGCTCTCTGCTTCTAAACAAACTTTTACCCTTTGATGAGTCCTATAGAATAAAACGCTAGCATTACTGCTGGACTTTTTGCAATCTTTTCTCACCCCTCAGATGGAAATAAGATGGGCTCTCTGAACAAGATATTAGAATGAATCACCCAAATAAGGTGCTAGCACTGATCTTACTCCAGTTTCCCAAATGTATTGGATTTTGAGGTGAGCAAGCATGCTGTTCTGAGCTTCTGCATATTGCTTGGCCATTACCATTACTGGGAGTCCTGCAGCTCTCTCTGCTGATTTAATAACAGAAAGGAGAGCTGGAAAGGATCTCAGGAAGGTAATACAATCCCATCCTCCAGCCCCAAGGCAGAAGGAGCTCTTCCTAAGCAATTGCTGCTGGATGTTGGACAATCAGTCCTTATAAATCTCTACAAAGGGGATTTCTATGTACTTCCTATGCAGCCTATGCCAACAGTTCCACTTGTAGTCATTAAATAATTAGTGCTCTTGCTTTAATTTGAATGAATCAGGCTTTATGTTTCATTCAGTGGTTCTTACTGTGCCTCTATGATATATTAAATAATCATTTACCACTTGGTATCTTCTCCTCCTGAATATGTTTATACATTATAACCAAGTCACTTCTGGGTTACCTAAACAGATTTTGATAAGCTAAATAGTCTTTTTGCTGACTCTGATCCTACAGATTAGATTTATAGATTATTAAATTTTTTATAACGGTATCACTCTAATCATCAGCCCATGAGGAAATAAATAAAAATCTGTTTTCATAGACAGCATCAAATGTAGTATTGCACATCTAATCCTTTCTATGTCATCAGATATCCTATGGACGGAACTTTTATCTGGTCTTTTCATAGCTGCCTTTAAAAAATAAAACAAAGCTCTGCTTCCTGTGGTTTGACCTGAGGTTTATAGAGAATTGTTTTCAGTTGACCCTGACGGCATGTTCCACCCAGCTCAGCTGATGGCTGCATCATGGCAGATACACTGTTTTCATTCTTAAATGTACCTGTAAAAGCATATGTCATTAAGGACACTTTTTCTCAGTCAGATTTCTGTGTGTCTGTATATGGCATAGGTCCCTGTCTTCCAGTCCCATTAGAAAGCTGGTCAGCTCATGGCATCATTTCTGAATTAGTACATAACTTAGCTTGTCAAGGTCTTGCATCTGAAATGTCTGAATTTTGATATAGCTACTTGTACTGTTGCATTGCAGCTCTGGCTGCAAAGGTGATCTGTTGTGAAGCATGTGTGCTCTCCTGTGAAATCCATGTATAATCAAACGAATACCTTGTGTTTTTCTTAAAAGGAAAAGATGTATGTTTTTAAGAATTTATTTCAGTGTTCTTTTACTGATCACTCTCATCTGAGTTTGGGGAGGGGAAAGGGAGAATTATAGTTCTTCCAAGTTTAAAGTTTCAGTTTACATTTTGAATAGCTATCAGATGACTATATTACAAGAAACACAACTCATCTGTGATGTTTCCAACACAGAAATCCACCCTGAATATTTTATGAAGAAATGGTGTCCCAAACTGGAAAAGAAATTAGTTACATGAGGTGATACAATTCAACAGTTATAAATAATTGCAGTTAGTAAGAGTACTGCTGTTGATTGCTGCAATGGCTAAGCATTCATGCTGCAATAACACTGAAAAAAGAAGTTTCAATTATAAGCCCAATCTACAGCCCACTTCAAATAATTGAAATATTTCCTTTGTGTGGAGTGGACTTTGCTCTGAAAATAAGTTCCCTCCTAATCACCTAGAAGCTATCACTGCTGAACTCTGCAGGGGGCGTGAAGTAGTTTTGTTTTGCATCTGTTTTTTGTGATGCAGCTTCTGTTAAATGCATAGCCTTGGCTCTCCCAAATGCAGGTCACAGTAGGGTATAGAGTGCCAAAAGACTTGGGACACTGAAGCAGCCAGCATACTTGTTTCTCCTGGTCACATAACATCTCATATGTTCTTCAGCTGGCCATTTGTGTAGTGGCTCTTCATTCTAGTGGTAGTGACAGCATATTACTGAGAAAGAGATGAGTTAGAAGAAATGGCACTAGAGATCATTAAAATTTCCATGCAAAAAAAAAAAAAAGGAGACATATTTGGCAATGTTAGAATTGCTGAACAGTTTAGGGGAATTGTATAGACTGTTTAAAAAGAAAGATGCCACTGTGAATTCCCAGATAAATTACCAGCTAAGCTCTATGGTTAGAAACATAAGATCTGCAGCGAATGGCCCCATTGCAGTTTTCTCACTGCTCCATCTAATGATGGGGCTTATCATAGCCTCAAACATCATATGCCATTCTTTAGTCTTGCAGTTAATGGAAAAGTCTGTTTCATATTCTTGATGAAGTGTATGTAACTTCAGTAGGAGGCTGGGAAAGTGCAGGAAATCAATAGTGTTCTGTTTTGCATAAAATTAACAGTGTGGAATTTAAGTGACTGCCTTCTGTACACAACTTAATTATTGGAAGCATGACCCCCTGTGAAACGGAGCCCAGGAAACTCGTTTCTCTGTAAATGAATGAGCATTCTATTATAGTGTAATGCACTGGAAAAGACTCCAATAAAATCAACTCTCTTACCCTAATTTCTTGTTTCTTAGAGTAGTTCCTGTAAGTGAGGAGCACTGGAAATGCTCTTCCAGTAAACTTTGGATGGAATATTCTTCCCTACTTTACCCTCCTTTCCTTCTCAGTCAAAGGAACTGGCAGGTTTGCTTCACTTTGCAGAAAACTTTTGCTCTTTATGGAAATAAAAAGAAAAGAATGAAATGTACCTGTGTGGTTAGGAGAAAATGTCATTAGCTGTAATATTGTTTCAGTTTATTTCCATTATTCCATTAGAGAAATTAATGTTCCATTTAAAGTAAATTTTCATATTCAAACAAGGAATCATGATTTAGTTAAAATAACCCAAAGAATGGGACTATTCTTTGTCTGTGTCCTTTACCTTTGCTTTTCAAGGACTCCACAGGGGCTTGGAGGACTCCATAGTTTTCTTTTGCTTTATCTTTTTGGAAAGCCCTATAATTCTTTCTTCAGTACTTTCTTTTAAGAATTAATAACTTTGAGTTCTCATTTTCCCCATTCTTCTTTTTGCATACTGCATCTGTCATTATATACGATCTATGTGTATACATTTGAGTTATCCATGAAATTGAAAATTCAGTGAAGAAATTACTCAGGCATCTGATGAGTAATTTCAAAAAAATAAAGTTCCAGTATAGAATATAATTCATCTTGATCATCTTTATCGCACTGAAGACACACACTTCACAGGTTGCTTTTAAACATTCCCATTAATGGTGATGGAGCCTCTGCCTCCCTCGAGCCTTTAAGTCCATTAATACAACCCTAGATGTTCTTAACACCTTTCTATTATACTTTCCTGTCATAATGTAGGAAGTAAAATAATACATATGGAGATTAACTGTTATCCTAACCTGAAATCATGGTGACTATGATAGTGTGTTGTGCTCACTCCAAGACCCAAGAGCACATGCATGTTTTAGGTGATGAAACAGGTCCACATTAGAGACCTCATTGCAAAAAAGCTTTTGTCCAAGTGAAAGGTGTAGATGATGTTCTTATGATCCAGTGACTCACAATGCAGAGAATGTCTTCTATTAGTGATATGATTAAAGCTCAAAATATTCCTGAGATTTGCAAATGAAGAACACCAAAAACAAATGACTACCCATTTTAGCTGAATTGTTAAATTCCCTTGGGTTCGCAGAAGCAGAATACAAATTTCTGAAATAAGTTCCTCTTCCATTAGCTTTTTTGCTTTTTCCATTCTCTCCAAATAGATGAGGTGGAGGCATATGAAAACTTTTAGAATGTTTGTTTAGAATACATCTTTCAGAGCATTTTAGCTGAAGGCTGGACAGGAATGCGTTTTCTCTGAAGGAGTGAAGTTGTGAGTTAAGTGAAAGAATTTGGATCAATATGAGATGAATGTTTGGTTCAAACTTTCTTTTGCTTCGTTTTGTTTTTCTAAGAGGAATAAATCAGAGTTCACAGAATGACTGACTGGTACAGGAGAAGAAATAAGCTTAGGATTCAAGGGACTGTCTTCAGTTCCCTGCTGTGATTTTACCCTTTTGAAAAAGCTATCCTTCAGCATATGTGGGCTTTGGTTTTTCATTTACCAAGTCGCAATAGCAATTTCCAGGGTGTGGTGAGGATATATACATTGTGGGCTCTGGTATGTTTAGCTGTGATGGACGCTGGAGGTAAGGAAGGCTACAGATGCTCAGTCACTTCAGTGCTAAGTTTCTGCAGTCTTTCTCCTTAGCACATCCTTCATTAACTGTCTTGCGCTCTCCCATGTGTTAGTGCCCCTCTATTTTATCTCCTCTCTGTGCAACGAGCAGATATGCTCATGAAAAAACATTGTTGTTTTTTGTATGAGGCTCTAGCTGCCATGCTAATAGAGCTGTTTTAAAAGCGTTATCTGCCTAGGAAAGGCAGGAGTGCCTTCCAGTGAGACTTCAAAGAGCATCGTAAACTGTTTGTTTCTCACAACAGGACCCCTTTTACCTTCTGAAAGTTTCTGCTAAGCATTTTCTGCATTTGTATTTCCAGCTCTCCTACTTGGGGGAAAGGGAGAGAGGGAATGGTTTCTTGTTTAAAACCTTTTAAAGTAAACTTTCAATTTTCCTGCAAATGCATGAGCTAGCTACCTCCAACAGCAAGAAGCATTTGTGCTTTGTCCTCTCTCCCCTTCCCCAGTGAAGAGAAGGAAAAAGGAAGTTTAAAACCCTGATTTTCTTTCTGGAATTTACTGGGCCTGACAGAATTGACAGAGGTGTCTCTAAATGCCTGAGCCTTTTGATTTTCAAAAACCAGCACCCAAAACCAGAAAAACAGGGAAAGAATTTTTAACATTAACAATGAATAGATACAAATAAAAGTATTCAAGATATAATAAAAAAAACAGGCAGGATTATAAACTACCAGGCTTCTAGACACAGACCCCTCCATAGCTTTGAGGGCTTGTTGGAAACCTCTGGAGGAAGAGCGCAGAAAAGCTCATGGCTGAGTTATTGCATCTTCCTCTGAGGTAGCTGCTTCTTGCTGCTGTTAGAAATGAGATGCTAGATTAGAGCCTAGCACTGTGCTGTGATGGTAATTCCTTTAGACTCGTGATTCAGAAGTGAAAATGAAATAATGAAAGATAATATACTGAGAAAATAGGGGATAAAGCTTTACTGATTTAATGTAATATCACTTAATGCCAGAAGGTAACTCTTCCTTATTGGGAATTATGAACAAACTTGCATCATTCATCTGCATTTTGTGGTATATCAGCAATGACTTTTTATTTAGATAGAGCAAACAAACCCCTCTGAACTGGGATTGGGTCCTGGAAAAAGGAAACTATCTTCTTTTTCAAAGCATCTTTGCTTTCAGCTGCTGCAAGTAGGTTCTTTAACAGTGAGGTCCCAATCCTGTGATCCAAATCAGACCTGCCAGAGCAATGATGCTGGGTCCCAGCCTGCTCCGGGCTCCCCTCTGTCCTCTCAGCTGGAGGCAGGTGAAGGTCTGGAAGTCAGGCGAATTGCTTGGTGGACGGCCCTGTGCTCTCCCTTATGCATTTTGCAGGCCTATTTTTCTTACCCTGCAGGGTACCTGTTCCTGCCAAAAGACTGACAACCGCACAGTCAGTGTATGTGTCTGCTCATGGGACTGAAGTGTCCTGTGAGGTGAGAGAAACATGGGGACGTGTCCACCTGCATTTCAGTTGCATGACAACAGTATTTCCTGTGGCTTGAGAGGGTAGAGCCATTCATTAACCAGCACTACAGTCTGCTTATATCAGAATTTTGGGCACTGTTGGCTTGACAATTTCAAATTGGTCTATATATGAATTTTGGAGATTTACTTCTTGCATGAAGCTATGATTAGGGAGAGCATTTTGGAATATAAAATGCATCAGAGAAATATTGTTGTTTTGGAGGCACACAGAACTGCTCCATTCCCAAACCTGGTGTGATATAGGATGACAGTATAATAAGAACACTTCTTTGTATGATTTCATTGTGAGCTCTCAGACAACACATTTCATTTCCCAAACCTCTTGAAAGCGCTGCAAGACCTGCCGCTGGAGAATAGGCCAGTTCAGACTTTCTGCCGTTATCCCAGCCTCAGAGGGCACTTAGCAGGTGACAGAATGCACTATTCATCTCCTCTCCACCTGATAGCAGCTTTGCTCAGTTAATTATTTTTGGTACTGCTGCCCCAGAGAATGCTTTAAGTATGAGGTTTGTATCCATTTGCGACAGGATAACAAACAACAAAATAAATTAAAGTCAAAAACAGTGAATCTGAAGGAGCTGATTTTTGAAACCATTCTTCTGGTTTTGCACCCACGGTTGATGGGGCAACATTTCACAATGTTTTCTCAGTTTTATAGTTATGTGTGTGTGTCCAGGCGGCTGCAGAAAGACTTGATTCATGTTTTCAGCAAAGGTCCCTTACAATGCCTATGGCACCTCATCCTCCCTTGGCCTTTGTGGCTTAGAGAGAGCAGCTTCTACCAGAAATGCTTGGGGCTTCTAGAAAGGCTTGCAAAACTGGAAGCCTTGTTATAGTCATTGCGGAGAGCTGGGCAGTCTTCTAGGACAGACTCAGGGTGATAAACACGGACTGACTCTCTTGAAAACTCAGGCTTTTGAAAGAGCAACTTTTACACCCTCGCCTGTCCCCTCCCCGGCCTGGCTGTGCAACATGCAGCATCAAGCCCTGCGTGACCACTGCCTCCTGGCACCTCCCCTCGGAGAGCAACTCTCGGGTGGGAAAATACCAGTGCTTCAGATGACACCAGGTTTAATCAGAGTTAGCGAGCTTCAGAGGAGTTGTGTTAAGGCTAAATATTTATTTCCTCTGTTCTAGCCAGACTTGGGCTGAATTAACTGTCACAGGACAGGAGAGTTACAATACAACTGTCTACTTTATTGAAGAGTTTGACTCTGATAGAGTCAAAAGAAAAAATGTGCTGGAAAAAAAGCCACTTCCTATATACAACTAAAGCTGGTGGATTAGGGACTATATCCCTTTTCAGCAGATACCTCCTGGGGTGTGAAATCAGGTTAAACTCAGTTTAGCCTCCGAGATGCATTCGCGAATGGCAGAACCCATAAGGATGCTGCATAGCCAAATAAATTAGCTGCTATGAGAACAGTAGCTCCTAATATTTGTGGTTGTTTGCCAGTTAACACTGATAAATATCTTTTAGGTATCTGCACCTGGAAATGGGTGCGTTTGTGGGTACAAACTGAGAGGTCTGCAGATTTTAGCTGTTATTTTGAAAAATAATGCAATTGAAAATAAGGATTTGGTAGGAGGTAAGACCTTGCTAAACTCTTAGGCTCAGATCACCGTGAAAGAGAAGGGATGGAAAATGCACCACTGAGTATAAAGCTGGAAGCTTTTGCTTGTTTTTTTTTTTTTTATATATTCCTTGATAAAATGAGGAAAAAATTGTAAACCTCTACCATGAATTACCAAGGGTTTGACATTAGCTCTTGTTTTTTCCTAAAAATGCACATTGATCCTCTGTTCATTACAGGTTTTAGTTGGTATATTCAATGACCTATGATTAACCTGTAATCACCATGCCTCTGGTTAACAAAAAGAGGCAAGAGGCACATATTTTAGGTCAAAACTGTGCCTTTTGGGATAGTGTCCAGCACAGTTGATCCCAGTCAGGGAGGGGGAATCCTAGAGGACAGCTCTTTCAGCACTGTGCATCTAAAAGGTGAAATCAGAAGAAAGAAAAAAAAAAAGTTTCTTGTAGAAATTCACTAGCCCTTATTTTCCATAGTACACAGAATACAAAATCTTCCTTGGTGTGGAGGAAAATATCTCAGAATTAGGAAGCACAATGATGTCCTTGTTTATTTATCACTTGGTATTTTTTTTGGAATCTAGCCCAAAACCAGGAAAACTGCTCACCTGTATAATGCAGGCACTTGAGCTACCAGACACTGATAGACCCCAAATTTGCTTAGGTCTCCAAATGAGAAAGATTCTCCTGCTCACAGAAATAAAGGAGTTTGACTGTCTGACTATGTTCTGCATCATCCAGGCCTGCGATGTGGGGTTTCTAAAATTGTTTCAGGAGATCAGTGATTGCATGAACAGAAAGAGGCCCAAGAGGTCCCATGAGAAGGCAGGAGCTAAATGCAGAAGGTAAATGTAAGGCCACATGGCTAATTTGCTTGAGCTAATTGATCTCTTAAGATACATTTCAGCTTGTGGAAGGATTTATGTAAGAGGAAGCACTACAAAAGGTGACTTAAGATATGGCCTAGAAACAGATCAAGAAATGGAGAGATGGAAAAGTGGAATGGGAAGGAGGGGGTGGCACATTACATTGACATTAGTTCAAACTCTCTCCCCAGGAGAGAGGATGTGTGCATGTAATCCAATAATCCGTTTGCCTTGCTTATATGTCTCCATGAATAATGCACTAAAAATAGGAATCTGCAATAGCCTTCAGTTTCAGAGTTGAGTTTTATTTCCTGTGTAAAGGTTCATATGTTCACTTTTGGTGGTTGCCAGTTCAGTTACAGTTGCCAAGCAAAATGCCAACCACTTCATGTCATCAGCCTCTGAGAGAAGACAGACTCTTAGGATTTGGAAAAATTCTTTCGCTCTCCTTTTTCCCATTGTCCCCTAAGAAATTTAATTATTTTTATCTGAACAAGAATATTACTTGAAATATTTTATGCTAACTTTAGTTTACATATCAGTGCAGACTTATGCCTTTATTTTGTCTGAGAGTGCAGGTGTCAAAAGATGCTTCTGTGCTAGTTTTATAGTAACTCTATCATCAAGGCGAAGTTTTGCTGTCAAAAATCCAGACTGTTATCAGCCAGATGCATGATAATTCCCTGTGGACGTAACCCCAATTCCAAATTGCCATATAGCAGTAGAGAGCAACAGCTCTTTTTCAGCCATACTCTGAATCCATCCCCCCTCCCAGTCATTACTTATTTGAGAGCATGATATTTCACTGTCATCTCAAATAGAGATGATTTAGTCTCTCAATCTTTAGTCTAAAGGAGCTGATATGAACTCCCCTGACAAGACAATGTCTTCTCTCTTCATTTCTCCTGCATTTTAAAGGACACCTGAAATAAGCTGATAAATGGGATTTCAGATGATGGGAGAACCCAGTCAGCAAAGCCTGTCATGCCAGACTCCCTGGATCTCAGAGGCTGCAAAGATGCTGACTCCTGGCAAAGTTTTGCAGACCTTGGATGACTCAGCAAGCTTCATTAAATGGAATTTGACTAATTGCTCATATTGCTCATTTAAAGAAACAAATGGAACCATAGAATAGCTCAGACCCAAACTAGTCAAATGCTCTGAAAGTGATATAATGAAACTTGCCTGAAAGCCAAATGGCTGCTCTGGGGCATATATATGTGACCCTTTTTTATTTGCCGCTGTTTCTTGCTACCGTATTTTTGTGACTACTGAAGGCTGGCGTATTGGCCAGAATTTTTGCAGCTATTCCTTTGTTATCCAATAATTACACACTTTTAACCTCTTTTTCATTCTTGTACTTAGACCATTTGGGTAAAAAGGGATGCAGCAGAAAAATCTCATAGCTCATCTGAACGGCACCTTACTGGAGTTTGCAAAAAACCAGGGGAGTGAAAATTGGGTAGTCAGTGTAATCTAGTTGCACCCTGACTTTCTGTTCATCTCTGGTCCTCAAACACTACCATAAGTCATTCCTGTGTCCTTTCTTCACCCCCCAGTTTTATCAGCCCTAATTTGCTCCTAGCCATTACTATTAGGCTAGCAATTTCTGGAAGACCTGAATTCTACTTTTGATTCAGTCACTGACTCAACCAAAAGTATTGCTCTTCCTGTAGTTCCCTTCCTGACATGTTTTTTTTTTTTCTTGGCAGTTTAGATTATAGGTCTAGTGGGCCTGGAGATTTGTTAGCATACTTTCTGCACAGTTTTTACAAAGTCCTTTGATTGCAGAGGCCCTAGTTCCACCCACAGTCTCAAAGTACTAAAGTAATACACCTCACAAAAAAATTTCATGTGGGTTACTTACTGAATGAGAATTGGCAAATTCACAGAAGTTGCATTCAGCACATGAGCAACTGATGCACAAAAAAAAAGGGAGACTTCATCTGGTAATTTATGCATGATGAGTAATTTGACATTGTCTCACGCACCAGCTTGACTGTCAGGAGTGCTCAGATGGTTTTCTAATGAACTTGTTGAAAGGTGCTTTATTTAAAGAAAGGCAATTCTTCATGGGCAAGTGTCATTTCTCAATGGGAAAATAAACATGGCATTTAACATCATTAGTATCTTATTCCTGTTCCCCTGGGCAGGAGAAGGCATCCCAGTTTGGTCTTTGCCCCTGTATCCTGCATGACCAAATGCCTGGTTTCACTTCTCTTCAGATATAGGGGAATGACTTCAGTTGAAAAACTGCTCCTTATCGGCTTTGGTTTCTCACTAACCTAGGAGAAATGTTATGTTTTTGTAGCCACCTATATAGGCTGAAATGAAGACTCACAGGACTCTTTATGCCACCCTGGACGCCAAGCCCTGGGGGTGGTGCCTCGGGTGACATTGGGGGTCCCAAGAGCCACCCCTGGGGCTTTAGCACCCAGGGTGGCTTTGAGTGTCACAAGAGAGCCCTCGCTTTACTGTCAATAAGTGACCAATCCAGTTAGTGGCACAAACACAGCTTTGAGTATGAGAGACTGGGCCTTTCTCATGAGGATAAATGTAAATTTTTGCAGTGCCACATGTGGTTCTGGGCACTGAGTCCAAAGGGTAAGTTCACCCTTCAGATAAAATTAAGCAAATACAGGCTTGTTCGAGGTAGAAAACCTTCTTCTGAAAATCTTCTGAAGATTAAGTTGTACAAATATTTAGTAATTGCCACTGGGAGTGCAAGTATCTGACTAAAAGATGACATCTATGTTTGGGCTACGTGTGTTCCCCAAAGTAGGAACTTGTATTTAATCTGTGCTCATGTGCTCCATGGCATATATCTGATTTTAGTAGGAGAAACTACTAAGATCCAGGCCTTCTGTGAGGGCAATTTGGGAAGTCTTTTAGGGTGGCCACAAACTGACCCTCTCCGTGTGCCTCTCTGCTTGCTCACCATGTTGACATAACTCACTAAACCCTGCAAACAGGTCTGCAGAACGACCTTGAGAGGGAGCATCCATCGCTGACCAAGGCCTTCTTCAACACAAAATTCAGAAAAGAGGCGTGACGCTCGGCACAGGCAGTGGCACAGCTTTCTATCTCAGGAGACAGCAACCTTGATTATATAGCACCTGCCTGACTCACGCAAAAATAACTGCTCTGCAGCTCTCTGCTGAGGACCCTGGTGGAGATAGTCCGACCCTGTCTCTGAGCCAAAAAAAGGAAAAAAGTCAAGGAAGAGGGGAAAAAGGTTTCACTGAGCTGTGCTGTCGGTGTGTCAGGGCACAGCTAGTCACCTTGTCCTTTCCTCCGTTCCATGTTACCCTTCTCATGACTGTAAAAAGCTGTAATTATAATGTGGAAATAGCAATAATTTCCCATGTTCCCTTTTAGTACTGAGCACTTTAATTGTTCATCTCCGCTAGACTGACTGGGGTAAGCAGTAAAAGTTTCCTGGCAGAAAAAAATATCAGATTTTTCTGTTTCATAATACTGGCAACTGGGGGCTGTTAATGGCTGGAAGATTTCTGCCAGTGTTAGGAAGTGGAACATCTCTATTTTTCCCCTGTATAGAGGATCCTTACTGAGGAGCATTCTCTGTGGTCCTTTGTAGCCAGGGCCTGTAGTTTTGGTCCGAGTTCATTTGCCAACAGCAGCTCCCCAACACGGCAGTGCCCTGAATCCCAGTTCCTGTAATATCCAGGTGTGACTTTGATATACCTAATAGCTGCTAATGGAGAGGGTTGTTTCTTTTCTAATATCAGTTTCTAAGCTCCTCGTAGTGGTGTCACAACTCTCCTGAGGATGGGTATACAAATCTGTGTTTGGTGTTGTCCTCGGATGGGTGATTTGGTGGGGCACTGCCATCCTGCCTCGCATCTGCTCCTCGGGCGCCCCGGGGACCCGCACCGCAGCAGTGCTTCGCCTTGACTGCTAACACACATCCTCAATGCTTCCAGGGTCTTTCTTGCACAGCTCTTGAAGCGTAATAGTGTTAAGCCCTCTGATGAATCTCATTTATAAGAGCAAGCCTAGTTCCAGTGAACACCGAGCATTTTTTCTAAGCTATTTGCTTCTGTGAACGTTTTAAGCATCTGTTAATTTTATGGAGTATTTTCTACTTGCAAAAGCACAAGGTAAGGAAAGACTTTGAGGTGAAGTTTGGTAATTCGATTTCAGTGGGACTTAAGCCTCTATATACCTTTTTAGGATCTGAGAATTGGTATTTAAGTGGTAGATATCAATAGTAAAATTTTTAATTTTTGTTTTAAGGTGGGAAATGAAGCTGTTGCTTTGCCAGTTCAAGACATAATCTCCTTTTAAACATCCCCACAAGCCTGTGTGAGATCACAGATGCAAATCATTTCACATACTTTGGCAATTCCTTTATTTTAGGAGGCAATGCTTATATTGTGAATCGCTAGTATTTTCATTGAATTTATTATTTTTTAAACTGCTAAACCTGAATCTTCTTCATGATTCTGGATGTTCCTTTCCAGTTTCTGTTGTGTTGACAACAAAACTAAGTTGTTACTTTGCTTTGTTATGGAGTCCTTTAATGCTGCTGTGCACCTGTCTGTCTGTATGCTTTTATGTTCTGCTCCTCATAATGAAGTCCAAAAGCTGCCAAACCAGTGGGGGAAGGAGGATGGTTCTGTTCGACACCAGCATGTTGAACCATTTGTTCAGAACTGCATCTCCTTTAATTGTGCATGCTGCATCTTAATAGCAAGCCTTGTTGAAGTTAATTATTTCTGTTGGCATACCCCAGCACGCAAGATGTTCCAGAGAGAATCACGATGGTACCTCTCCTAGACTTTATATAATTTATTAAAAGCTACATTTGTTTGAAGGTGAAACGTTGGCAACAACCTTTAATTTAAATCCTGAAAGTTTTGTCAGTTCTATACACTGTGTGTAGCAGTAAAAATTATCCTTGGCTGGGRGGAGGGAGGAAGGAAATAACTTGTCATTGTCATACGCAACACATCAGTGGGAATAGGGAGAAGTGGCTGTTCTAGGCTGGCGTGAGAATCTATGCTGCTACTTTTGCCTATATTAGCTGATTAAATATTCTGACAACTCAGAATTACCTAATTTGGTCCCAAATTTATAAAGAGCTCTAGAAAACTTTAGCAAAACTAGATTCCTGAGCAGCACAATAGCAAGTGAAAATGAAGTTAGGTGAATGCAAGGCAATTCATATTGGAAAGGACAATTTATTAAATAAAGAGGAAACAGCAGGCAATTGAACAGATCATTGGTGTATTTAAAAAGTATATTTTGGGTTCTATTACTCAGAGGAAAGTTGCAAAATGGTAGAGAGGATGAAAGACGGGAAAAAAAAGGAAAGATATTCAGTGAAATTGTTCTAAAGTTATTTTAGCTTGGGTGTAACAATATATTTTTCCTGGTTTTAACTTCAGAAAGGGGTGAACAGCCAGAGCTGAAACTTCACATAAAAACTGAACCTTAGTGGAGAATTTCTGTCCCAAAGGTTGTTTGAATGAAGTTTTATCTTGAAAAATGTCAGTCAGCCTTATCTTTATGGGGCATTACCAGCTTTCTCTACGTTAAAGATAGTTGTAGTTGGGTTTAATTCCCCAAAAACAAAAGTGCAAAGGGTTGTGTGAGGAAATAAGGAGGCTACAAATTTAGAAAAGACCAAGGAAATATAGATTTACACAGATCAAAATTAATGCCTCACAAAGTACATTACAAGCTAAGTAAGTACTGTGAGACCCTCGAGCTATTATGGCAGGGAGAAGTTGAAGGATTATATTGGTAGGATACAGTCTAAAACCAATGTAGAGGATGTTCAGTCCTTATTTTTGAGGGCCCAATCTTCAAGTCATTCCCTTGGAATAAGAACCTGTTGTTTAGCCATCCATCATCTGTGGCAGGGAATTTTGTTTTAATTTCCAGCTTCAGTAAGGTCCTGAACACCACATGCGCCATCATGGCATGCTCAGACAGCCATGGTTAGACTTGTAATGCAGAATGGGAAAAGGCACAATTTCCAGAGCCTGCCCAGCAATATGCAAACCACTGGTTAGCTCCTGCTCACTTTAAAGTCAATGCAAGAGTGGAGAAGAGCTCTGAGAATACAGAAACACTGGGTATCACTGCCAGTCCCTACCGTGGGAAATGTCCACAGAGTTTAAAAGCATTTATCTTCTGCAAGGTATAAGGGGTTCCTATGCCTCAATGGCCTTTTGGGATAACACAACTAGAGCACACTATTATTTATTTATTTATTTTACGCCAGTGGTGCAGAAGGAGCAATGTGGTCCCTTTGACTCCATAACCTGAATGACTTGAGCTCACTCATATCTCTGGACTAATAACAAGATGTTTTGCCACTTCCCCCCTAGCTGTGTCCCAGCTGGCTTGAAGCTAGTCATGTTCCTCCTGAATAAATGATCCAAGATGACAGTATTACTGGGATGTCATCTTCCCCTCCTCCAAATAAAAACAATCAATTGTTAATGAAGACAAATGGAGAAGGGGCAAAGTGCCACAAAGCGAAGGGATTTGGTTTCATTTTGCTTTCTTGTTCCCATAAGACATATCAAATGACATTCACACCATAACATAAACCCCTAATAATAGCAATAATAACAACAGTACATATTATTATATACAATACCTATATGCAGATGACATTCTTGGAGCTTCACAGTGATTTAAAAGGCTATGGTTCCTGCAAGCTTAAAATCAAGGGGCAATTAAAACTAATTCAAGACATAAAATCAGTGTGCCATTAAAGGAATCTTTAGAAAAAAAATCATGCAAACTAATAACAATGATACACGAATATTTATTTATGTAGCTAGTTGCAGATTTGCCCCCCAGTTTCAGAGGTGACTGGGGAAAAAAGGTGCATGTCAGCTCTAGTCCTGTTTTCCACTTAAACTTTTAAACAAATTGAAGGGAGTTCCTACCATGGTGAGGTATATGTCAAGGAGGTGAATGTTAATGTTAAGAAGTGTGATGCAATTTAAAACTCAGGGTCTCCCTTATTTTCCCTAGCTGGGGTTCTGTAAGTCATGCTCCAAGGCAATGGGAGGGGTCAGAGCAGGATCCAACATGGGGTTACAGCCAACTGTTGCCAGCAGGGACCTGGGACTACCCAAGTAAGAGAAATCCAAGGGCCACAGAGAGGCAAAACAGCACCAAAACACAAGTGCATCTCTACGTAAGCAGCAGCCTCTTCCGGATAGATCCCGCACTCTTGCAGTTTGTTTCAAAGAGATGCTGCCACCCTGGACCCTTGCTGACTTCAGTGGATCTGTTTAGATATATTGTTCTAGAAGCAAGAAATCTGAAGACTTTTTGAAACCCAAAGTGAGGTAGGGTAATCACTGTTACAGCATTGTAAGGCTCAACAATTAGTCTTATGGCATTAATAAGGAGCACAAAGCTCTTAGCTTTTTAGCTTTCAGGTGAATAATTATCTTCCTTGTACTGGAAGTTGATGATAACTGCAGGCATGCTTTAGAATTATTTTTCTTTTTTTTGAAGGAAGAGAGGATTTTTTTTAAGGATTTTATTCACTTAGGTCATAGAAATTAGCTTTGTCTCGGATAGACAAAGGAACTATTTTCAGATTACTTGTTTGCAATGAGTACAAATGCTCATTGTCCACCTTTAACTGTATTTTAAGAGCAACACATTAGCAATTGACTCTGGCATCTTTTCTGGATTCTTCCTACTAATTCCCAGGCTTTTATTAAAAAAATAAAGCTCAAAAACTTGGCTTTCAACTGAGAACTCAAAAAATGATTGCAAATTAGCACCACAGGAATATAAGTTTGAGAAGTCAGTATCTATGTAGTATTTATTAATAGCCCTCTGCATATTTAAAAAAAACAAAAACCAAAACAAAACAAAAAATCCCTCTGGGCATTAGTTGGTCTCTGTGGGTTAGCAATCTGGGTGTTTCCTTAGGTTTTATCTGCTTATTTTTCTGCAGGATCCCACAGCGAGGAACAGAGATCGTGCTCTGGGTGCACGCTTTGTGTGTGCTGCCTTTGTGCTCGCAGGTCTGGTTTGGGGGAGTTGTAGTGTGCCTCACAGCTGTGCAGCTGCAATACAGCGGCGCTAAACTCCAGCCAGTTTGAATCAAGCATTTCTTCTAAGCTTTACGATCAAATCCCACAATTTGTATTCAGGCAAACTCCCATTCAGTTCAGCAGGTGTCCTCTTCTTGAAGAGAGAAGAGTAAAGACCTGGTTCCCTGAAACCACCAAAAGGGAAACTTGCTTACACTTCTTTTCCTTTCTTTTTTCCTTTCTGCAAATGACAACAATTGCTTTCAATTTTTCTTGATTCCAGGCACCGAGGCCAAACCCAGTGCAGAGAAGCAATACCAAGCACAGTCCTTGAGAAGTGCTAGCAGATAGAAAGCTTGGAAAAGTCATTAAAGCAGCTGAAGTTTTCTCACGCTTTCTAACTCACTCTCCTTAATTACTAGGAACTTTTGTGGTTAAACTCCATCCCCTGGTGTCCCCAAAAATCCCTCATCCAATTGTGCTATTTATTCCCGATCAAAAGTCAGTGAACCTCATTGTGGACATCAGTTCTCTCCCTCCTCCCCAGTCATGTAATGTCTCCATACCTGTCCTATCATGCTGTCAAAATACGTCTCTAGGTGAAGAAAGTCCATTCTATTTTGGGAAATACTAGTGCTTCCTCCCTTATATCTTTTCTTCATGGATGATTTTTTAGCTATTTAATGAACACTTAAAAAACCTATTCTGGGTTTAATCAGATATCAATTAGTTGGAAAAGGGAAATCTTAAATTAACATGTATTAACAGTGTTAATTTGTAGCAGCCTTCCCATTGAGTGAGCTGCAGTGTGGAAGCCCTTTTCCACTGTGGTGTGTAACATGGCACAGAATGTGCAGTCCATACAATGCCTCCTTTTCTGCTGAAATTTTGTAAGAAATTCAATTATTCCCTTATACTGGGGGTGGATCTGATACATGATTAATTTTTGGCTTGTTTTAAAAGATGCCTGCATAATTAGCCATGCATGGAATACATTATCTCTGGTATATTTTTAAAACCTTACTAGTTACCCTTTGAAACTAGCCTTTGCTGTTTAATTAACAGATACCGTCTTGCAATATTAAATTTGAGATGTTGCCATTTTGGCAGCATTTGAAGTGATGTTATTCATTATGGTTGCCATGGAACATGCCTCTTTTAATTTATGATCATGTGTCCTTATTGATGGAAGAATATCTTGGGGACAGCACCCACAGCATTACTTCAGAAATGCTGGTTTATATTTAAATACATGCTCTGAAAATCAGAGTAATGTGAGCAGTGAGAGTATTTTTACTGCATGACTCCAGTGTTGCATGGTTATTTCACAGTGAACTGTAGAACTTTCTAATCATTCTGGTAACAGAAGGGGAACTTTTGGGAAGGCATTAGAGGACCATCATCCTAGTCTTCAAATATAGTAGTTAGCAGAGAGAGAAACTTGTCTGAGAGAATTAAGGACACCAAGGTTAGGTGCCTTCTCAGAATTGTCGTCTGAAGGAGTGTGTCTCTTTTCCCATTGAACTCTACAGGTATCTTACCTAGACTGGTAATTTAAGTTAAATGTTAAATTGCCTAAAGTCAGAAGGTGTTAATATTCACCAGAGCACTTGGGAATTGTTCAAATATAACCTGGAATCATGCCTTTATTTAAATAAGTTGAAAGGAAATACAGAAACAAGCAGAAAAAAGTCATTGTTGCATTTTCTTACTGAAGTAAAAACAAAAATTGTGCTAGAGAGGCTTTCATTTCCTCCTGCTAGATTTCTATTTATCTTTTAAGGTGACGTATGACTCCTAATGTTTCTGGTTCATCAAGATACTATTTAAAACAACAACAACAAAATATTCTGCATTTATCCATGGCAGGAAGAGGGGAAGGTTACAGACCTATTGCTTCTTTCTTTCCTCACAGCCAGATAGCTTTTATTCTCTGGATATATTTGGGTACCAGATGGCAGATTGATATCAAAGTTGCCCAGCAGAGCAACTGAAGTTAAGTTCCTAAATCCATCTGGGGACCTGGTCTTCCTGCTTAGCAAAGATGCCAATGATCTCACTCAAAGTGGGACATTTGGCATCTAAGAAAATAAAACTAGCTTGTAAGTCTGGATGCTAACTCAGTTTTAAGGTTTTCATTCTGAAATGACTCACCTGAAAGAAAGGAGGTGGCAAAAGGATATAGCCTCCACTGAAATATTTTTCTTGGTTGTTTTCTGTGATTTTGATCTGGATTCCAGAAGTACCGAGTCTCTCTTTCTTTGCCTTCTCCTTCTCTTTGAGCTTTCTGGAGAATAAGCTTGCTCTTGTTATGTGAACCCAGGTGCCAAGTACCACAGGGTCCCAGTCTAAGCCATGGCCTCTAGGCGTGGCAGAAATATAAGTAACAAATCATGGAAGTATGGGAAGGATGAAATAATTTGTGCTCTCTAATTGGAGAAGTACAAAAGACAAACTGCTTCCACCCGTTAACTCCACTGCAATTAGCACTGTTGATCTCACCCAAATTTCATTTGTGATCACAGCTGTTGAACAGTGTTGAATGCTTGAAATAGCCTGAGGTACTGGGCTTGTATGATATCACTGTGGTATTAGAAGTGCCTAGAAAGCAAGGTAATTCCAGTTAGCTTTTTGACTGCCTTTAGTAGTCAGCTGGTGATGCTAATAGGGTTCAGATGCTTTGCCATCACGCTCTCTAAGCCTGGTCTTAATGGAGCAAGACTGCATGATAGGAAAATGCTGCCTAATGGTTGTTGTAACTGCTTGTAGTGATTTTTGTATCACTTTTGCTGGTAATGTTTTATAGCTATGCACAGAACTGGCATAAAAGAGGCTGTAGGGAGACACTAGGTCTACACAGCAAGGGATCCTCTCGTTGTTTTATGTGTTGATTTGATATTCCGTGGAAGAAGAGATACTACTACTTCAGGGTGTTGGTTTTGGGTATTTTTTTCTCTCTAGTAAAATTCCCAAGATGGTGAAACAGAGCAGAAACAAATGTGAAGAATTCAGGCAAAAATAATTTTGTCAAAGTGGAAGTAAGCATAGATATATTAAGCACTGCTGATTTCAGCATGGACCCTTCAATCAAAAAGGCTGTTGGATTTGTCTTATAAGAATATTCTGTGGAGTGCATGGATGTGTGAATGTGTGTGTTTGTTTTCTAGCTTCAAACTCACTGGGCCTGGTTCATCTGCTAGAGAATTCTCTGGAGAAGGGTAAGACATCAGGATCAATGATCAATTCTACCAAACCATTCCTGGCGGATGCTTGTCCAATCTCTTCTTCAAATCACCAGTGAGAGAGGCTGTAGGCAAATGCAGCCAGTCCTCTCTCATCCTTACCATTTAGAATTTTTCACAATGTCTATCTTAGGTATCTCCTAACCCATTTCACGCCCACTAATCCTCACGCCAACCACTGTGGAGGTGGAGAATAAATGACTACCTTTTTGTAGCAACTTTTCTCACCTTTGTAAATATGTCTCCTTTTAGTTTTTCTTTAAACTATCCCATTCTTCTGACTTTTCCATAGCAGTCATGATTTTTCTAGATCCGATCATTCTCAATTCTCACTTTCTGCAGCTGATCCTCAAAATATAAATCACAAATGAGTTCTTTGCTGACAAGTGCTCCAGGTGGCGTACTGCTCTTGAAGCAGGGTTGTTGAGCAAAGGTAAATCAATAAACAGTGGGGAGGTTTAGCTATGTGGTCCTACTCTTCCTGGCAGTATTTATACTTTTCATGTTTAGATGAAATGACAGGGGCTAACCAATTCAATGGCATTTTGAAATATTTATGCCTTTTGCTCTAAACAAGTTCCTTTCCCTAAGCTTTAACTCAATGTGACTGAGAAGTTCAGTAAGAGACCTTCCTTCACTTGCCTTGTTGGGGTTTAATCTGTGTTATTAAAAGCCCAATCTCTAGTCTTGCATGGCTGACGTTACTCTGACAAGGCCATCCTGCCTCAGGGCAATTCTGAAGGTACTGCAGAAGCCCAGAGAAAGCATCATTTCCCCCCTTTTTGTTACTAAAAACAAGGAGAAGTGGTGAAAGATCTGTGAGTGTGGCTTTAATGAGCTGCAAACATGGCACAATGATTCAATGTGAGCCAGAAAATTAGTCAGGCTGAGTAGCAAAATGATACTTTCTTTTAAAAATACCACAAAAACATACTGTAATTTTGTATAATTACCGATCAATTGCCATTGATTTGTGCCTCTCATTCATCATCAAAGGATCAACTAGAGTTTAGCTTGGGTACCAAACAGCAACTGGATGCCTTTTTAATGGGATGTACTAAATAAGTATGTAAGATGCACCTGGATTTCAGGATCACAGAGACTTTTGTCCTGGGAAATTGTAAAGTGAGAGCATGAGATTTTTTTTTAAATTTATTTCTCAGAATGAGAGAAATGTTTTCTTCACTGGAGTGAGGCCTGTCATTTGCTAACACATTGACTCATATTCACTGTGTTGCAAGGACAAGGGCCTGGATTAGTCCCACCTAGTTTTGGCACCTAACTGAAGCATCTCAGTAAGACCCTGGTTATCGTAGGCTCCCTCTCTAGCTAGAAATATGGGAGAGGCTGCTACTGGTAGCCCAATGTGTTATGAATCCACTAGATCCACTAGTTCCTGACTGCCATCACAGGCACTGACTTTTTCAGTCAAATATCTTTCTGCTTTTATATGAGATTAATAACTTTTGCTTATGACTGATGCTCAATGCAACACCTAACTAGACTGTACCTCACATAGGCATAAATTAAATTTAATAGCTTGTCAGAGGCTCCCTATATCTGTATAGCTCTAGCAGTGTGCTGAATCAACCTTACAATCAGTTGTGTGGCATGCACACAGACGTCCAAACTCAGGAGGATTTTCTGAAAGCTTTAACTGTGTCAGTGACCCAGAAAAGGAGAACACAACCACATTTATCGTTGGGTTTGTTCTGCATGAAAACATCTGTGGAGGCCACAGGTATTTCACGGTCATCAGGGATGCAAGGATGCATCCCTGCAAGGATGAGGATGGGGCACCCATCCAACCCAGAGTCAGCGCTGGCTCCTGTCAGCCCCCAGCTTGGTGCCTGAACCTGTGTCCTCCAGCGCTGAGTTGCTGCTGAAGGTTCCAGCTGTGGCAGGACTGAGAGTCCATGCAGGGACAACATCCATTCCCTGGCCAAAATAAAAGAGATCTCACACTGTTTTGGCCAAACTTCGCTGCTGATGAGAAGATGAGTGATATGTTCAGAGACTTAGTAGTCTAGTGTAATAATTGAAATCAATATTTCTGTATGACAAATTATAATTTCTGTCATCTGACATAATGTTGCAGGGGGGAAAACTGCCTCTCTTTGAGAAGCATAAAATGACAAATAGAGCAGAAGCTTAGTTTTCCTTTCCTCTGCTCACTTGACAGTAAATGGAGACTCAAGAGAGATGACAGTGAATTTAGACACACCACACGTCTTTTGAAGTGCCATCAGGGTGTGTATGTGTGCTTGTATGTGTACAGGCACAGGAGGTCTGTGTGTACTGCTGCCCTCAAATGGCATGTGAAGAAATTGCTCACACGCGCTTTTGCTCCCTACCAGCTGAGCTAGTGGAGTTTTAGTTGACTGTTCTGAGGATAGAATTTAAATAACATTGAAAAGCCAGCATAACACAGTTAATGCTATTGATTTATGATTTTCTTTCAAGAAGAAAGTGGCAGGTTACTGGGCAGAGAAGTACCATGAGAGAAGGAGGTGAAATGATAAAAGAGGCTTAAGAGAGAGGAGGAGAAAGAAGGCTAAAAAGAGCACCTATAGGAGAGGAAGAGACACTACAGAGACTGACATTTGCAGGCAAAGGACATCTCCAGGAATGCTCGGAAAAAATGTGCAGGTAGGGTAGAAAAAAAAAGAGAGACATCAATCTAGGGAGGGGGTAGACAAGTAGGCTAAAAAGAAATGGGCCAAAGAAAGAGGTTGAAAATAGAAGCCGAACCACTTTTTCTCAGCAGTGAAATCTGTGCTTTAATCCCTCTCTGCTTTCCTTGGCTGCTTGCTGTAGAGGGCTGGCATTCTGCAACACCGCACGTGGAGGCTACTCTCGCTTTGGCAGAGATTGGGTGCACTGGGCTACTCAGCTAGGCTGATCATGGTTCTTGCCAGTTTTGCCGATGTATGTATGTCCCTGGTAGATCTTTTGAAAGGCTTAGGAAGTTAAATGGCTGAAGAATAGGGAGATAAAAGAAACATAGAGAGAATAGCTAGGAATACTGCATGGTAATTGTATGGTAACCGCCAGTTACAGTATAGGTCATATAGACTAGTTATGAAAATATCCAGAAAGATAAAAGCAACAGCCTATGATATAAATTTAGATCCATGGTGCATGGCCTTGCTTTTGGAGAAACAGCACTTGTGGGATATTTTTGTTAAAAGATGAAGGAGGGTCAAAGTCAAATGAACTTTCATTCAAGGCGTATCGGAAGTTAGAGAGGCGGGTAACTGGGAAGGGTGATTCATCATTGGATTCTCAGAATAGACTTGCTAAATTTACAAATTCCATGTTCATTCTGATTCTCTTCTCCAGCCTTGACTGGCAACAGCTGTTTACTTTGTTCTTCTACTCCTTAGCATCATAATTTTTTTCCATCAAAACTTGCCTGTTTGTGAAAGCGTGCTGTGAGATCCTTAGCTGGCTTGGAAGATGATGGCAGGGTTGCTGGCCAATACAGTGGTCAGAGAAGGCAAGAGCATATTTTCTGTTTTGTTTCATTTTCCACTGACCATTTACTGTAATTACTGTAGCAAAGACTGTTTGCAGGCAAATTTCTAGGAAGAACAAAGTTTTGATGATATATTGCAGGATATGTGAGCAGTGCAAACTTGCATTCCTTTGAGGAACTGACTCTCTTGCCCTCTTTGAGACACAAGGCAGTAACGTACTGTGAACTCACTGATCAATCAAGCTAAATAAATTGAATTTGAAGTAAATAATACTTGCCACAATGTGCTTGGGAATACGCTAACAACCAAGAACTATTTGTAGAGAATTAGTCAGTTCAATTAATTGAACAAAGATGAAACTAATCAGATAAATTATTCTTTTTGTCGAGGTCCAATAATAAATATCAGTGATAGGCTTTTCTGGCTGTTGCACTGCTGGTGCCTTCATTGATGAGTCTTGCCTTACCTGCCACCAGTTGGTCTAGAAATGATGTCTTGTGCATTGAAATTGGAAAAGTATTAGCTTTACAATGGTGGCCCCAAAGATCAGCAGTGTAATGAGAGGAGGGGAAGGGAAAGCTAAACCTACAGTTTGGGGTCTGTGGGGGAATCAAGGTCTGCAAATTCAGCCAGCTTTCCTGGATCAGGACATCAGAGACTTTACTGGAACAATTGCACAGCTATGATCATTTTCTTTATGAGAAGCAATGTTATATGTATTACATGGAGACAGAACATTTAATGATGTTATGTAAGTGAGAGTCCCCATTGTCACCACAGGAAGACAACAGCTTCAGGCACAATTTACCTTTGGTACCTAAACCAGAGACCTTTGTCACTCTTGAACTGAGCATTTCTTTGAGTAAGCAAATGGACGCATAGAATGTAGCACTCCCCCAATATTTTTATTCTGGTTTGACTTGGAAGTTGTTCCAGATGGAGTACCATTCCGGTCTTGAACTGCTACTGTTTTAAAGAGAATGAGAACAAACTAGGGTCAAGTGACCAGAGATCTAGAAAACACACAGGAGTCACAGGAGTTTCTGCCCATCATGCCATGGATCGCCTCCATGAATCAAGTGCTTCTGATTACCATACTAATCTCAAGTGAATTTTCCCTTCTGATCATCCTTACCCATATATGGCAATGTCCACCTTGACCATTTTTGCTGTCTGAGGAACTACTCCCTTACCTGGGAGCCTCTTTTGTTACAGATAAATATTTCTAAGGGATGTCTCCAGTGGTACTTCAGGGTGTCTCAGGAACTGCTCTTGCTTAGGCTACAAGGTGTTGACACAAAGCTAAACTGTACCATAACATATCCAAGACAAGTTTTTGAGACACCATATTATCACAACCAGAACTAACTCCAGAGAGTATTATATGCATTTATTATACAGTATGAAAGTATGAAAGACTCAATTAAAGTTTATTTGATATAAAATTAACACTCCTTTCTTCCTCTTCACTATGCTGATTATGTTAAAACAGAACAATGAAGCAGCTGCAGTGGAACAGTATCAGAGAAATTTCTGTCAGCATTTACTATAGGCAAAATTATAAGGCTAGGTTTTCTCAGCCAGTCCAGTGAGCCAACTGGCTGCACATGTTGCAAATGCTTTTTTATGCTATCATGAACTGCAAAAAGAATACATTGAAATTTTCCTCCCTTTTGAAAAGTAAAAGAATGGTGAAAACACAGGAAAAATTACCATATTCAGCTCTTGCATTGTGCTTCTCCTCCACAGCTTTCCGGGGCTATGATCCAGCAAAGCCCTTCAGTGCTTGTGCAGCTTTAAGTACCTACACAGTCCCATTGAAGTCACTGTGACTTTCTTTTAAAGAGTTCTGTTATACACATGCCTCACTTGAACTTTAGTTTGATTTGAATGTTGGTATTTTCCAAAGGAAAATACTGTGTTTTACAATGAATTCATGTGATTTTAGTAGTTTGGAAAAACAGAATGGGAATGATCACCTTTGAAAAGCAGTCAGTGAAAATCAATTGCAGAGACTTCTTTTTTTTTTTTTTTTTTTTTTACTTTCTCTATAGTAGAATAACACTTCCGTAAACTGGATAACTTCTTCAGCATCCTTTAGTGACATTTCTCTAGAAGCTTTTTGGATCTACTCCTCTTAAATTTTATAGACTTCTATTCCATCAGAGTGAAAAATAATATTTCAAATGACAAGTCTATTGAAACCTTCTTTTTTTATCATAAGGAGGATTTTTTTAAATCATTCTATTTTTTTCCTCTATGATCGAGTTGGAATAAGAATAGTTATTTGGCAATGTAAATTTGCATAGAAATATGCTGCCTAAAAACCCATTTATTAAACCAGTTATAACTCAAGAAGATTTAAAATGGCCCAAACGTAAAGCAGAGTTGATGACAGAATAGAAATGCACAGGTAACTTTCTATGGGTTTAAATTGGTTGGCTTTGTGATTATTTTTGTTTAATATGTCTCCAGATGAATAACTTTTTTTGTTCCATGTTTACTTCTGGCTCACTGGTACTGAAATAGGAAAAGCAGGTATTCTGATTAATATTTGGTTTAATTTAACTGCAGCCTTTCTATCCCTTGCTGAAATATGATTTTATAGGGTTTGTTTAGGATGATTTGTTTTTCTTCTATTTTCCAATGACTCACAAGGGAGATTCCTACACCAAAACCAATCACATATTGTAGGTAGCTACTGTAATTTTTCTTCCTTTGCAAAAGTGGACATGCACTACTTGCCTTATGTTCAGGTTCATTGGATGTGATGTAAAAAGAACAGAGTTCTATTCCCACTTCTGTTTTTTTCTGTTTGCCACCCATAATGCTTTCCTGGTTTACAACTGACAAATCTAATTCACTTTGAATTTTATTCAAGGTATGTAAAAAGGAAGGGGAGTTAGAGTTTGATAAGAGAGAGCAGCAAAATGTACTTCTGCCTAAGCTCACAGAGTGTGCTCCTACCCTGCCAGACTACGCTGAAAATGATGTGCGCTCTCGACAGGCTGGCTGAGCTCATGCTTTCTAGGCAAACATGACTTTTCCAGGAAGGGAAACAGAGGTCTTTAGAAAAATAAATAAATAAAAATAAAGCTATTTGTTTCTCTTATGGTGTGATCAAAATTTGAGATAAATTTCTAAATGCTTAAGCCAATTTAGTGTTGATTCTGTGCATTTTATAAATTCCAGTCAAGTCAGAAATTGCATGTCTTCAACAAAGCCTTGTTATTATCCTCACTTTTCTAAACAGCCGCCAGAGTATAAAATCTAACTTTGAAGCTGAAAATGAAGCTGAAATGTTGTGTGACATCACAGGGGTTAATTGGGTAATAACTACTTTTCTGGTCTCTTACTTTCTGTTAATGACAAATGAAAAGCAAAAGAAAGCCAAAATAGCTTATGTTTCTATATTGCAGACAATAATGACCATCACGTGGGCTGTTATAATCATCCTAGACTTGCAGCATTTCTCAGTTGAAATAGTTTAATGTTATTTTTTATTACTGACTAGTGTGGTTTGCTGCTTTGGAAATTAGCTCTGTAATTTTAAATATCTTTTTTTCTCTATGTATTATGGCCATATAAATAAGAGTGATATTTTTCCCCCCATTGCTTTTGTTTAGTTTTCCAACTCCTTCCATATTGATTTGTCTCAGTGCGCTGTGAAATTGATTACATTTGTTTCTTTAGAAATGCGACTTCTGGAATTCTGCATTATATTTACCACTCAAGAAAAAAATGACAGCAAAAAAATGGGTTTCTTTTAGAAATGAAACACAAGTCTCATTTGGATGAGAGTTAATTTAATGAAAGTATTTAATCTTCCCCTCCTCCCTATCCTGAAGGAAGAAGTTATGGCACTTGTTTATTTTAAGATCTCCTTGCCATGTTTATTCTGAGTCATTCTCAGTTTACTGACAGAAATGAATTTTTATTCTGTTAAGCCTGCTGAGATTACCCCGCTCTGTGACAAGGAGCTGCAGCCCTTTTTCTGGTTTGAGCATCCTCAACAGACTGAACTAAAGGACTCATTATAGTATATTCACTTAAATTTAGTAGTACTTGTCACATGCATTCCTGTTACTTTTCGTGTGACCAGAAGAAAGAGAGAGGAAAATGACAACTGTTTTCATGGTGAATTCACATTCTGTTGGATTTGATCTGGAGGATTTCACTCATCCCTGGACAACACCCCAACCTGAACCACCAGAGGGGTCGAGAGCCTGTCCCTGGTACCCAGCCCGCAGGAGGTTTTAGTATAACATGACTGTCGGCAAACAAAGCCTCTTCCAGCTCCATAAGGAGACACGGCTCCACGGCTCGCAGTCAGCAGAACTGTGGCTGGGTAGCGCTCTTTATTTTAATGGCAATTCACCCGTTGAAAAGCTTAACTCTGAGGAGGGTTGGGGCCCTCCGACTGGCATCCTGCCCTGCTCTGTGCTCAGATCAAGGCAGAGGAAGAGCAAACAAACTTGGCTCCAGGCACTCTATTGGCAGTGGGAGACTTTCTGAATCGGAAAAGCCTCTGCTGTTTTCAGAGGAGACAGATAAACCTGGTCTTAGACAGCTTGTAGTATATTGCAGATGAGCAGGTGCCTAATTCTAGCAACAAGAGGTATGACAGCTGCAGGCCAGCTGTGTGGAAATCTTTCATTAGTTGTAGGGCCTGTGACATGGGTATTTTTTATCCTACAGCCTTGTACCTGTGTTGGAAAGGTCTCCTTGTGGCTTTTTGGCTTATGTTCTGTGTTTGCGGCAGCAGCAATAGCAGAGGATCTTATAGAAATACCATGCTTTGTGTGGATGTCATTCTTACATCCTGAAAAGCCAGTTACCATCTAAATGTGCACTCTTATAATGTATGCAGCCACCCAAACTTGCAACAGCTTCTTCTTTTTGTTCCAAATCCTCATCCTTACATATGTTTGGCAATGAGCATTAAATCTGACCTCAGGTTCTGGGAATCCATGAGAACTGGGCACATTTATTTTCCTGCTGTTGATCTTCCCACCTTAGGGCAACCATGGAGACCTTCCAGCAAACTCTGTTTCCAGTCTAGCACTCCCCAACCCATACCCAACCAGGGTAGTGGCTGCATGCTGCTGATGAACGTGGAGTATGATGAATAGCTTTAAAAAGAGAAACAGTTCTCTAGCTATGCATTACAGCTCAATTTAGCTTCTGATTTGACTTCGATGCTGTGGAAAAATATCAGGTAAACTATGTTTTATAGAAAGGTTCTGCAGCTTCAAATCATGTGCTTTGATTTTTTTCCAGTGTTACTGTATTAGGCCCTTTAAATACTGTGAGAGGAAGTGGGGAGAAATGGGAGCGAGTGAGAGAAGAAAAAAATGCTTGTTCCCTATGTTAGCTGCATGCTTAGAGACCTGAAGCTTGAAATGGAAAAATTGAAACTAAATCACTCCTGAATGTAAAATGTATCTTTTAGTGGAATTAAGAAATTCCACCAAAGAAAAATGACCAGAAGTCAAGCTATTCTTTCTCTTTCTCCCACTTCCTGCCATGTTCTTATAGCTATAATTGAACAAAGTCTGTGTCATGACAGATTAAACTCATGAGTGATGCTCTCTAGAGAATACAAAAGCCTAGGGCCCTACGGGAGCATGATCAGCAAGGTGTTATGAACACCTCCTCAAGGGTGTCAGTGCAGCCACCAGGGCAGGCTCAGCAACAAGGGTTGAGCACCTTCAAAAGTGCTTTGTCTGAGTGGAGGGCACCTTTCCAGGGGACCACTGAGAGAAGCAAGAGGCTTGAGATGAAAGACAGCTTCTGTGCTGCATGGTTAGAGTTGGTGGGCTCAGCCACCCATTTGCACAGGAATGGAGCTCAGGGAGCAAAGGGAGAGGAGATCCGAAAAGCATTTTCGTGGTGAAAAGGCATGGCACATCTTGAGACATTGGTTAAGACAGATGAAAAGGTAGTAGCTACTATGCAGGCCATCATAACTAGCAAAGGCAAGAACTGAATGGAGACAGATGGAAACATCTTGTTAAATGATCTGCTTGTGTCAGAGTCTGATAATACCCGGTTGATCAGGCAGAGGTTATTAGTCATTTTTTGTTGAACTTCCATCTGTTGGATCACATTTCAACTAGGGATAGGATCTAGAAGTACTCTTAAACACCTTGAAATATCTTAACCCTTTCTCTTTGCTCTGTTACCCACAGAAACTCAGACTCCAGTTAACAGACCAGGTGTTGCGTGGAGAACCACAGCCCTCGTCAACTAGTCACAGCTACCAAAGACTGCATGTTATTAACAGCTGGCTCACACTCACTTTGCAGTGCTCATAACTCCCACCATGGCCTGTTTCACACAATAAATGTGAGTCCAATTCTGTGGAGTATATGGGAGTACCTGGTTTAAGGAAATATTAATCTGGTTGTAGGGAGAGCTTTTGTAGTCACTTGTCCTGCTGAGCAAATTCTACCCTTTAGAGCATTCCAAAACTGGACACAACCTCTTGATGCCAAATGATGGCTTTGGCCAGTGCTTCAGGATCTTTTAAAATGTGCATTAATAAATACAAACAAGTCATCAGGGAATTATTTCAGTGCAATGTTATTGGCAGTAGGGTCCAGAATGCATGTCCTCTCAAACCATTACTATCTCAAGATGTAAATCCTTAATGATACCATATATGTCAAGCCTGTATATTATTTAGACAGCTATAATAGTTCTGATGTTCCAATGAAAACATGTTCTGAACAGAAGTCACTGCACTCTTCACTGCATACTTAATCAGATTTTCAGTCAATGTATTGTGAGCAAGATTTTAAAACCATGAAGACTGCAGTTTATAGCAAATTATAACGTTTGACAGGGTGAAAACACACTCCTCTTCAAGTCACTGTCTTCAGATGAACTACACCTTCAGAATATCCATATGAAGTAGGGAAAATTGGTAAATGCTGTTTTGTAGATGAGAAAATGTGGTTGCAGACAGAGTAAGTGACTTTCTCAAGGTCACAGCAGATTTCCTCCCATTTGCTCCTCTCCCTGGATAGATCCAGGGATAATCATGGTAACACAATCATATTACGCCACCTTTCCCCTGCTGTGACTTGATGACAGTGGAAGTGTTGTTGGTGGGACCTCCTACTTTGTCTTCAAATGGGAACCAGAGCTAGGCTTAGCCTCAGACTCCACTTTTGTACCTCTTGTAAGAGGGAGAGGATCATTGGAATAACATCGGAGTAAATCAGTCCAGTTCAGCTTTCATAAAACCAGAGTCTTTCTAATGGAGAAAAAGGAGCGTTAAGACTTTGCAGCACAAGTGCTCTCCTGGCATGCCTCTGCTGCAGCTCCATTCTGTGCTGTGATGGGAGCCACTGGGTCCAGCCAGGCTTGTGGCCCCGCTGCTGAGGGGCAAAGTGCTGGGGATGTGCTCTGCAATGAACTGGCAGTGCGTTGGATAGTGGCTGATTCAAGCCCTCGCTTGCCCACCAGCATGGGCCTCCTTAGCATGCAATACATTTGCATTTTGCCTGCCTCACTTGCTTGATCTTATGGCACCAGTATGTTTTGTACCACTATGTAAAGTTGGTGTTCCAGACAGTCTTGCTCCAAGGCTGCTTATCTCTCTTGGCTGTTCACAAAAGTACTTACTTAAACAGGTCCCTCAGCAGCATCATGTGAGGGACTTCAATACTTTCATTGGGGAGGCAGAAATTGCAAATGCAGATATCTGAATTTTATTTTCCTAGTCCTTATGTAGCTTTACTGAGGGAGAGTGAAAGGGGATGTGCATTCTTCTCATTTCCCTTCCCCCTCCAAAATATTCTTTAGCTACATTTAGCCTGGGTCCTTCTGGCTCATCTTCCCTCTTATCCCACATGCGCTGAAATTTTTCTCTTCTAGAAACACTATCTCCTGCATCCCTCCACCTGATTTCCTCTTGGAAATCAGCCAGTCTCAAATTAATCTTCTGGATAGAAAGCTGACCCTTTCAGACTTGCATGATGGGTGACTCATGTTTTTGCTTCTGCCTCCACCCCAAATATGTCACCCTGAGTCACTGGCCTTCCTCACATCCCTCGCTCTGTCTTCCTTCCCTCCCCCAGTTAGAAATTCTCAGCCGATGTGTACATGAAAAGCCCGAACTGCTAGACAGCTCCAGTGCACTGAGGTGACCCGAAGACTCCCTGCCACCCTGGTGTATTGCCTTCTGTCTCTGTCGCATGCTGCTGCATTCAGGGACAAACTGTCTCTTTCCACATCTTCTGGGAAAAGGCTAGTGCACTGATGGGAGTTACAAAGTAAGTCCTGCCTCACAGTTTGGTTCTTCGATCACTTCTGGACATTAGCATTGGAGCTAAATCATCTGGTTAATTAAACTGTCTCAAATATATGACAATATTGGGTCTTGGCCTAGACCTTTTATTTATGTTTCTGACCTGCTCCAATTCTTCATTTGGCAATGTATCAAAATGTACAGATGGATCAAAATAGCTCATCATTTCCCAGTCAAATATGATTCTTTGCGAATAGTAACCCAGACTGTCACAGCTGGTATTCACAGGACTTGAATTATACATACGCAAGCTGGAAATGCTTTGAATACTCAGCCAGCCAGAAAGGACGCAATGCCATGCAGAACTCCTCCCCACTTGCATCTAACCTGCAGGTCTAAAAAAGTCCCCTGTGGAAGTGGATGGGAAGACTCCTGTCCTTCAACCAAGCTATGTCAGCCTCACACAGAGCTCAGACAGTGAAACCTGTCACTGTCAGAAAACTGCTCACCACCAACTCATAGTTACCATACATTCAGAGAACTTGTCTGACATTTTCAAATATATGTATTCCAAGAAAGCTGGTCTTCAGTGAGCAGAAAACATCTAATTTAGATAAACTATTCACTGTAAATTATTATTTCAGCTCCAATACCCAGCAACAAAAGGGTTTATTCTTCATTCCTTCCATGCATGCAGAGTTCTTCCGTCAGCAATAATGGGGGATACCCATAACAAATACATTAATATTTTCCTCTGGTTCTTCTACAGCCTTTTGCTTACCTGTATGTTCTTTAGAAATGAGTATAATGTAAAAGCATAGATATATCAGTGTTAGATTCCAGTCCAGGGAGCTATACTGAGAAACCTCTACTGGGCACATAAAGTGGTACACATTCCAATCAGTATGTATTTTGAAGCTCAGTAAGTATTAGAAATGACATTTCTTGGTTATAGCATTTTCATGTAAGGCACAATTTTAGCTGTATCATGAACTCCCTTCTCTGTTTCCCCTATTTAAGAACATAACATAGTATAAGAACTGGGTGAGACTGACAGTCCATCTAATCAAATAGTCCGGTGGTGAGGGATGCCTGCTCAGAAAAGAGTGGAAGAGAAAGGCAAACATACAGCAATGCTTCTCCCAGCTTCCAGGAATTTATAGCTTAGGGTCTACATGAGCCAGGAAGGTGTCTTTGTGCTTAGCCATCTCATTTCTTCCATGATTTTTTTGTCTTTTTGAACTCATCTATAGTTTTGGCTAACTTCTCCCCTTCTTGTTCTTTAGGTTTACAAATGTCTTCTACTCTTACCAAAAACAATATTGATATCCTTTGTTCCTCCACTTTAACACGTTACCACTCTGGTTTTCCCTTTCAAACTCTTCCAATGTGCTTGCAGAATTTCTGAGAAAAGAAATGTATAGTTCCATCCTGTCCTGACTTTGCCAGAGCATTTGAAAGAGAACTATGATTTATGGGAGATTATGTAGCAAATTCTGAGGCCCAACAACTTACCTTTATTGGTTTTATCCCTGTCAGTGTCTGTTTATCTCAGTGCCCATTCTGTGTCTCCAGGTAGAAAAGTATTTTGTCTTGTAAATTAATAATTAAACATCTGCTTGAAATGTTTGCATTGCATATTCTTCTGCTGTCATTACCTTCTCCCTTTCCCTGTTCTCCCTCTTATTTTTGTCATCTCAGTGTTACTGCTTTTCTGGCAGCCCCATCCCAAAGGTAGGGTAGAATGACTTCAGAAGAGATGTTGATAAATAATACCAGATTTGGGCTGTGTAAACAGTGTTGATCTTCGGTCTGTTCTTTCCTCTTTGCAGCCTTCTAACTAAGCAAGCAGAGAAGAAAAAACTGTATGTTCAGTCACCTCAGGCTATTCCTGTCCTACTGAAAGCTTTTCTCCAAAGGTTACTCAGGAGAGAGATGCAAAGTTTCATTTGTAAATAAACACCAGGAAAAATAAGAGAAACATCAGAGGATGCTCATCAAGGGTGAATAGAAGAATAGATATCAAGAGAGATGGATAATGTCTTATGCACCAAAAAATTCCCGTGGTGCCTTATAAATAATTTGTCTGTGGCAACAAAGAAYAATGAACAAATGCTGGGGATTCAGCTGAAAAAGGCTCCTGCACTGACTCACTGTCAGAAAGCCTCACTTCTCCTTTAAACCCGGGGATGTTCCTGTTTCACTAAAAGAGCTGACAGCAATGTTTTACAGGATTTAAAGTGGCCAAATGTTCTGTCATTGAGCCTTCCACTCAGTTTGGGAGTCTCAGCAAACTAGAAACAGTATATTTACCATCGTACATCACCCACATAATGAAGCTGATGATATAAATTGGTATTAGATAGCCCTGTTTGTTGATGTGGATAAGGAAGCTACAATAATTCTTGACTGCTAGGGCTGGATGCACAAATAGTGGATCAAGAAGTATAGTTAGTGGCCTGTAGTTGAACCAGGTAGGTTCATGGGCAAAGAAATTCAAGGACTGAAGGTTTTGAGTGGTGTTCTGCTGAGCTGTGGTTGTACTTGATTCTCTGTGGCCAAAAGCTACACCCCTAGTTCAGCTGAGATATGGATCCTCAGAGCAGGTTTCAGACTGGTCCTCTGATTCTTCATTGCTCTCAATTTCCTATTCGTTTGCCCCCTCCCACTCACTTGGAGCGGGGTTAAAAGTTTTCCAAACACTTTAAACTTCAGGAAAACATAATATTTACTGAAATCAACATTCCTGCAAAGAATTTCACATTTCCTGAGTGCTCAGTGATGTCACCTCCTCTGATAACTGCCTTGCTTGGGTCAGTTTTGTTTTATTTTCAATAAAGCAAGTGAGATTTATGCTTCTTGTCCCTCTATTTTCTGAGTTTATTTTACAGTGTGACTGATCTTATTGCAAACAAAGTTTTTGCGCATATTTCCAGTTTAATTTTTCAATCTATAATTAAGGAAAATAGGGGAAGTGGGCTAGTTTGGAAGCAGTGACTTGAATCTTTGCCCCAAAGGATTGAATAAAAAATGGTTATGAGAAAGGAAGCCAAAAGGGCAAGCAGTATTAGCTCAACTTTACAGACAGCAAATGGAAAGCAATGGATGTGTGTTTTTTTAAGTGTTTCCTGAGAAAAAATTGCGTCAACTCTGCATCAATGTAACTGAATCTCTATCACCAGAGGGAGAGAGGGAAAGAAGAGGATATTAGATTCAGCAATGGTGTAACTAAAAAGCCACTGAAATAAAGAGGAGCCTTTGGATCAACTCAGAAGAAGCTGGTCCACCTTCTAGGGTTTTAGCCAGTGAGTGGGGCTGAGGATTTTAACCTGCCACAGACTTTTGTCTTGTTTTGATAAGCTGATTTCCTTTTTGCCTTCCAATATCCTTAAATTTGGTGCACAGAAGAGCATTGTTTCCCTGATATGAATCCCTGGAACTCCCAGTGCACGGAATGTCTCAGGTGCTATTGCAATACCAGTATTGAATGATAATAATAAATTACATGTTCAAATTCAGATAGTTGATCTGAAGAGTATCTTGAAGCTGAATTTATGCCTGTCTGGTGGCTCAATCCTTTTCACCCAGATTTTCTCCAGCTGGCTGCTTGCAGCTTTTCCAATGCAGACATCTTCCTTGGAGTTGTCACTGCCCCTTGCCTTTGGAGTAAGCCATTCTGTGTGTGCTAGTGGCAGCAGTGCATCACATCTGATTTTCCCTTCCTCATGTGGCTTTTACAACTCTGTGCTCAAACCCTGTCCCTCCATGTCAGAATCCATCAGATATTTTCTTTTTCATCACTCATAAGCAGGATCTGAAGATATGGGCACATGGTCCTGTCAAAATAAAAGCAAATGCCAAGCACAGAAATCTGTTATTCTTTCTCCCTTTTTCCTTTCCTTTCCTTTCCTTTTTTTCTTTTTCTTTTTTTTTTCAATGTGACTGCAGGTATTGGTCTCAAGGAGTGGTCATGTGGGTGGCTCAGAAGTGACCATACATTTAAAACTCTTCTTTGAAAGAGCTAGAATCCATTAAAAGCCTCCATTAGTATTCAGGACATTTCAGCACTGAGCATCACGAAAAGAAGAGATCAATAACTGCACTGTAAGACCCAAGTTCTCACTGTGACAGGCTAATGTAAACCAGCTCAACTCTAATATTGAATTTACTCCTCCCTAATTTGTCCTTCAAATGTAGTATCCCACCTTCTTTCCTTTCACCTAGCTATCCTTTAGGGCTGTATTTGGGCCCACAACTATTTCTCTATTCAGTTATGATAATCTTGTTTTACTTCTTTGCAATTTATTCACATATTTGTCTTTCTCCTCCTTGATTTATCATTTAGGAGTTACTACTGGGAGGCCTCATGTTCACATGGTTATCTTTGTATATCCTTTATTTTAATGACCAAATGCCACTCTCACTCATCACTGGCACTACAAACTTACTCCACTACTTCAGTAGCAGGTTTATATCATCAGGAAGGAAAGCACCTTTTAACCCAGCTAATGTATATCACTGGGGAAAAGATGGTAGAAGATCTTTGGACATGTATCATGAGCTGACAGTATAACAAAATAAGCTATCATTTCCCAAGAGAAAACTGCAAAGATGCCAGCCAGGAGGGGCTCCTTATTTTCTTTGGTCTTCTATGATGTTTTCACAACATAAGCAATTCCTTAGATAAGTTTTATCATAATTAACACAGGTCCCTCTCCTATCCTGCTCTGCCTTTCACCTATCTCCAGGCTTTAGCATCACTTCCAGGTCTCTAGGGCTGTCTAAAAATAATTGAAGCGCATTTCATTTTTGTTGTCATTGTTCTTATTCTAAAAGCTACTTAACTTCCACCAAAATTAGTTCTTGGCATTACTGGGGCCTCTTCCAGGAACAAAGCAAATGCCAACACTATCTCCTATTATTAATGCTCCAAGTTGGGAGAATTGGAAGGGGCAGGCTCTTAGCCAAAAACCAGAGTGGCCTGTGCACAAAGAGGACATGCTGTGGGAGGATGGAGGGAGAGAGAAGGACTGAATGTGGAATTGATGCCAAAAAATAATGAATGCAGCAAAATGTCTAACTGGCCAAAGTGAGATGCCCTTCTGCATGACCATGTGCCAAGTCAGGGAGAAGGAACGCAAGGATGTGTTGATGTTTGATTCACTGCTGGTTTTGTGTCATACTGAATCTGGCAGCCACACAGTTTCTGCTGTGTGTCACACAACTCCTGCGGTGAGAAACCACATGAAAAAAATTCTGGAGGGGAAAAACATTGGCACAAGAATTTCAGGCTGTCAGTCCCTGAAATGAAAGCTTGCTTTAGATATAGTATCAAATTCTTCTAGTCTATCCCTATTTTCACCTTATTTGTTACTAGGCCTCATTTTCCACTGCTTCCACACTTTCATTGTTATTGTGCGGACATAAAATAAGTTTCGAATACTGCTGTATGAACAGAAAAGCTCTGGTTTTGCAGTATGTCATTCTTAAATGGCTCTCACTTTATGGGTGTGCAAATTAATAAGAAAAGTTCAGGCTAAAAGACTCTATGTTTGTTAAAACCTGGAGCATGGTGGAAGCAGTCAACAGACTCAGGCCAGGGGTGATGCACTGAATGGCAACATTCTCAAAAAAATAATCATCAGATTCTGCAGATTTTATAATCTTTTCCTGAAAGCAGGCTAGCTAGGAGATGCAGGGAATAACTGGGGCACAGTTTGAGAATTTGTAAGACTCTCAGAGACAAAACTGTCACCCCTTTCTCTGTAACAAAGACCATCCATAATTTTCATCACAGACCAAATCCTGAAGAAGTTAGCAAAGATCTGAATAATTTTTCTTCCATTGTTTGTTTTCTGCATTTCACTTGTGCAATTTTGGGTTGGCTCAAAGTGTAGGAGCCAAAATGCTGGTACAGGAGAAGAGTTGTTGTAATGCTGTTTGAACACTAAGCATTAAGGTGTCTTTGAAACAGCACGAGAGGGGGAAAATTTGTTCTCCTGAGATTTTTGAACTAGATTCTTTCTTGCAGCACAAAAGTAAGTGGAATCCACATCTGGACTTCCCTTGGCCTGTTCTCCAACTGAACATTGATCTTTTCAGGTTTTATTTATGTCTTATTTTCCAGCAATCTTCAAATTTGACATTGAATCATAATCCACAAAAGGCAGAAAACCTGGATGCTTCAGATATTTTCAAGACTGATGATAGTAATATTAGGAGGTAGCTAGAGTTTCATACTGTTCTTATCACCTTCTTGAACATTCAAAGGCAGAGAATTGAATTTTGCAAGTAATTACCAGAGTATTCTAGGGTGAAATTTCCATCAGTTAAAATAAGGTTTTTATTTTTTTTGTAGTGAAATGGGAAATTCTCTTGCTCTGAGCAAACTGAACATATGTTTATCCCATGTGAAAATCTGCCATTAGCGCCCACAAGCTTCTAGTTTACACAACATCTATTTTCTTTTGCAGTGGGTAATGAAAGAAGTGTCATAGCCACCCGGGCTCTTTTATAATCGAACAGACTGTGATTTCAGGTCCTTGGGGCAAGGGCCATGGCATCCATTCCTTTTGACAGATTCCTGATGTTGTGCACAAAAATTAAGCTAAATTATATATTTGAAAAAATCTGCTTTAAATCCCCATCAAAAAGACAAAAATAATGCAGAAGGGAAGAGATTTCTTAATGTTTTTTGTTCCACACTGTTTATTCAATGATGTGTGATAGGAAGAGGAAAATCTTTTTTGGGTTTTGTAGCAATGTTTGGGCCAACACTGTGAGTTGTTTTCTTTGTTTTTAATGGCACAAACTGCCTTGAGTTGAAGTTAAATCTCTTGTAAGCCACGCAAGTGAAAATTAACTTCTTGTCCTTCCTTCTTTGCAAAGCTGTCAGAAACATGTCAGTTCTCTCCCTCACTTTTATTTTTTTCCTTAAAACATTGTACACATCCCTGCTCCACGTCCTTCTCATTTCAGAGCTAGAAGGATGCACAGCTGATTCACAGCTCCACTTGCCTGTGCCAGTGCAAGGGGACAGGACTTTTCACAGCATTCAAAGCAGTGTGCTCTCAAAGTTCACATACCAGGAAGAAGATCCTTTGTCATTTTGAGGCAGGGGACAGCAGCTGAGTATTTGATCAGGTGATCAGGAAACTGGTAGCAGTGCAACAGGCTGATGCCACTGTAGTGCAGCTTGTGAAGTCTTCTAATATACTAGCATTTTTTTTTGTAAAGCTCCTTTCTACACAGTAGCACACAATCCTTCAGGTTTTTCACTCAACAGTCAAGTGTAGGCCAACCAAAAGAAAGAATAACTGAAAGCTCTATGGCAGAGGCACTGAGAGTCTTATAGACGGGGCTATAAGATGCAGCTATTCAGATAGCTGCAAGGTAGGTTAAAGACAGTACTGCTTACAGGAAGATTTCCGTAAAGTGACCAGACTGGGATCACTGAACAGCCTGTGAAATCCAAGAAAGCACTGTTAAAATCCTACCTTTCTTGTTATGTGTAATACTTGGGAGGTGATGAGCCAACTCTGTTCTTATATTGACTTTTTTGTGCAGGAGAAAAGATGCTCTAAGAAATGGGAGACTTTTCTACTGCATGTTTCCAATGTTGAGTCCTGTGATTTTATCACAGTTGATGCTTTAAATGCATTATTTGGAGAACCATAACCGTAAGATTCTGTGAGACCTTCAGATTTAACATAAAATAGATGGAGAGCATTTCTAGCCCTCATGAATTTGAAAGACTCAAACCCTCAAACCCAGGAATTCAATCTAAAAATCCAAAAATTATATGGGAGCAGGTTCTGAGGGCAATTTGAGGATGCTTTTCCAAAAACAAGCTAAAACTGAATAGAACAAAGGTCTGGGGGAAAATCAGAGAAAACTAACCAAACTTCTCCAGAACTCAGGAAGAATAGTTGGGATTGAAATTTGGCTGCAATTTTGAATTTGTTGTGCATGCTGTTCCATGTGACTCAGCAGCATTTCTAGCATAAAGATTTTAGACTTGACAGAAATATGTAACTGGAAGGAGGGGATGTGAAAAAAAGGTTGTTTTTTCTTTTTTTTTCCCCCCTCATCAAGTTACTTATTTTGATCTTGAAAACTTTGCTATTCTTTTTAGAGATGTGTGTTCAGAGGGGAAGAGCAATCCCTCTCCTGCTTGTATTTTGCATTTTTCCTACCTGCTAATTATGTGAAGGGATCTTTGGAGAGAGTCTGATAGACACATCTATAATACCTACCGGATAATATTTCAACAGAACTTTCTCCCCCTCCTCATTACACAAACACCTCTCTCTCACAATGGCTCCACAATGTATTCGCAGCCACGTATCAAAGACATCTGTTAGAAAGGAGATGGAGAAGAAAGACATTGCAGACTCCATGTTGCCACCCTCCTGCTGAGTAGTTTCAGGCGGTTTGGAGTCTCCTCCTGGTTCCTCTCCATCTCCACCACCCCTCCTTTCCCAGCAGCACATTCTGTCTCCATAAGAAGTCACGCCAGCTTCTCAAAACCTAAATAGTACATTATGTTAGATTAATTGGCTAAGAAAGCATCCACAGAATGAGAGAAGGGGAAGGCTTGCTTGTCAGAAATGTCATCTTATCATACTGAAAATCATAGAAAAAGGAAAAAGAAGGATCCATATTGTAAATGAAAACAAAATGCTTCCTGAAACTGATTGACAGTAACTTAGAAGAGGGAAGAGAAGAGAGGCTGGGTAAAGGAGGGGAGAGAAAGACACAAAAGCCTAGCATGATGGCTGTCAGCAATGCAAGCAGGGCTCCGTGGAGAGATCCTCAGTTGTCTCTGCTCTATGCCAGCGGAGCATGTAGTCCTCCTCTGTCACTGATGTGCACAGAGCAGGGACCAAGTGGGGTCCTCAGGGTGCACGCTACCATGGGAGGGAGTGCACTGAAAAGCAGGAAAGAAGATCCACTGGCAGTTCAAGAGTCCAAGAGCTGGTCCTCGATTCCAGCCCCTGTGCCCATCTTTTGGTGAACTGGTCCCTTGGGAAACCATCAGTACCAGCTGAGCACTGCATTACTTGTTGTAGGAGTGGTCATATCCTAGTAGTGTCGCCTGCTACTTCTCACAGTTGTCATAGTAGGACCCCTGTGAAAGTCCCTCCTTGCCTTTGGTCTTCTCTTATAAAAACTGCCAGAAGAGCTCTGCTCTCTCTGAAGTTGACTTGAAGACTTCTAATTCCTGCCTCTCAACATCTGCTCTCAGTCACTAGAAATATTTAATGGGCTCTTTGCTGACTCCAGTCTCCAGCAAAGTTGGAGTTCAGTTTCCTGCTTCTCACTAGAGGTTTCACATCCCAACATGTTCCTGCGGTTCTGGAATCTCTGTATGTTTTTTCTCTGTTAAACCCTGTCCATCACTGGATTCTCTGTGGACTAGGACCTCCCCCGTGTTGCCAACTTGGTGGTTCCTTATTCCTCCTTTATTTTTCCCCCCTTCTATTTTCTTGTTAGTGTCCACAAGCAGTCTACAGTGCTACTGATTTAATTTCTTATGTACCTTATATATACAGAACGAATTTGGTATAACCCACTGCAAGGACTATTTTGGTTACTGGTTTTCAAGAGGGAATCAAACACCCATGATAACAAAARCCTAAGATTCCCTACATGGGAATTTTGGGCTCTTTTTGCTGCTTTCTGTGCCAAAACTCTACAGAAAGATGTTGTTTCATTCACTCTGACTGACCCTGGCAGACATGAAGCTGCTATGCAATAACTAAGAATATTTTTATATATAAGCTAATTTTTCAAGTAGCCCACATTCAGCATGCCAAAAAATATCTTTATTTCATGCCAAATATTTCATGCTGAAATTCAACAGATGATGCAAAATCACTTCCTTCACTCAGCTTTGCTGCCGATTTTGCTTCCTACATAAGGGCCAGGTGCCGGCTTCATAGGTAATAACATCCGATAATGTCAAGGAACAGGAGCTAGATATTACAAAAAAAAGGATTCCAGTGGGATGGGTAGTGAAGATAGACTGATTGCTTGGAGAGGGTGCTGAATATGCATCTCTGGAGGTTCTCAAAATCAGATTAAACAAATACCTTTTCACTTCAATTTCATTAGTCCTCTGTCTTTGGGACAGAAGGAGAAAGAAGTTACTGGCCTTGAGAGGTTCCTCCCACTCCTGCTTTCTACAGCTCCAAGATAAATGGAGTACTAAACCAGGAGAAGGAAATATGCATTAACTAGCTTCTACCTTGGATGTGAGACAAAGGTTCAGTTTCCTCTCCCACCTGAGGGGATGTGGCTTTACTTAGCAGAGCTGTAGGCATGAGGGTTCCTTCTGCCATTCGTAGGATAAAACCCTTCCTTGCTCTCCTCTTCTACACTGAGACATTGGCATTGAGACATACTATCTACACCTCTCATTGTGTGGCTTGTCTTGGTGTGATGCAGAATCACCTCCTTCACTGTGCTTTGCCAGTGATACTGCTTGCCAAGTTGCAGGATGCCTCTTTGTTCTGTCACATCACCGTACCATCTCACAAGGATATCTGTTGTTTCAAAAAACGAGAAATAAGCAAGCAGTGTTTGCAAACCCAGACGGCATATTAAAGCAGCTTTGGAATGGATTTTTCCCTGTGCTGTTTGTTGACCATTTGTTTCCTTCAATTGGAGCATGAAAGGACCAAGCATGTCCAATGCCACTTCCCTATATTAAGTAACACCTGCCAAGCAAATAAAGATAATCTATCAGTCACTGTTCCTGTGAGACTGTAAGCTTTCAGAAGGAAATGCTGGCACGCACCCACACTACTCCCCTTACTGCATTTCCTTTTCATCTAGACTGCAGTGTGACTAGGAGCAGGAACAACACAGAAAATCCATCTATCTCAATAGGACTTCAAATCTAAAACTTAATCTACAAATAAGTGACTTACCCTCAGCACCTCCACAGTAATTGGGCTCAATTTTAGATCACTTTCAGTAGTAATATCTGAAGAAAAGGGCAGTAGCTATAAATAGATAAGATAGAAGATATTATTAGAAAAACAAAGGTAGATTAAGTAGAGAGAAGGAAAAAGTACCAGCCTAGCCACTCCAACATAAACAAAATAGAGTAAAATTAGAGCTGGCTGTAGGCAGAGCTTTGAATGACTGAAGAGTGCATTGCTGCCTGCTGAGCAAAGGCAATTCTGCCCCCACACTGACGCACAGATTTTGATTCATTTCAGTCCAAACAGGTACTACAGCTGCAGTTTGGGGCTGGTGACTTGGTAGGAAAGCAAAACAGAGGACTAATCCAGACCAAAGTACACTACACCCACTGGGTAACATAGATATAACTGCTAGAAAAGGTGCAGCCAAAATGTGCCTTTTAAGCAACATACAGCTTCTGAACAGTTTAACCACAGCTTCCACGACAGAGAGGAGTGATGTGAAGCTGCTGAGAGGAGCAAGGCAGTCATCAGTTTTCCGTGTCTTTGAGACTGGATGGGAAGTGATAGGGTTGTTGTTGGGAGTTGGGGAGGCTCCAGCACTGAAAACCTTTAACGAATGGTTGGATAAATGTCTGTTGGGGTGACTTAGGTAGGGTCTGTCCTCCCTCAGTCATTGCCAAGGCGACCTTTTCAAGGTCCCTTTTGAATTTATGTTTATATGAAGAGCTGCCCTGAGGCAGATGTTGCCAGACACCCTGAATCCTTCCCTGCAGAAGGAAAATAGGCAGCATGGCCTGTGGAGGTTGCCATCAGCCTACAGGACCCTAAGGTAGATGCAGGTGAGCACCACTTCACCATCAAACCGCTGGAGGTTGCTGCCATCTCTTGTGTAGATACCGCTCTTGGAGCCTCCCATCGCTGCAGCTCCTTGAGGTACACAGCATGTGTCGTCCAGCTTATGCCCAAGCAGTATCAGCAGGTGTGTTTATTGAGACCAATATATCCTCTTCAATTTTTATTGGCATTGTTTTGTTCATGATTAAAGCACAACCTCAGATCTGTTCAGAGCATCACTTTCTTTGTTCTTATAAAAACACACAGAGAAAGTGCATTGTTCAATAGATTTGTTTCATTTTCAGATTTGTTAAAATAGAAACCCTAATGGTCAATGCCACTGACTGTAGATATTTTTCCATTAAAAATAAAAATTTCTTCAGAATGTATTTTTGAAATACCAGAAGATTTCCTCTGTGAAGAACAGAGAAATGGGAAAAAATGCTAAAATGTAAAGAAAATGTGTATGGGGGAAGGAAGAAAGGAAAAGGCATTTCTCTGATTTCAAGGTTTTCCTCCTACTAGGAAAGGACAAGAGTAGTGTTGCCCAGCGCTTTGAAATGTTGCCTATCAATTAAAGTGAAACATTTTGAACGAAGAAAAAATTATTCTTTTTGCTTTAAAGCATCTTGCCACAAAAATACATTTTGGGCAGCAGCTTGTACCATATGGGTCAGTTGCTAAAAATATATATCTTAAAGGTGAACTTTCCTTTCCATTTTATGTGCTGGCTCAACCAATCACAGCAAATGTTAATCATAAAGTACTCAGTCCCACGTAACCCAGACAGCTCAGTGCTCTGTGAAGCAAAAGGAAGAAAATTCCTCAAGTTCACTGGTAACAAAACTCTTATTTTTAACCTTCCTTACTTGTTTTTCTGAGGACATGAGCATTGTTCCACATCTTCCTGACCTTTAAAAAACTCTAGGGAGTACAGAGGAAGGAGGAGGGATGGCTGACATCATTGTGAACTGTGTTTCCTACTCCATCACATCTTTGCTTTTCTTATTTATGTCTCTGTCCTAAATACTGTTGCAAGGCACTCATGAAAAGCTGTTTTATTAATAGGTTCCTAAGTATTTTATCAATCTGCATTGATCAGGGCTCTGCTAGTGTCTGTGGTATGCATGCACCTTCAAGAGACTTGAGGGCAGGGTGATTGAAAGCACCCTTAATTATGACAATGGCTTCTTCTGTATCAGTGGCACTCAGACAGGTAGTTTATCTCACAACAAAACAGGTGTCAGCTTTAAGAACGTACATTTATTCATGTATAAAGTTGATCTTTCTGTTACATGGTCTGAGTTTCTAACTATAAAGACATTTTGCTTTGCATTTTACTTTTTTTTTACTTTCTGATAAGCTGTATCTTCCAAAGACTGTCCTCACTAACAATGTTTTCATTAGTTGGCCCAATTATTTGCACATAGCTCATAGTTTTCCGAACAGAAGTTGGGAAACCCAACATGAATAGGGTCAAAATCCAGATTCAGGGAAATACAGCTGATGAGTTGTTGCCCTTCAGGCATTCGGGAGGTTGTTATCTATCACTTACTCCCTAGGATGGGTCTTCTGTACATGGCAATAGCTGTGTTTGAAACTGCAGGACTTGTTTTAACCACGTGCTCTTAGGCATCTCATAGACACAGCCTTCATGTGAGTGTAGATATGCCTGCTACCAAGCCAGCATTTGTTTAATCTGGCACAAATCCAACTGGTTGAAGAAGTCTGTTGCAGTTTTACACTGAACGAAGAGCAGACAGGATCAGGCTCCAAATGATTCTGGGTTGCAGGCCAGTAACTCCTAAGAAAACTGTTATTGTGCTGATAAAAAAACATTATACATGATCATCCAGAGAAGCAATTTTACTGTTCTTTGGATTTACCTGCAGGTGCAGTCTTTGTCAGGAATATCCAAGTGCTCTGAGTATATTGGCTAAGAAACTCACATAGTCTCTTGGATGTTGGGCACAATAGCTCTTGCTCATTCAATCTCTCATTTTAGCCACCTCTATTAATCTTGTATTTATTCTCAAAGCTCCTACACTCTCTCATGTATATTGGAGAGAGAAAGAAGGGTAAATAGGTTCATACAACATTTCCATCTAGAGAAGTATTGCTGTTAACCTATACATGAACTTATTTATCTAAGTTAAGTAAATAAATATCTATATATTTTTCAGCCAGGAGAGAACAGATCATAAAGATGTCTAGACAACTGACTTCAGGAATGAACTACCTATGGTCCTTTTTAAATTACTGGGAAGAAAAGACCTACAAATAAGAAATTCATATCTTTTGACTCTAAAGGTGGCCTAGCAATGTGGGAAGTAACTGGAGATGATGAACACAGCCACACTTAGCGAACAGTTTGGAATTTGTGTGGAGCCATGTAATTATGACATTTTAGAACTAAAATCAGCATATGGACATTTTGACTTTGAAAGCATAGTCTTACAGACTTGGGCATGATATTCATCCTGAAACGATTAAGCATATTCTATTAGCATTATTGGCAGTAATTGGAGCTGTGTGGTGAAATGCTCACAAACTGCTATGCAGGTTTAACATTTGAGATGCCTACAGTGTTTATGAGGATAAATGAGGAGAGGGAGATAGGTCATAACAGTTCTTGCTAGCGTATATAGATGACAAGTTGAGGAGTTGTTCTGCCAGGTGTTATAGCTAACTTTTTGCTCATAACAATTGTATCAGCAGACCCAACTGATAACTCTATTTCTCCAGTTTTAACCCCTTGTCACCACATGGCATTACACTGGTTTCCAACTGTAATAGTGCAAGGATGGATTGACCTCTAAGGATAGGGTTCATTGGTTTGATTTCATCCATAAGAGTTAGGGCTGCAGTCTATGTGAAATGAATCCTATCTGAAGTTTACAAAGGAACAAGAGAAGCTTTGTGATTTTGCTGCTGGGACACTGAGGATAACAATGTTCTCAATAACACCTCTATGTTGTCTATGTTGTTGAACTCTAGTGAACCCAGGGAAGCTGTTTTTGAATTTCTATGAACTTAAACATGATCTGGAATCTCTAATTATTCGCATTACCAAAACTGTGGTGACTCAATTAATTGGTGAACATTTCTGCAAATATGATATATTACAGAGTGTCACTCTGGGTTCCTTTCTCACAAAAGCTCTGTGTGTTTTGAGTTGCTTAATTTTGGCACTTTCATAATTCATAATTTTTATAAATTTTTCAATTTCATAAAAGCTGAAATGTTTCTGGGCCATCTCATCTGAAAACTAGATTGGCCAAGAGAAGCTTTTTGGCCTTGCTGGTAGATGTTAGTATTAGGAATTCTGCGACCTTGAGCACCAGTAGTTGGGATAGGGTAAAAGCATTTTAAAAGTTGTGCTTTTTGTTTTGTTTTGTTTTGTTGGAAGGTCTAAACATTACAGTCACACTGTGCTCCTCTGAGACTCTGGCTAGCTGCAAAGAACAGTTGAGGTCAGCCTTTTGTTCCATCCCATCCTGCTGTGTAGGGAAAGGTAAACTAACTGCATTTAGAAATAGCTCTGAAGGGAGCACTGGAAAATGTTCAAAAGTACCAGAGAGAAGAGCACAGCTTGTCTGGTGAAGAGTACCAAGCACAGTTGCTGGGAGAAGTGCTATTTGCTGAACTCACTTTGATACAATTCCAAATGCTTATGTTAAGGGAAATAAACACATAGACCACGTGCACTTCACTTCCTACCATGTGTTACATGCTTGTGTCACCCATCTTTTGAATTTATACAAGGTTTACTGATGTCCTTGAGCTCCATGCACACCCCCCCCATCTGAACTTCATTGTACGCTTCCATGCTAAACATGCTGGTTACATAGTCTGTGCAGAAAATCCCATCATAAATTCCCATCACACTATGAAAGTTTTCCGATTTGACTTAAATTATAGGATCGCTCCTTCTTTTGAAAGAAACTGGAAAGGAGATGATTGTTCTGGATATGGATTGGTCTGGTTCAGCCCATTTGATATCTGGTTGCTCAAACTGACGTCCACACAGCTCCACTTGACTACAAAGTACTGTTGGCCCAAGTTTCAGCCTCATGGGAAGTTCTTCTTCTCTGTCCCACTTAGGCTTGTAATGAAAATGCTAATGACCCCAGTCCATGTCCCAGACCTGAGTTCTGCATAGCATTGTAGTAGGCATATCTACACTGTACAATAAAGAAGTATTAATTAAGAATTGGACAATGGATGGAAAATTTGGCCATGAGGTGCTCTCATAGTTAGTCACAGAGTGAGTATGTAAGATGCTAGATTCAGTTCAGCAGAAAACAGGATACTAAATGACTAGACAAAAATGTTACGCCTACTCCCTGTCAAAACAGTAAATCTAGTCCTGAAAATTGGCATGAAAATCTACCAGTCCAGGCTCAAAATCCAGTCAGCCAGTCTTCCAACAAAATTATGAGCATTTTTTCTTAAATATAATGCATCAAGAAATATGGCCTGTGCCGGTAGGTAGAATACTGAAGGCTGGAATAAAAATCTGGAATCTACCTGAGCCGTGTTAGTGGATATGGGCCAATGGACCAGTTGTTTTGTGTTTATCCATGGGTAAGAACTCATACAAGCTATTACCACAGAGCAATGCAGCTGGCATGCTCCAAGCTCACTTAATTTCCTTCATGGCAAATTATTCACTGACACAAAATATGGGATCTCCAGTGCTGTCTTCATCATTGCCAAGAGGTAGTGAAATCCAAACAAGGAGACAAGAGTAGTGCAGAACTCCTTGGTTTCGGTTTGTCCCTACCAGACTCATACTCTGAAACTTAAACTGATATTTTTCCAGTCTTCAACTGCACTTGAAGGACACAGGTCATAATGTCAATGGGACAGTTCCTTTTGCAAAGTCTTGGTTGTTCTCTCTCCAGTTGTTCGTGAATAGGTTCCTCAGTCCCACATAGCATCCCTGTATATTCAACAGGGTGCTTTTATTAATGTTTTTCTCATTTAGTTTAAATTACCACAACTGTGTCTTTATTAGAGATCAACATCATAATGAAAAAGTGGTTAAAACTCCAAATGGGAGAGCAAGGCTCCCTTGACTGGCAAAAAAAGGGGAGGAAGATTCCATCGAATATTTTCCTTGCAGGTTTTCTTTTCCGTGACAGAGAAGGGTTCAACTCCAGCTGTTGGGGAACATTCAGTCCTGAGTCCTTTCATCCTTGGGTTCCGAAGGGGGAGTGGTCCCTTTCCACCTCAGAGCAAAAGAATTCACCTTCCAGACTCAGCCTTTACAATCATCTTCAGACTCCAGGCATGACCAAGGAGAAGTGGATGGAGAGGGGAGCAATATCTTCTTAATTAGGGCTTGGAAATAGCTTCAGGTCAGGTCAAATCACTCATATAGGGGACATGAGGCTGGAAAGCAGTTCAAGAAGCGAGGATGTAGCTGGAAGTGGGGTCACAATGTCAAAGGCAAAAGAGTTCGTCACTGATGCAATTTTGTATATGTCAACCCTATATTGCTCTTTTGGGAAATAAAAGATGAGCACTATAACATAACAGAAGAGGAGGGGGCATCTTCCCAACAGCTGTTTTACAGTCAGCTAGGAGAAGACAATGTGGCAGCAAGGACTGAAGGGATACGAGAGCTAAAGAGCTCCAGATTATCCTATAGAGACCAAATGTGTAACAATACGCTGTTCACACTATCTTGTATGAATGTTTAGTGTCCTGAGCACCAGCTCAGCGTGACTCTGCTGACCCACTGTAGTCAAGTCACAAGCAAGGGCTATGTGAAGGATCTCAGAAAAGTTTCTTGGTATCTCCGATGGATGTGTTGCAAAGCCATGACCCATTTTCAGTCACTGGTCTGTATTCTGTAACCATGAAGCCTGACAGAGTAGTGAGGGAAAAGAAATGAGGTTGCCTGAGCTGAAAGAAATGGCTGTGTGAGCCAAGCCATTGTGAGCTTTTATATCTTGATTGCTTCTCTCTGGAAAACTCTGCCAAGTCCAAAATAATCTCCATAATAGTGTGTATTGCTGATATAAAACAGATAGAAAATGCACTGTTTCTTTTCAGCTTGCCCCCACAAACACCACAAACTCCTTTCAGGATACAACTAGAAACTATTTATTGTGAAGAAAAGTGCCCGTCTGGGATTCTTCCTATCAGCATGGGAAGCAGAGATAAGTTTTCTAATGAACCATTCAGTACAAGCACTTTGAAACTATTCATTAGCTGACAGATTTCACCTGCAACAGACCTAGGTAAATTTTCAGCTAGATTTTTTTTCTTTTCTTTTTTTTTTGCCTGTTCTAAATGGATTTTAGTGGCATCTCTTGACTCTTGTTGGCAGAAATGGAGATATTTACCATCTGTTCAAATGCACATTGGCCATGGTAAACAATTCACACTATTCCCCAAGCAATGGCTCTGGGGAGGCAACCAATAACAGACACTGCCTCTTCACACTGCTCAGGTGCAGGCAGCAGACAACACATTCAGGTGGTAGTTGGCACCAAAGTGAATTCATGAACAGAACAGCTCTCCAGGCTGCTTACAGCAGAAATGACATTAGGAAAATATTAATGATCAGATCAGAAGATATTTTACTTTGGCTTAAACAATTGCACTTTATTTGGTTTTGTACATATGGCGCTGAAGCACATCTTTCTGGGGATGCATAGCACGGAGAAAGCAAAGGAGACAGTTGTGTGCAAACCAGCCTCAGTTCAGAAACTGTAGGGTGAGGTTAGAGCAGCATTTTGTGCTGAGTTTCATCCACTTTGCCCAGAGACAGGTGCAAGGAAATACACAAACTCTTACAGGTATTTAGCTAAACCTGCCCTGTGGCAATTATCAGTCTTCCTGCTACAGATGTTGTCTATGAAGGACAGCTGTGGTTTGGTTACAACCCCAGCAACCGATTTCTGGACAAACCTGTCACAGCTGGTGGATCTGAATCAGGATTTGCTTGTAAAGATGCCCATGCTGTTAAGAATTGTATTTGCAAGTAAGTGCAAGTGGAGAATTTAGAAGGCTGCTGCTGGGAGAAGTGAGCATCTCTCAGTGGTGTCTCTCCTTCAGAAATAACAACTGCAGCCTGCATCTTTTGTGTAGCAGCATCTGAGAGTAAGTCTCTCTGCCACTTACTGCATATTTGCTTTCTATTTTGCAGAACTTTCCAGCTGGAGACACATGGGAGGTTTGTTCCCCATAGCATGAAAGCATGATATCTTACTGCTTTTCCTTGGAGTGCAGTAACACATTCATTTTCAACTGTTGACCATCATATCAGAAATCCTATTTCCTAGAGTTTAATTGTTTTGCATGATGTTTAATTCATGGCTTCCCTACAGAAATCAGCTGTTAACCTTTTTTAAAAAATAATGTATTATTTAGTGTTTATTTATTATTTAGCAAAAACAGTTTTTAATTGTACAGGATGATATAATTTATTTATATTTTCTCTATAAAATTCTGTGTCCCAGTGTTCCCTCTCCCTAACCTCCCTTTCCTTGCCTTGCAATTATGAAGATGGAAAATGGCTGTACAAATGTTACCATAAAGGTTTCAAGAACAAGTTTTTGAAATACGATGGTTCCTATTCAGGACAAGGTTGTAGACATGTTTAAGTCCTCCTGAAAGCTCTAAGCCAATGCTTAAATGCTTTTTGAAATCAGGGCCTAGATGCATATATTTTACTTTCATCCTTTCTGAATTCACTTTCCTCCATATTCTTGCAAATGAGCTTGCCTGGAGGAAAGTTCAGTAGAATGGCAAATCTCAATCCAGTGTTGCAGAGAATTTGTTAGAAAAAAGAACTCTGAGTTCAGAATTTCTGCCAGAGACCTGATGTGAAGAGTGATATTCATCTAGTCAGGAGACTGTGCTACCCAGAATGTGTCTAGCTGAATTTCACACACAGCAAAGTGCTCTTGGAAAAGTTCCAGGACAATAATTATTGGATACCAGGGAGCTGCAAATAAGTGTTAAGGGATGAGGAAGCACAGCTCTTGCACAGGCAACGTCCCCCCTTCTGGCTGTTCAAAATTCCCTCTCCACTTTGGCTGCCATGACAAAATCTCCATTTTCTCTTTCCAGCTACTAAACAAGGCAGATCAAGATGAAAGGACTGGCTGCTGGGAGACATTCTGTGATATGCACCAAGTGCTAATGCTCCTTCCAGATCTGGAAACTAAGCAAAGTATTTAAGAGTCCCCAATCACCTCTCAGCAGAATAGTTTTCCCCTAATGTCCATTGCTGCACCCCAAATTCAGCTGCACCCAGGGCAATGCTGTTCATGACGGACAGGGTCCAGCAGCACAGTCAGTGATGCTTAAGATAGAAATCAGCACTGTGGGGTTATTTTCAAGCTCTCCTTTAGCAGTGTATTTCTTACTACGTGTGGACTTGAAAGCATTGATATGTATGGAAATATGCAACTTCTCTTGTCTATTTGGTGGGGAAAATGTAGCTGAGTAAATGGTGAAACAAGCACAGGAAGCTGAAAACAAGTCATGCTAGGGCTGTGAGGCCAGTGTCAATGTTTGGCAGTGTCGGTCCAGAAAAGCACCAGAGCGGAGATTAACATTTTTCCAGTGTGTGAGAAGCCCAGATGAATTCAGTGCTGTAAAATGTCACTGCACCTGGGTCTGCTCCACAGCTCCATTTCATCTGATGGAAACCCAAACCCTAAAGCAAATATCCCTGTTTTCCTCCTTTTTCTGGGGCAAGTGGTAGACCCAAGACAGAATGCTAGGATGGGAATTTCCTTGCAACCACTGCACTTCTGTAACTGATCCCTTGCCCATCAGTCTCTTGCATTGAAAAACTACCCCTCTGYTATCATCGCCCGTGCAGGAACACATTATTGTTTCACTGCTTCGATCAAGTGCTCTAGTGTCTATGCATCATCACAGGCGGAAGTGCTATGTCTGGGTTAAAATCAGTTTACAGTGAAGGAATCACAAAGCTTTTAATGATGAAACCAGAAAACAATCTAAAGCTTTTCACCAAGTATGTTTGGTTCAAAAACAAAATTTCCATCAAATCCTGAGGGAGCTTAGCAGCACTTCTTCCCCTAAATTTTAATATAAACCTTGGCAGTGTTGAAGCCTGAATGGCTAAAGCAATTACAGGAAAATTCCAATTCAGCAGGAGACAGGGAAGAAAAAAACCCACTTGGTCATCTCTAAGAGAGAGGATATCTGATACAGCTGCTGCTCTTTCAAGAACTACTATAAAGCTTTTTTTCACTACTTTTCTTTGGAAAATATTTCAATCAATATATATTAAAAAAAATCCTTTCTTCCCTCATGCCCTCTTTTCCCTCTCTCTCTCACTTCCTTCCTTCTTTTTTCCTTCTACCACAGTGTAAGTTCTATTGCAAAAGAAAGAAAAAAACCTTTATAGCACAAATGAGTCTCACTTCAACCAAATATTGCCATTAGTAATTATGCTTCTCTCTGTTCTTATTTCAGACACACTGATGTTACGAATGAATTAACCAAGGAACATAATACCTCACTGCCAACTGAGAGCTAATCCTTGAAGTTTAGTGCTATTACACTTAACATATTTCAGCTGGATCTCAAACCAAGACACACAGAAGAATTGATACTACTGAAGGAACTGGGTTTCTTGTCAAGAAAGAGTCTCATGATTCCTTTGCTCCAGGGAAATTTAAATGAAGAAACATTCAGTTCGGAGATTTGCCTATTCTACTTGGAAAAAGTTAAAAAAAAATAGGTTGAGGAAAGCAGGCAGAGCCTGAAAAGATTGTAAAGAAAAATTTATCTTTTTAAGTCAAAATTCAAGTTTGGAAACTTTTCTGTGGTACTTTTTGACAACTGTCCACTCATCCACTTTGAGACATTTCTTCTGGACACTAAACCCCATTGGTCAGAAAATGCTGGCATTCTGTCATACAGATGCAGCAGTTAAAATGAGTTGAAATTTCTCAGATTTTGAATTTGAAACTTGGGTGATTTTTTTTTTTTTTTTTGTCTCATGGAATGAGACTATCTGTCTCACAGGCCGTTAGTGCCTTCTCCACTCAGTCGTCTTTTTTAAAAAGTCATGAGGTTGCCTACATCCAAATTAGGTTGGGGCAAGACCCGAAGTACTGAATTTGCTGTAAGCATAATTCAGGTGCTGCTATTTTCACAGGCCAAGGCCATCTCTGAGATCAGCTGAAGTTGCATGTTTTCCTGGCTCTGTGAGGAAGTAATCTGGAAAGAGTTCCTTTGACTCAAGCATTGCAGCCAAACCTAAACCTTTGAACAAGATTTCCACACTAGCATAAACTGAAGCATAGCCAAACATCTGCTGCTCAGCATGTCTGAGAGTCATCTCTTCCCCCCCAGATTCCTTGGTGCCATATATAGATTTGTAGTTTATTCTCTGGATTTCTTTTCTTTTTCCCTCTGCCATACCCTTCTGATTATCCTCTAATGGAGCCGAAGCTCTGTCAGATCTGTCTCTTGGCCACTGCAGGAAAAAAAAAGAGTCTGTCTTGCTTGAATGGCTTAGATCAGCTTGTAGTTTCAGCAGTGTCCCTTGGTGACTAGGGGCACCTGGTTTCTGGGGCTGGTATGTATACAGGGCGGCGACCCTCTCTTAGGCTTCAGCTCAGTAAGGTGCTGAACACTGACGTAACACACTGATTTGGGGTGAACCATGGTAACTGGACTGTGCCATCACTCTCAACTCCCTACATCTACACTACTTGACTTGAAGCAGTTACTGAGTGAGGCACCTAAGTATGAGCCCAGTTCCCATAGGGTCCCTTTTAGAGCCATGGAGGTGAGCGGGGTATCACTAGAGCATGATCCCGAAGTGCCCTGTAGAGATCTTAGCTGCCTTTGTTGACTTGCCTCCTGATTTAGATGCCTCATTTAGATACAGAGAGGCACCTGCAAGGGATGTAGACGGCTAAGGCAGAAGGGAGAGACAGTGTCAAAGTAGAGAGCTTCTGTCAAGTGTTTCTTGTCCAGAGAGGGAACACAGAAAGAAAAGGGACCAGTACTACAGCCCCAGTGCAGCAGCCCGATTCAGGGGCTCTTGGGATTGCACACATGGTCGCTCTGAAGACCTGAAGATCATGTTTGTTTGCTTTAAAAATGGGGGGAAATTGTTTCATATAGCAAAGAAAGTTGCAAAAAAGATAAGTATTCATTCGATAAGAATTCATGGTCAGAGAAAAGGCTAATGTTTGCTGCATAAGCTGCCTGTGGTTGCAGCTGTGTCTCCTTCCTCAACCTATTCCGGGTAGTGTACAAGCCGGGATATATCTTCAATACCCACAGACTGAATGAGTTGTCCTTATAGTTATTCACTTATTAAATGATTGTGTGCGTTTGTACTCAGACTATTATAAATCCATTACTTCCCTGAGGCCAGAGCAAATGGTTTTAAAATGTGAGGCTTTTCTACAGGGAATTGAGAGACAGCAATACTGAAGCAATGTACTTGGCTTGCACAGATCAATGTAGTGCAATAACTAGGATGATAAACCAAGCTTAAAACCCTACAAACATGATTGGATGAAAGCTTAACATGACACTGAGTAATTATCACTACAAAAGTCTCCTAAACCACCTTAAGAAAAAAAAAGCAAACAACCTGTCAGTAAATCATAAAAGAGGAATGATGGTGTTTGTATTTGGAACCAAATTCTGGATAATATAATTGCAGAGTAGTGAGTGAAACTGCAAATTTGGCTTGCTCTTTTTCACTAATGGGGTTGGTACAGGCAAAAGTCTTGGGATGGGAGATGTTGAGAGGTTTTATTCAATGGGGACAAAGGCTTTTCCATGAAAACTTTAATGAAAACTTTTCTATTCATCAGTAATTTTGTTTCTCTGTCAGGGGACAAATTATTTCAAAACTGACAATTCCTATTTGGGAAAGGAACAACAGAGAAAAAAGAAAAAAAAAGCAATCTTTTAATGAACCATTGAGATTCAGAAATAATAATTAAAGTTCCTACCAGTTCTAGATGCTAGTGCTGGACTGAACAACGCATAAGGCACAAACATTTTCTAGAGAGCAATGAGATTTACCTGCAGTTCAGGGCAATGAGTTAACACTTTATTCCAACACAGGCAAGCATACTGTACGGATTAGTGAGTCTTCCTAGTTTTTCCATAAATTCATGTTAAAACAAAAATAACTACTAATGAAGAGAAATGTTTCCTCTTCTGAAGCACTGAGCCATTTATAGGAATCATTTTGGATGGGGAGAGGAGTAGGAAGGGAGTTTATGTCTCAGACTTCTGTCATTATCTAGTTTGAACAGATGGAAGCTCAGCCACTTGTGATTAAATCAATAGAATGAAGATGGACATCACGGAAATGGTGGTCAGTCATTTGCTCAATTCTAAGTGAAGGAAATTAGCAGTGATTAGCAACAGACGTGGATTTCCAAAAAGGAGAAAGATCAACCTTTCCCAATAACTTCAGTCATTGCAAGATGTATTCCCACATTATGTGCATTCATGGCTATGGAGCTGTGATTCTCCATCTCTATTTCCATTTGGGATGCATTCAGGAGTCATCCAACATCCACACATATTTGAACTCTCTTGTCACCTAAATTGCCACGACAGGTTATGCATGCACGAAGTCCTTTTTAAATTCTACAGCTATCTAACCTAGAGCTTTACAGCGTGAGGGCTTTCAAGCAGAGGGGACCTACATAAGCAGAGGGGACCTACATAGCCCTAACACGTGGGACCTTCAGCAATGGGACCTGAACACGTTTGTATGCTCAGCATAGATGACACAGTCCTGTTGTTGGAATAGACTAGTAGCTGCATAAATCCACTTGAAGTGTAGAAGTACTGGGTTCAAATCCCTGTCTTAGATTGGGATTTGAAACTCAGACTGAGAAGTGTCTAGTTCTCTTGGCTATTAACTAATGTCAGTTAGTTCAGGTCCTTTCTGAGAAAGTGGACTACACCTTTGCTGTCCCAGACTGTTGAAGAATGCAGCTATTTTGAAAAGCACAAAAACATATTAAAAAAAATTAAATCAGTCAAATCAATAAGATATCATCCACTCATCAGATCTTCAATCAGCTTCTCAGCACTCCAGTTCTAATTAATTGCCATCTGGTGCAGCCCCTTCTCTCCCAAAACAACAGGGAATATTCTTGCTGGAGCAGGCACACAGCAGTGCTACTCGTATGCTAACCATTTCTGACTGGCGATCCCAGGGAACCTGATTGTTTGAGGCAAATCGCCTCCCCAGGGATTGCATGATTTATTCCCTGCATTTGGGTTGCAAGATTTTTTGTAGGAAAAAAACCGCTTCCATGTCATTTGTAATGGATCTCAGTCCAATAAACTGCCATCTTCTTCCATAATACGACTGCAGCTTATCAAATAATAAAACCATGTCATTCTAGATTGCTGAGAATGGGACCAATCCAGCCAACATTGATTCCTATGTCCACTTTGTCATGCTATGAATTTTTCAGTGTTCTGTATGCATGCAGAAGGCACAACTGTCAGCAGGGAAGAGCCTTAGCATGCCACAGGGGAGCTGCAGAGACAAGTGGGTATGATTTCTAAGATTCTGATCCTTAATATGTTATCCAATTTTAAGTTCTACCTCATGTTCATTAGGGACATTTCAGAATGCCATATGGCCTAACAAACATAGTATGTAGTTCAGCATGTTGGCAGAATGACTCCCTGTTCATTCTGTCTCCTATTCCACCCTCTGCCTGGTGGAGAGGATAGTGAGGAAGCTGGTTTTACCATGTTGAAGAGATGACAGACTTGATAACTTTAGTATGGAGCATTTCCAGAGCCTAACAATGAATGGCATAAGCTTTCTAAGGGGATAAAAAAATAGGCACAGATTTTCAAATACATCAGCAGGTTGCAAAAATGTGCTGATTAGCCATTTGTGTATTTGACTCAGGACCGTTGGGACTTGGGAGATCTTGGTTTAATTTCTATCCTTGCAACATTTTCCCTGTATGACCTTGGGCAAGTCATTTAATCTCTCTGTGCCTTGGTTTCCAACACTTTCTCCCTGGGATTGGAAGTGGGTCTTGGCACACATATGTTTATACAGAGAGGACCTGATCATGCATGAAGCTTCTGARGTTATTTCATGGTAGTGTGAAATCCTGGGCTTTTTATGTTACCAATATTTCCTTATTTGAGACCTTGTTACTTTTTGTTTGTCTTTTCCTTGTCTTTGACAATACTATGTTAAGGAAGGCCTGTGTTAGAAGTGTGGAAACAATCAGATAATGTTTTAAGAAAGCATTCTAAAATCTGTATATTTCCTCTGACTCCAAACTTAATAAGAACAGGTAATATAACCCTTCAGAGGGACACCAGGACCACCAGTGGTGCTGGGCTTGTCTGTCCTGGGGGCTGGCTTCCTCCCACAGCAAGGTTTGCCCAGCAGTCCTTCTGCTGTCCATCGCAAAGCTTATCCTGGGTGCAAGCTGCACTTGAGTAGTGGAGAAGCCACATGAAGGTGAACCTCTGTCCTTGACAATGAGTTTCTTTCTGTGACCCAAGGTGATGGAGTGCCAATAATTTTTTTCTTATGATATTTTGGAAAATTCAAATTTCGGATTCACTGGTAAATTTGAGGAATTGTTTTCTTCTCCATTTAATTCTTTCTGCCATCCTTTTCAGCATAGTCTAGGAAAGGCTGCAGAGAATTTGGGGCGATTCTTACTCTGCTGGAAACAATGTGTTCATCTCTGTTATCAAGCACACGGTTTAAATGTGTGCTCTCCACAGCCACCAAGTGCCAGCAGGAGTACACCTCTTACACTGCTGCATTTCCTCAACAGATGAGTAAATCTGAGCAAACAGCTTATTTGAAACAGAGCCCACAGAAAAGAATAAAAATGACATCAGCAACAGTAAACTACTGTTGCAAATAACAGCAACATAGTCTTAAAGCAAAGGTTGGCTGTGTCTATATAGAGGCAATACTTAGTGTCTGTGTGATATACAAGGCAGCTTATCTCTTTGAGAGCAGGAGACTATAAAAATACAATTGCCAGAACGAAAGAAAATTGAAGCTGATTGCCATAGCAACAAAAGAATTACATTGATGAAACAGAAGCACATAAAATCCTTGTATGCTACATTAAGGACAAAGCAATCAAAAGTAAACAAGAGAGGATTGGAATTTGCTTGGCTACAGCTGGAAATGGCAAATGTATCCAGCTGAGGGAGGAAGAAATGAGCCCACAGGAACTGAAGGGGCAGCCCGCCAGAGCCAGAGACTTAGTCCCCATTTACTCTGGGAGCAGGACTCAAGGGACTTGGGACTGCGAGTGTGGGAACTTCCCCATCTTTGGAGGGGGATGGTGGAAGGAAGTTCCAGGTCAGGTCCAGGTGACACTGAGCACCTTTAATCCATGCTTTTTGTACAGATCTCAGTGGCTTTCTCCCTGAGTCTGCCTGGTTCCCCTCTCTGCTCGATTTCCCCCTTGCAACTGGGCCAAACAAGCTGCAACTGTAAGAATTTTTTTCCCCCCCAGCTGCATCTCTTGAACAGACATCTTGCTCAGACAGGGAGCTACTTGGCCATGAAACAGCATATCCCTTCCTCTGTGGTAGCGCACTTTTGCCCTTTCAGTTTTTTGCGGCAAGATGAGTTTGCAGGCATTGCAGCAGAGCCAGCACCTTCCAGAAAGCATGGGTGAAACCACAACTTCAAATCTATACAGCCATCCAGGCAGTTTTCTTATGTGAAGGGCTTGTGGGGGGAGATGAGATCCAGACATCGGCACCTCACACAGCAGCAAAACTTGAGTGGCAGATGCAGCGCAGTGCTGTGCTTCCTTGTCCAGCTCCATGCCCCTCTTTGGGCATGGATTATTACACACCTACAGGCTACTTTCACCCTCCTTAATCATTCCCACAGATGGTTGGTTGGATGGATTTTGCCTATGGTATATACAGTATAAAACTCAGTTATTGCTCTAGAGTTATCCTGGAGAAGGAGGGTGCTCCTATGTATAACCCCGTGCAGAGGACGTCAAAAACAGTTATTCTGGTCCTTTGAAGCAAGGGCACATGTTATCCATGTCGCGTCCTTCTGAAATGACAATCTATTCTCCATGGCCTGGTCAGGAAGAGTAAAAAAATAGCATGTGTGAAATAAAAGATCTTTCTTTTTAATTAAAGCTGAATGCAGCTTTAATTAAAACCTTAGTATTTCTCATCATAACAAAGCCTTGAAATCAGTCCAAATGTTGTAGTTAAGCACAACAGAAGTATTTCATGTGATGGACTGACATGTCCTTAAGATATAGGAACATTTAATCTAATAGATCTTAGACTGCAATAATGACCAGACCTTTACAAAGTTACCAAAAAAAATTCTTAAGACTAAAATAAAGTTGACAGTTCCTTTAATTAAAATCATCTTCCTTTCAAAGGAAGTGACAAAAAGAGTTAAGGAAGATTAATTAAGACTTAAATACACTAAAATGACTTGAGGCATATTTAAATAAGACTTGAATTAGTCTTTCATTTGGACATGGGAGATTCCATTAACAATAATGAAACGGAGATAGCTAAATCTTAAAGCCTTAGCTCTAAGTCTGCTTCCCAAGTCCTACTCATATCCCAAACATTAGGACAATCCTTTGTTTTTTAATATTTTTGTCATCCCTTTTTTCATAATTATCTTTTTTGGTTTCTGTTGTACTTTAACAAAACTCTTAGTCCCATTTGGGTCTACATGCTTCCTTATATGAGGACATATTCTCTTTTGCAGGACCCTAAATACAAGAATATTTTCATCCTCTGGGTTCAGTGCTATTTTGGCTTTTATGGAGCACTGGTTCAAACTGCGATCTTGCTCTCCATCTGGTAAACAAAAGACATCCATGCAGGTCCTGGCTCTCTGGTGCTCCCTACAAACCTGGAGCTTAATAGATAACTGCATTGTGCAGCAGCTACAGCGTAGAAATAGTCCTAAATTATGAAGAGAAAAATGCAGATAACAATTCTCCTGGTTTGCACTGAAGTAAAGGTTTGTAACATCTTACCATGCGCAGATGGGCATGAAAGTCATCCTGGTCACCATGGTAATAGGATAATCAAAAAACAACCCTTGAATTTTTAATTCTGGATGATGAATGGCAGGGACAGAAAGTCCCTGGGCACAAGGAGAGAAAGAAAGATGAAGTCATCTATGAAGAAAAGTGAAGCTATATCTACTGAGCACAGGAAGGCTCTCAAGAACTTCTTTACCATGAGGAGACAAGAAATCGATCATTTCAGTAAGAGATTCTTAGCAAAGCAGTGTTGGAGGACAATGTTAGGAGCTTGCCCCTGCCCAGCATGGGATCGCTCCTGCACCTGGCAGATGTCTGAACTTGCACCTAGCATGGCCGCAGTGCAGGTACCCTGCCTTCTCCAGAGTGTCTCTGCCCTCCAGATGGTCTCCAGGTTTCTGTCATTGCTATCCTGACCACTGCAATTCCTTTTCCCCTACTCTCTGTCTTAAATCTGCCTTGCTACAGTGTAAACCCATCACCTACAGTCCTATCTAGTGTGGATATGGCTAGGGGATTGCTCCCTGCCTTTTTAAAGGACAAAGACTGTTTTGACATGCCTCTCTGTCTTCTCTTCTTAAGGCTAAAAACCAACTCAGTCAGTCTTTCTTCAGGGTCTTATTGCTCAGACCTTTCATCGTTCCTGTCATTCTCATTTCTTTTTCTTTACTCACAAGAAATGTATCCTCCTTTCCAGGATTACCCTTGCAATAAAAGGGCTTCTCTGGTATTTGCCTTCTATATGTTGTATCTACTGGCTCAAATTGATTTTTTTTTTAATGTCCACCAAATCAGACTGTAAAGAAAAGGGGGTGTGGGGAGAATTAACTTCTATTCTGTTTTGTTGGGGTTGTAAATTGGATCCATCCATTTCTCTAAGCAGGAAAACAAACAAAATGCCAATACTTTGGGGAGCACACATAGCAAAACTATGCAACAAGAAAATTTGTAAACCTTGTTTCTCTGTGGGTGGCTAAATGGCTGTTTAAAGCCATTTAGCATCACACACTATTGAAGGAATAGAATAATGAAAAAAAGCAAGCTGCATCTTTCTATTAAAGAAGCCCTTTGTTTTATTCAAATTTACTGGATTTCAGATTTAGGATTGCAGGACTGAGCCTATTTATGAAGAGGAAAAGAGGTTCATTGGGACTTGTAATTCCATTAACATGCACTTGCAAATACACACTCAAGGCAATGCCGCTTGTCCGTTGAATTGCCACTCCTGTTGGACAGAGTCCAAACATACTTTGGGTACTGTGGAGAAGGAGACAAATGGGTGCCATTTTCATGTTTAATGATCACAGGCATTAGCAGGCATGGCAGCGGGGGTGGGAAGGGAAAGATGATGGAAAACTTGTTCATGAAATAAAGTCCACTGTCCTCCTGTGTGCACAGCAAGCTGGAGGGATGTTGTATTTATCCCTGCTGCTTCTGTTCGGGTACTGGAGCTCTTTTTACTCTAGGCATTCCTAAATTTAAGCAATAGATGTACTGCTGGTGTCTGCAAAGGCCTGGAGGAGTCCTGGGGGTTGCTAGGTTTTTAATACTTTTGGTAGGGGTAACATCAGATCACAGCAATATAGAGGTATCATTTATTCTGCTAAACTCCATCCTTCCTTAATTACTCTCTCGCACTAAATCCCAGACCAGTTATTTGAAAACTGACTTGGATATCTCTGCAGTAAGCTGCAGTGACAGCAGCATGCATGTTTATCTTGCAATACTCAGAGCCAGGAGACCTTCCCACATGCTTTGGTCTTCCAGGTCCTGCAAGAAGGTATTCGCAGAGATGGAGCTGGGCTTTGCATTTTGGGCAGCTTACAGATGACTTTCTTGCAACAGCCCCAGAACAGAGGTTACAGTCCACTATGCAGCTTGATAAACCAACGCACAGAGGAAGTATTTCTTTTTGCTTCGTTGATGTCCTGTCCCATCACGATGGGCTGGATGTTCTCACAGTTTCTTGACCCCAAGCACTTTTCAATCATATCTTTTCTCTCCACTCCCTCCTTCTCCCTTCCAGTGTTGCTCAGGAGTTACTATGGTTCTCAGCTTGTGAATGAGGAAGGGCAGAGGAAGGGAATACCTTCCAGGCATGGGAAAGGCCAGGCAAAGGGAAACTGTGTTATTCCTATATGTGCCTCAATAAGGATGGTCAATCTAGCCCTTTAGAGATGGTACTGCTTATTCCTCCTCTTTGCTTTGTTCTGGGCACTCCAACCCAGCTATTCACACACACTTCCCAGGATTTTCTGGGACTTACATGTTCTGCATTGCTTTGTAGCAACCCATGCTGAAGTCTGGGGGAAATAAGTGAAGGACAGAGCACAGGAGACATGGAACTGTTTTTCTTAAACCATGATAGATACTTCTTTGGGGATTTAAGTCCAGTTCAGACAGAAAGAGAAAAAAATTGATAAAAGCCTCCAAATACTGCAGTATTCATGTATAACCTAGTAAAAAATAAACTGCTTCTTTTAGAAATGTCTGGCTTCTAGCACACAGCCACAGGCACACTCTGCTTTTAAGCATGGCACACAGTAGCCCCCAGCTGCATTTATGGCCCAGCTGGTAGTACCTTCCTGGAGCTACAGTTGAATGTTGGCCTGCACTTAACCTCCAAAGGGAAGGACTCACATTCAGAGGACCTATCTTGGAGAGGATTGTAGGACTGCTCTTCCGTGCATCAGTGCCCACAGAAGGTGAAGAGGAGGGGTTTTCAGCTAGGGACTGGGTGGTTCAGGCTCTGGTCTGCGATTACAGAAGTTGTGGTTGCTAGTTTAGAGTTATCTGGATTGATACATTCTTTATTCAGATGGGGCAGCCAGCACGTGTCCTACAGACAAAACATACCCCCACAGCCTCCATTCAGGTTGGCTTTTATGTTCAATTCTAGAGCTAGAAAAACCTGCCAGTGTTGCCATGAAATAAAATCATTGTCCTCCAGCCAGCTCGATATACCCCATCCTACACCTCTGGGCTTTTTCATACATCTTCCTTTCAAGCATCTCAGGAATTCCCTTTTGGAGTGTGAAATAGAAATCAAATCCCCCCACAATATTGGCAGCCTGCCATTTGAAAAAAAATAACGTTTAAGGGTTTTTGTTTGAATTGGTTAAGAGGAGGGAATCAGAAAGGATGCTGTGTTTGGATTGGAAATAAGAGTAATGTGACTACTTGTTGACAACCTTGTGTGCCTACCAGCATCACTGCAGAAACTGGCAACACAGAGAGTGTTTAATTTTAAACACTGCAGATCAAGTTTTACATCTGCACACAAGGTGTAAAGGCAATGAGCCGACCAACCTAAAATTAATCTGTTTGGGATTGAGAGATATTTTAGGTGTGCTGGGTAATGGATTCCAGCTCTTCAGTGCAGCAGACTGGAAAAGGCAGGGGGTGCCCTCAATTCGTTTCTAACCTTTTGCTGTCTTAGCTCCCTTATCATGTTTCAGAAAAGCAGCAACTCAGTTTTACATAAATTAAGGGGACAAACACACCTTCTGTGCTGTTCCTAGCTTGCCACTGATCTCAGTATTGTGGTGGGGACTGAAAAACTGAGGAAGCTAAGCTGACAGAGGAGCTAGTTAGGGAGAGGAGATGAGTGATGGGGCCGTGGAAGTCTTCTGCTGCTTCAGGAAATCCTAGGATTTCTAGATGTTTCTCAGACCCCCAAACCTTTGAAATGAGTCACTTGGAGGCATACTGCAACGCTGTAGTGGGGTTAAATACATGGGCTGGTTTTCTGAGGCACTAATGATTGATGCATTTCAGTTTCAGTCTTTAGATGTAACTGAAAGCAGTGGCAATTGCCTTCACTTCCTTGTTCCCTCCATCCTCCTTCTCTGCCTCTTCTCACTGCTCCAGGATGGCTCCAACTCCCTGGCTTGGGATCACGGCCACCATCCCCACTACTTCTGCTGGCAGGACCTTGCAGGAGCACACACCAATAAACTCATCGGGCCCTGATGGATTCCTTCCCTAGCCCTGCAGAGAGCCAGCAGAGATTATCCTGGCCTCCGCTCCATGTGTGGTCATGTTGTGGACATGTCCAAGTAGCTGGGAACAGGGCTCTGCAGAGATGCACCCACAAACATCTGGGCTCAACCTTTTTACTTTGCACAGCTCCTTGGAGCACAAGAAGTTCTGCAGACCCTTTTTCTTTATTTTGTTTAGATTTTAGTCACTAAGGGGATGCAGAAACCTCCTTTCTAATAGTGCCTATGTACAACTTCCTTCTGTTCATGGAGGAAATATTGTGGAGTTTTGCTTTTCTGCATACTTGGCAGTGTTGTGTTTGACCATATGTCACCAAGATAGTGGATCATCCTTGGAGAAGCTGAGGGGTAATTACCTCGGACTAGGTGGAGAGCAAGAAGCGTGTACAAATGCCTAATCTCATAGACAGGGAGGGAGGGCAACCTGCATATGGCCCTTGTTTTCAGAGCAAAGCCTACAGCCATCCCTCTCCAGGGAAGAGAATTTACACTCTGCAGGAAGTAAATTGACACGGTGTGGATGATGACACAAACTTGATGTATCATTAAGCACAGCTCAAAGGAGAAATGCAGGACTGCTGCAGCATCTGGTTTTCAGAAAAGTCCTCTCTGCTTTGTGGCAGTATCCTAGATAGATTGATTCAGTCAGAGGGACCAAAGGATTTGCATGTGATCACAGACAGGTAAGTCATGAATTGCTTGAACCTAATTAAGACAGTGTCATATGTATCCCATCCTGCCCAGGCCCGGCACAGCACCATTTGAATGTACTTTTCCAGCCCAGGAAAGTGAGGACTGTGTTTATATCCTACAAAATAGAGGCATGGGCTCTTTATCAGGGCTTTAGTATGGCCCCTGCACCAAACACATGCCAAGTTTAGTCCTCACTCTTTTCTATCTGCCTTTCATTTTCACAAGAGGTTTGACAAGCAATTTATTAACTCCACAAGCCTTCACACAGTCAAGACTAAATTTAGAATTATTATTCATGGAGATGAAAGCTAACAGAGTATCTCCATTACCTCTTGAAATAAGGGGTCCATTATGGATCAGTGAGGTAACCGCTTCCATGGGTGCAGTCTGCTCATAAAATGCACATAATCTTTCAGTTCCAATTATCCTCAGAGATCTCGTTTGTTTGATTCAAATATAAAAATGTGAGACTCATTCTTTCAGCAGCCCTCTCCAGTAACTCTTTGGATCATATTCATTGTGGAAAATGCGATTTCTTTATTCAGTGCATTTGTCTTCTGTGGCTTGAACTTTCCCCTGAGAGACCCCAGGCCTGGATGGTGGCTGGAGGAAAACTAGGCTAAATCTAGCCCATAATGCCTAAATAGTATCAGTTATTGATAAAATGAATAATAGCCACAGTATTTATTTATGGAGTTGCTATGCCACTGCTACCTGTTCCTAACTTACTACTTTGTAAAGCTCTTTGGGATACCTGTAATATGAAAGGTGGTATATTAAACTGAATTCTATTATATTTTCTATTGCTGTCAGCAACTTCCTTTTTTAGCCTGGTTTAAGGTTCCTATGTGTGTTTCATGAAATGCATTCCCATTCCTATGCTGCAGGCTCTAAGGTGTCTATTTTAGGTAGTAAAGACTGATTATTAGTAGGTACTACAACTAACATCCTTTCCAAGTACCAGTCTATCCTCGTCAAACATACTAAGTAAGGAATCCGAAATGAAAGGGCAGAGGCTGAAGCAATGCATTCCTCATTCATCACGTCACTGCTTGGATAAAATAATATTAAGCCCAGTAAAATAATCAGTCTTCATACCCTGAAGAAAGGCTCAGAATTTATTTTCCCATTTCTCAGAAGCCAATTCTTTCCTAGCAGCTACAAGTTCTGATACGGTCTTCTCCTAAGAAATTCAGAAATCCAGGTTTTCCTTTTTTAACACCAGCATAATAATTTGGAATGGTTACTGTTACATGCCCCATCAAAATTCTGTAACCACAACTATTGACTGGTAACATGGTAAACAAATGGCTTAAGTGCAGTATAATCCATGAAATAAGGAGGATATGTTAGCGTGACAGCTAGGTGTCTGAGGAGAGATCAAATGCCGTTGAAGTATATCATTTCAATAAGCAGAATGTGAGTTTCTTAGAAATAGACGTATTTTTCTGCTGTAAATAAGCAAGAGTGTGCCAACGTATTGATGATGCATTGAAACAATGAAAAATCAGAACCTGCCTGAGTCATGCGATCTCTGTAATGAGCTTGGGTTAGAACCAAGATTTAGTAAAATGTGGGTTAGCTACTTAACCAAACTTTCTCTACACACATGTTGTGGTTTAAAGCATTACAAAAGTCCCTAAAACAATTAGTACTACCATAGAAGTGAGGCTGTCCTTGCTAGAAGATCAGTTTTCCCCCCTTTTGTCATATGTGGAAAGCAAACATTATATTTCTCAAAGATTTCTTTTATGCCTTTTGTTTTGGAGGATCATCTTCGTAACAGTCTAGGCACTCAGATCAAAGTGTCTCATTTCTGAGGGATTTGATGGTTGTAGCTGCTGTTTTGTGTTTGTTTTTCAAATCATTCCTGATGCATCTTGCAGCAAGAAAAAGAAAGTCTCTAAGGGTGGATAAGCTGAACCTAAACTTCTAATCCCAGATGGAAGATGCTGCAATCGGATGCATACCATCAGTTCCAACACAGTGATGAATCCAGCTGAGCTACATGTAATAGCATCTAAGAAAACAGATGAGCAGTTGAATCAAAAATTTCAAAATAATAAATTTGCACAGGGAGGCTGCATAATTCTTTTTACAGATGGACATCCCTGGAGACTTGAGAACATTTAACTATTATTAGAAGAAAGAAAATAGAAAGAGAATATTTTAATGTTCAAGACTTTGCATTTCTCTGACTAGGCTGATCCTAGAATTATAGCTCTGGGACTTAACGTTTTTTAAAAATAAAGATTTAAAATGCTTATGAACACTTTTTTAATTAAAAATGTGCATTCTCCATCCCCTCTTCTTTGCAACCTCCATTTTTCTTAAGTTGCTGGGATTCAAGAGGAACACTGAAGGGCTAGAGAGGAACAAGGAAGTGGGTGGATGTGGGTGCTGCTATTAAATCAGAGATATTAAAAATCAAAGGCAGCTAAGACATAGATTTATCCTATTCAATCCTGGACTGTAAAGCCCGTGCTCTGACAGTAGGCATTTGGGCTGCCACTTTCAAAAAGCTATTAAGATCAAAGATGAATGAAATGTTTCCAGTTAGACAAGGTTAATACTAGAGACTGCTGAATCTGGCGAATTCTGTACGTTTTCCCATTTATTCACATACACATGCTTCCGCACAGTTTGAACTCTCCAAAATTTTTGACAATGAACATGGGGCTGTTCTAAATTCTGGCTTTGGAGAAAAACATCAGGAATTTGAAGGGTAATTAAGTCAGAGAGAACTGGAAAGGGTTCATTGTATTCATCCTTAATTCATCCTTGCCTCCTGCAATCAGGATATTCCCAGGTACACTGCTGAGATTGATTTATATGAATTAAACTAGCAGTAAGTAAATAAAGACCTCAAATTATTTACAAAATTAATTTGAATTTTAAAATAAATTCACTTTGGCTTCATTCCCTTTTAATCTTTGCTTTTGCAAATAATAAAATAATGAATGTAACTGGTTGGCATGTTCTACTCTGCCACAACATCTAGGCTTATTAAAGAATAGATGTAGGAACACATGCTGAGGCCCTGACTCTCATCTTGTGCCCTAATATTTTCAGAGTGGTGACTCCTGCTCTGCAGAGCCTAACCAGGCCCTGCATTTAACAACCCTGCGCTATACGCCAGGTGCTCCAGTCTTAGACTAAAGTCTTCCACTTGAAGAGCAGAAATCTGTGCAATAAAGGAGATGATGTGTCTGGTCCAAGGGGGTCGAGTTTCAGACGGAGCATGTTGCAGCAAACTGCTTGCTGTGAAACCAGCACTAGCCGCAGCGACCCCGTAGGCTGCTCTTCTCAACTGATACATTAGTGGAAAAGTCTCCAAGGCGGCAGGGGGAAGGACGGGAAGACAAGTCTCATGGAGCCCCAGTGACTCCAGTTCCTATTCCTCTGAGTCAGCATATTCAAAGTTTCACCTCGGCAGGTCTGGAGTCAAATTTAGGCATTTGTCTGGGTATCACTAGAACACCTGCAGCCTTCCAGAGCCAAAGGCCTGGGTGAGAAGCTGATGCTGTTGCTCTTTCTCACACATGCTTTGTACTCACAGTGGATTGCCATGTAACCTGGCTTGTAGTGCTTCTGAGCTGGGTCATCTGAAATAAGTTGAGTATCTCTAAATAGTGTTGTGCAGTCTCAGCAGACCTTTGGTGCGAAGAAAGCTGCTGCCTCAGAATTATTATCAGAAATATTCCTTATCCACCACCAAAAACTCAGGAAATGACTGAAGCCTCCAGCTAGGAAGGATGACATGATGCTGTGTGTAAGGAGCAAGGGGCCACATGGGCCACATGCTGGGTGAATCTGAGGGAAAAGAAAACTTCAAAATTTCCCTGCAATCAGGAAAAAATATTGTTGTGGCACTATCAAAATATTCTGTTGCCATAAAAATTAAACTGTCATTTGTTTTTTTATTTAAATTCAGTGTTATAGTCATCTCCTGATTGATAATATASAACATATTTGTAGAATGAAATGCCATTTCAAACCAAAAAAATCAAAATGATCAGAAAAATCCAAATGGAATATTTTGACATTGTCAAAATGCTTCAGTTCTTTATTTTTCCTCAGGAAAATGTTGTCAAAATCAGCACAATTGCACACAAACTTCCAATTTCAATAAAAGAGAATTTTCTAACAGAAGTATGTTCTGCCAGAATAGAAAAAATATTCAAGTAGCTTTAACATTGACTGTCTGGGTAAAAAGATTACCTTAATTATTGATTTATTGACTAAACAAGTTATTTATTTGGACACTGCTGTTCTTTTTATTCAATAGCAGTGTTCAAATCCCTTATATGCAAGCATGGGAACAGCAGTGGTGGAAGAGAGAAGAGGTTCCTCTAGCTGTGTAGCCCATCTCCCACAGTAGCCAGCAGGAAACGCCTACAAAAAGAATGTAAGAAAAGGAGATAGGGAGATCCTTCACTTTGCTTGTCATGCTGCTCCTGGCAATTAGAAGACCAGGAACTTTCTGACTATTGTGTTTAGCAGATATTTCTGTATTCATTTTTCATGAATTTGTGTAATCCCTTGCAGCCTATTAAAATCTTATTCAGTTCCCTCACATTTTTTGCCCTGCAATATATTAAAGAATATCTCTTTTACTTGTATATCTTTCCCGCTTTCATTTGGGTTCCTTGATCATTTTTTGAAACGAAGCAATGGGAACATCAAACTCAACAGTTTATTTTGTGTTGGTCGCACAGCTCAGGCATCACATTGAGCGCCTCCTGAGTGGGAAGGGAGTTCAGCCATTGACTTTCATATCTCTGTTCCTCATCGCAGTTAACCAGAATGACAGATCACTTCATGCTCACTAAATATGAATTTTTGGGGATAGTTTTGCTTTGCACTGCCACAGTGTGAGCATCAGCAGAACTAGAAACTTTCACAAATTTCCACCTTCAATCTCTCTTGCAAATAAATATTGAAAATCTATTTCATTCAAAGTATTAGTCTTCTCCCCCCCCCTCTCTTTTAGGTCTGTAACAATAGCTTTAACTGTCGCAGTAACTTAACTTAATTGTTAAAGTTACTAATTTTTAAGAAGTGTTCAACACAGACTTCTACATGATATCACAATCCTTTACTAACATGGGGCCTCAGGTTCATTAGTTATGGCTGGACAGATAGATAAGTCACATTCCCGTGGATTTTCCCATTTCTTCATCTGGATGAATATGCAAGAATGAATATGACAGATACATGTGTAAGAACACTTAAAACTGGATATTTGCAAACATGCATTCCACTTTGAAATTAGCTTTCTACAAACATTCCTGCCAGTAAAACTCAATTGTTAGAGTGTTTGAAGAGAGCTAACAGATGAGAGGATGTGAATATAGCCGGACTGAATTCATTTAAATATTCAAGCAAATAGTCACTGAAATTTTCCACTATTCACCCAGCTTGGTTTTAAAAACCTTTTTGAAAGGTACATATTTGGCACTTTCTTAAACTGCTGAGGACAGATAGCAGAATAACGGGAATCTCTAAGGACATCTTCATCTCTACTGTGCGTGTTTCCTTGAGATGTTTTAGAAGATGATGCTGTCAGAAGACAGTCTAAAATGTCACCAAGTTGATGGGGCTTGTGCTCCTAAGCCCCTGGAGTACATCAAATCCCTATCCTTAACCATTAGTTCTCCTCTTTCACTCATAACTCATAGAAGGTTCTCCTACACATGGTTAAATACTTAGGAGCTAACAGTGAGCATCTTCTACATCAAGCTGAAAGTCTGCCTATGCTGACAAAACTATACATGGCCATTTACCACAATATCGTTGAGTCTTCTGATACAGCTAACATGGCATCAGCAAAACATACACCGTATCTAGGGTACTGAAAAAACTTCTAGGGGCACCCAGCAGCAACTTCCTGATTTTTATGCACTACAGTAAAACAGAGGTCTGATTTTGGTATCTGTCTCCATATGTGCTTCTTCTCCATTCTGGATGATACAGGAATACAGGGGGACTAACTCCGCAGCCTAGGGTTGAGTCTTCTGTTGTCTCCAGCGCAGGGCTGCTCTGCAGTCTAGCAGAGCTGGAGAGTTCCCACATCTGCAGTGGCCAGAAGTGTTAGAGCTCTGTATGGAAATACATCCCCAAGACTCAGATCGGAGCCCTGGAGTGGAATAATTGGGGCTTCTGCTGCTCACAACCATGGTGTGTTAGTGGAACAACAAGCAGGAATTCGCACAGCACCTGCTTTCAGTTATACTTTGTGCCAGGGCATTGACCTTTCCCATACAGTACATGAGCACTAGAATAAAAACAGTTCATCCAAAAAACCACACTATTTCCAAATAAATATATCTGATCCAGTGAATAATTTCTGTGGACACTTTGTTATGCTCAGATATTTCCAGTTATGTTTGGACAGGTCACTCCTTTTGACTGTCTGCTGCTTAACACAGCTTTTTCTTCTCTATTTTCTTCTCCCTTCTCCTTAGTCTTGTTTCAATAAACAAAGTGAAGGAGCACCATGAAATCATTTGGATGCGTCACACTTCAGCTTCGAAGCAGTGGCACAGAAATAGGAATAAATGAAGGCTTCAAAATAAATAAATTAATTAAATTCAGATGAATATCTTCACAGCTAAGAACATGAATTGGCTTTGATTTCCAGATCACATAATTTTAAAACTAATTAGTAGCAATGCTTCTTTATATATCATCCAGACTGATTACAGGACACAGAAAAGGTGCCTTGAATAAGAGCATCTTCACAGGAGTTTAATGCAGTTTAACTAATGTGCTTTCACTTCAAACCTTCAGGTAATCCATCTTAAATTGCTTATGTGTCCTTGTGCTCAGATTTTGGCTTGGGTACTCTTAGCCGTTAGAAGACAAGCGATTTCTTGCCCATCTCCAGCTGACTGTACATGTCTATAGCACTGGGATGAACAGAGGGTATCTGCCAGGAAAATGATGCAACTCTGCACTGGATTTATGGTTACATCAGATGCTCTGTTTCGGTGTTGCCTGCAGTGATCAGATAAGAATTATGTTCTTTGGTGTATAATTTGTCTTTTAGCAGTCTCTTGCCTTGTCGCATGGAGCAGAGAGGAGGGTTGGGTTGTCTGCCTCTTCTCTCTCGTGTCAGAGTAGCCAGCATGACACCAAATAGGGCTGGGAGTGCAGATGGTGCAGAGTCTTCTCACACGGGCTGGATCCCGTGAATCCCTAGATTCAGGGTACAGAAAGGGATTTCTCTCCAGTCTGACCAGTTGGTGCCTTGGCTTTGTTTTTTTTTTTCCTTACTCTTTTTATCCTGCTGGGATTGCATCTTCCTAACTCTCCTAGTAGATAAATTAACAAAGGGGAGCCCTAAACACTCTGAAACTGCTTCAATAGATCAGTGCCTAGACTACYAGACTAAATGCCTGGAGTGAGAACAGGGAAAAAAACCTGTACCTTATTTTTACCCTCAAAGTATCATTTGCAAAAGTGCTCATGTCTTGCATTTGTCCTGATAGTAATGAAAATGTATAGTAATGAAAATGAGAAGGGAAGGACAAATTCCTTTCAGATAACCACAAACCATTCAAGCATCCTTGAGTGGAAAGTTTACTTGTGTTCATTATAGAGTTTGCACATTGCTTGGTGTGCATGAAGGGAGGGGGGAATGGAGAGGGGAAGGAAAAATGAAGAAAATAGAGTGGAAAAATCCAAGGAGAATGTATCAGCAAGACTTAATATAGAGAGGAAAAGAAAAAAATAAGTCTATTTTTTACAGAGAAATCACCTTTTAGTGTCAGCCTACAAGACTCCTTTTAGCTAGGATAACATGCTTCTTCAATGACAAAAGGAAAAATTAAATCTTCTTTGGAAAAAAAATCTGAATTTAAATTACAGGGGAAAGGTGTATGAAATCAATCTCATTTTTTTAACCCAAAATAAATAATTTGAGCCATTATCAAATATATCCAAGTTCCCCTGGGTTTGCCCAATCCTAGTCCTCCTCTGGCTGCTTCTATAGTTCTGTTTGCTTCTAAAATACATCAAAGATACGTCTGAGATAAAACACATCAAACAGCAGCAACCTCTGGAACCAGACAAAATGTAAGTGAGGAAAGCAGAGAACAGCATGATAATCATGTTGAGTACAGAAGGATGAGACTTCTAAGGATCAATGCCCAGTGGACCTCTTGGTTTACCATAATGATGATGCCATCTATGCATTTGCTTTGCATTTTCTCCCTAGAAATGACTATAATTTATTCCTGTGAATCTCAGCTGAAGCTGGTGGAAGTCACCGATGTCCCATCTCTTTCTAGCTCAGGTCAGGAAATCTGCTTCTCCGAGACAGAGCACAGCAAGTGGGTAGTCAGGATAAGGATGGAGTGGTTAGGTTACCCCAGTGGTTTGCATTGCCAGAGGCTGTTTGGAAGCAGCAAACGGCTTGCTGATTTCTCCTAGGGCATCTTGCTAACCCGCGCCTGCTGCTGTTGGAGGTAGAGGGGTGAGCTGGGATGGGCAACACTTCAGACTGCAGGTATCAATCACATTAATTTTTGCCTCCCATTTAATTCAGGTTTCCCAAAATAAAAATACCACATCAAGAATGTTTCTCAGAAGCCAGAGGGGGAGGAGGGAGAGTTGCAACTCGATACCATGTATAAAAGACAGAAGTTGAGGATGGCAGCCACACTGCTACAGCTCAAATGAAGGCAGAATGTGTGCAAGAATTCACTGTGAAATATCCAGCTTGGAGGGCACCCAATGAGTCATGTGGTTTCTTTGTGGTCCTTTTACATTTGAGTATTGTTTTGGTGTCTGGTCAGAGGAAGAACAGGACAAAAATAGTAAGACAAAGCATAAAACACTTCATTTTTGAACCATCTATTTGACCTATCTCCTTGGGACACTGGTGAGACACTATGTGTTTATATGATATGTTTATATGTGTGTGTGTGTGTATATATATATATATATGTTGTAACACCAAGCCATGAAGCCGTGACTGTTATGTGGTCTGTAAGGTACACAAGTAACAGGAACAGTTCCACCTTCTGCCAATCTGCAGGCTGGTGCATGAAGGCCAGTTTTATCCTGAAACCTCAGTGTTTTCCAGCATTTCTGCACCTCCACTGATAAACCATGCTGGCCATATTTGGCAGTTTCAGCTTGCTGGGAGGAGGAGGAGGAAGACTAAATCAGAACAGCAGTAACTATAAAACAGATTAAAAAACATGGAGCTTGTGTGTGCCTATGGAGATCTAGCCACAAAACAAAAAAAGGCCACAGTGCTGAGGCTGGTATTAGGGGAGGCAAGTTGTAAAGAACTGTCCCCCTTTACCTCTAAACCCAAATATTGTGAAACAGCAAGACGTTCACTGTGTTTTTATTCACAGAACGAACATTATCACTGCTTATGTTGCATTTAATTTGCTGGGTGGGAGGAGAAGAGATATGGTGTTCTCAACACTGTACTCTTCCAACCAACTCTTCATCACCAACTCTTCCATTCCCTGACCCAAAACTGTGAGTTAAGGATCATAATTGCCATTAGCAGACATCCAAGTTCTGTCAAACCAAATTAAAAGATTTGAATATCATGGGGGAGGCAAACATCTGAAAAAATTAATGTCATATTTTGTTTCTTTATCTTGGGCACCACAGTTTTAACTGGAAAAGTGCTGAAAATTATTTAAAGAAAAGATTTCTGGTGTTACCACATCTAATCCCTTTCCCCAATTTCCATGCCACTATCTCTTTACATAGCTATTTTGTCTCAAGCTGGAACAAAATAAAAGGCCAACTGCAAGATTTCTTTCTCTTTCTGAGACAGAAATGCCTTCTTCCAGCCACCTTCAACAGTAAGCGATATCAGGATAGTGCAGCTGTTTTGCAGCTGCCAGCTCAGGCAAAGGAGCTATCCTTCACCTAAGGTTCTTTGGTGTTCCTTTCCCAGTTCACCCCTCCTCAAATTGGCAATACTGTTTCTTGACAGCACAGTAAGATATTTGTGCAGCACAGGTTGAAAAAAGATGTGGTTTCAAAGGTAGGTCAGTCAAACAGCAGTATTTTAAATGTGACGGATGGGCTAGAATCAAGCATTTAGCAAAAAGTAAGAAATAGCCATAAATAATTCTTTTGAGGTCTCTTGAAAATGTGTATTACTGTCAGGTCTGCAGATCTTGTATCCCCCTTAGGCTCTAGTGAGAGGCATAGAAGGGTATTTTGGTGACAAGTGCAAGAGCAATGTTTAAATAGTATTGACTGGCTAAAAGAGCAGTATTTTATTCTGCTTTCATAGATTCAAAATTCTGTAGAATCCGGATTCTGACGGCAAGAAATGTTAAGATCCCACTTTAGGCAACAAGGGGTTGGAGTTTATTCATGGATTTTTTATTTCTTTATTTTTAATAAGCTTTTAATTAATCTTACAAAAGGTAGGAAATGCCATGATGGCTCTCATATAACATGCTGTTCCTTTTCTCCTTTACAAAGCACTTCTTTACCCCAAATTTGAGTGAGTTTACTCTGAAAGGAGGGCAGAAATATGCATCTATACTCCAGACTTCAATGCTCTAGGAGATGGTTTTCTGTCATCAAGGGATATACTTTCTTGGAGAAGTTTCAAACTTTTGTTGACTTTGTTAGGTAAGGAAGGTCATGAAAGAATCTGCTAAGTGGATGACAATACCCTGGGTGACTGAATGGAAATAAACTAAAAAAGAACATATGCTTTCCACAGCTGCAAAAGATCCACTCCTTTTCTTTCTTTTCGTGCTCTGAACTGTTAGTGGCTATTCGAAGAGCGATTTTGGGGCTATGCACAGATTTGATCTCTTTGCAGAAACAATTTGACAGGCTATATGTCAGCGGAAACAAGGATCCACTGAGCTTTTCCCTTTTGCCACATGTTCTCCATTTCCTATAATGTGAACACCAAACTTGTTCTGGGTGTCCAAACAGAAAACCCAGGAAAGAGTGGGAAATGAAGGGCATAGCAAGAGGAAGCAGTTGGCCCTTTTCTGCAGGAAAGCTGCAGAAGTAGGAACAGATCTGATCCCTTAGCAGATCCCTGTACAAAGATCATCTTCTAGACCTTAGAGCCCAGAAACAGCTTCCAGTTCCAGCTCAAAGGGCTACACCAGATCCTCAGCCCATACATACATCTTGTTGAAGCTAATTAGCCTGTTTAGTTTAAGAGCAAGTTCTTTCCCCAGTCTGCAAGCAGGATCCTTCTTGCAGATGAAGCAAGTTCCTTTCTGTTGTCAGTGAAGAAGTTGTGCATTGTGAAGCTCATTATAAAATAGGTCTTCTGCTGACCAGAAAGAACAATAGCAGCTATACCATACTGCTAATTAATTTTCCATGGCCAGATAAGCTTCCAACCCCTGTCTGAATCCATTTGTTTCTTAGGCTGTGACGGCTCTGCACACTCARGAATTTTCAGCCTGAAGAGCTATGATAAATAGAGGTAGATAATGGCAATGCAGATAGGCTGCATTACTGGAAGTCTGCTCTCTATTAACTGCAGGATGACTCTTGGTGAACCCTAGGATATAATGGCAAATATCTTTTTTCAGCAGCTGTTTCCCCAGACAACTCAAGTACATGCATCCTGAACTGAATTGCTGGTTTTGTCCTGCCTGTGAATAAGCCTCTGAATTACATTTGAAAATGAATTAACGATCATGGGCTTAGACTGCTGCTGGTGAGGACCAATCTCTGAAAAAGTTAAACACTGGCCACAGTTCTGGTACTAGCAAAAATGGGAGCCAGAGCCAAAGGCTTCAGACAACTTTCAGTATTTGTAAACAGCTCCAAAGCTGAGCTACTAAAGCTTTAGGTTTCAGGGAAGCTTTAAAATTTGCAGATGAACCTGAATTTTAATTTAGTAATTATAGCTGGAGTTAGTACCCCAGCTCTGAGCAGCTCAATACTTCCTATTATAAGATCTGCTTTCAGCTCTTTATAACTTGGGTAAGTTTTCAGAATTTGAATTGCAGGCTTTTTGTATGCTGAAAGTTGGTGTGTCTAGAAAAGGATCTGTAAAACTGGTGTAAAGCTCCTTCTGAGAATGAGATAAAAGAAAAAGTACATTGCTAAAAAAAAAAAAAATTCTTTTGTTTTCAAGTTCTAAAGTAGGGACTTAACATGTACCAGGGGTAAGGAAGGGCGAGGAGTTGTCTCTGTGCCATCATTCTTTAAAAAGTGTAGCAGAATAAAAATATGTGAACCTCAGGGGAAAAAAATCCATTAACAGACAGGGATGTCCCTGCCCCAGCATAGGTCACCTGTGGGCTGCAGTCCCTTTGGGGTGCACCCTCAGGCCAGGAGCGCCTCCTTGCATGAGCGTGTCTCCAGCCACATGTCTCCTCAGCCGTCTTCCCCTCTGCATTCCCTCCAGCATCTCCCATGTGTCTCCTTACACATCTCTTCACGTGTCCCCTTCCCTTGCAGCTGCTGCTCTTTCTTAAATCTGTCTGAGCTAGGGTGCTATGGGCTCCTCTGACAGGCTGGCATTTGGGGGCACGATGGGGCATTTCCATCACTTTTAGAGCTGGCTGGAAGCAGCTATGATAGGCACACGGCAGTTCATGGCCTCCTGCCACCCAGGCACCACCGCAGCCCCTGGCTGCCTAAACCTGCCATGTATGCCCAACACAGCACTTATGTATGAACCGACTCGGCACCAATTATCGTATAAATTAATTGGCTACTCATGCATAAGCTAGTTGGGCTTTCAAGTGTAAATTAATTGGGCAGTTATGCGTAAGCTAACTAGGTGCTCATGCATGAACTAATTGTTCACTCATGTGAACAAATTGGGTGCTCCTGCATAAATTGGGCACTCGTGTAAACTGGTTGGGCACTCATGCACGAATTGATTGGGAACCCATGCATGAAGTAATTGGGCATTCATGCATGAATTGATTGGGCATCCATGTGCACATTAACTGGGTGCTCATGCACGAACATGTTAAACCCTGCAATGCCAAATACACAGAGAACTAAGGAAGTGCCTAAACATGTATGTGACCTGCTGAGGAACCACAAGCTGTTTTGTGAGTTGGTGTCTGTGCGGTTGGAGCTACCACTGATGTCAAACACCACTGCCCCAAGCAGCTGACCAGAGGGAAGTGGATGGACTCCCTGCATCATTCGTCACCATTGCTAGTAGTGAACAGCTGCTCCAAAAGGGGTTGAGACCTGGAATGTGCTCAATTTAACAGGCTAAATACCACTGCTGAATGGGTGAGGAGGGTCCCTAGTCTCCAGCACAGGATGCTGAGGGGATGAATAGTGTTTTCCTTCGCAGTTGCATTGTGGCCTGGATGCAGGGAGCAGAGGCAAAGCACTCTGACCTCCAGAGCCTGCAGTGCAAAAGCTGCAGTCTCCGTATTTCCATGCTGTCAGTAGAAAAGTAGGAAATCTGGTAAGCTATGTGTCATCACCCTACAGTGGTGGCCTACACGGAGGATGACAACCTGCTATTGGTATTGCTTACTCTGTCATCTTGTCTGTTAACAGAGCAGACGAAAAGTTTGTGAGGCTTGTGGGACTCACTTATGCTGCATGATGGATTTTCAGGAGGTGGAGGGAAAGAGAAAGTGTTAGTCTTTTATTTCCTTTTCATAACTTACACACAACAAATATGTGTTGGATCTTTATGTGATTTCAGAGGTGAGACCCACTTCTATTTCCTCTTTAAACAGGCTGCTGTCTACTTTCATTTTTGTCTCTAAACAGCCAAAATTCCTGATACAGAGCAGACACGGAGGCAGTCACACACATTTTCTTTCCCACATGTGCAGTCTCAAAGAAGAAGTGGAGGTGGCGAGACAAAGCAGGAAAAAATGGAGACTTTCTTTTCTGGAACTGGGAAGGGGGGATACATCAGGAGAAACAAGCTACTACCATGAGTCCCATTTTAAGAGCAACGAATATTACTGAAAGGTCCTAGCAGTGCTGGTTTGCATCACAGCTCAAATCCTGACAGCCCCAAGTATTTGGGAGAATCCTACCAAATACAGTGCATGTGCAATGGGACATGGCAGGCTATAGGCCTGTGGGTGAGTCTCTCAGGGGTTGTTATAAGATTCAGCACAGTGTTCTTTCAACTGCCTGCAAGGGACAATAATCATTCTGCAGTGCCTGGTGTAGAGTGTCTTCCTGCCAATATAAAATGTAATTTACAAACAAAAACACAGGAAAAGGGATTTTGGATGCTCTGGGTACTGTCCAGAGCCAATCAGAGAGCACTGTTCATTTTGAGCCACAGCTGTGAAGACAACTGACAATAATTTACCCTATGTTATTAACAGGAAGTAACTCTTTACACAGCTGCTTGTTACAGGCGTGGACTGTAGGCCTGCAGGAAATGTATTTAAGCAGGATTCCTGCCTGTTGTTTCTTTCTCACACGAGACCTTTCTCTTTCAGTGCTGTCATTACTTCATCAAGAAGCAGGCATTAAATACAACCTTAGAACTAGAGTTTGTCTTTGTGAAAGGCCATGCAATTTGCAAAACTTCCTGCTTTTGTCTTGCTTCATTCTGTAGCTGTACGCGTCCCTTCTCACTACAGCCTTCTCCCACCCCAGCTTCTGCTGAAGTGGTTGCTGTGAGTCAGGATTTAACAAAACTTCATCACAAGAAGAGGGTGGAGGAGGGTGGGGATGGAGTGGCTCCTGGGATTTGGTAATGGCATGCAAAGCCTTTCATCTCCAGGTTTCTAGGCCAAATCAGTTGTAGTGACCCAAAGTCCTTTGAAATAAAGCAGGTCTCTTTTTTATTTTAATTTGTAATAAATAATAAGACAATTTGACCTGATTTTTTCAAAGGGGTGAGTGTCCCCCATTGGGAGTTCCTCTGAAAATCAACAGCTTGTCTGTGAATAAGGGATGAGCAGCTCTGCTTCCTGGCTGTGTTTGAAGCTTCCCAGCGCAGCCCCATCTGTAGCCAGGCAGGCGTCCCTCGAAAAGCATCAGGAGCCTTGCTCTCCGCAGCCCCAGCAAGCCCACCTCTGGCCATCCTCCATCCCATCTCCTCCACTGTCCTGCTTACCTGTTCCAACAAAATTTCTATAAGGGAGGTATCTTTAAATGTTGTCTTATTTCAATGGTATGTTTACAGAAGAGATATCTGCAGTATCTTGTCATCTAAGCAGGCTTGTCAAGGGTCACATGGCAAATGTGAACAGAAGACTTTCTCCCTCCTCAGACAAGTCTAGTAGTCACTTTGAAGTATATCATTCAAATAGCTATTCCCTGACAGCAATATCCTAGTCTTACTCAGTTCTAAAAAAGCATCATTCAGTTACGTCTGTTTATAACAGCATAAGACAGTCCTGACTTACGAATGCATGTGGTATTTTGAGCCTTTCACCTCTTCACTAATTTTCCCTTTCAGTGTCAACCTCTTCTTTTCTACTTTCTGTGGGCTCTTGTCTTAGGACATGTTCTCCCTCTGGGTTAGGGAAAAATTTGACTTGGTCTCTGGCTATATTAAACTTTTAGAATCATGGAACTTTTGCACAAGTTGTTAAAAAATTGTTCTGTATTTTTTCCCCACTGGCAGATGGGCAGGATTTGCTTTCCACCTGCCCTACAGCAAGGAAGACTCCTTATCTCAACAGTTTTGCTGTTGATAATCAACAGGAAACATCTCCACAGTTTTATTGGAGCCTAACAATATTAGAGCATCTGCTATTAACAGAAGCTGTTAACCTTATTCAAAACCTAACTATAGCATGACAGCATGAAACATATATAACAGTACATGTTGCTTTGAGTTGAGAGTATAGTATACACCTACTCAGTTCTGGCACACATGCGTGCATATGTGGTTTCTAAGACTTACACTTGCTCTACACCAGTCTCCACATTGTTTGGCCCCAGACTATTCATTTCTTCCACCCTTTGCCCCCTGCTGCCCAGTGTTGTGCCTGCATCCCAGCCCTGGAAATGTGGCCCTGCTGCTTCTCTCCCGTTTTTGGATGCTGCACATCAGACACACAATCGCCCCCAGCCCCACCGAATCAACAGAGGGCTGCAGCCCGGGGAGCAGCCTGCGGAAGGCGTCTCCCATGAGCAGTCCAGCAATGCTCTGTCATTAATGTGACAGCAGATTTTCAGTCACATGAGTGACCACATCTGTTGGCTGTGGACAGCAGCGGTATCTGTGTCCATCGGTTGCTTGTGACGCAGTGATGCAACAGCACAGGACAACTCAGTGAATAATAACAGTTTGGGGTAAATTGTGCACAACTGATGGAATATGTACTAACTGTGTTGTCTTACCAGGGAGTACTTTAAATTCTAGGGATTTTGAGTTGTCTGTGTATTTATAAAACCAGAATAATTCTTGAATATTTCTACTACTAATGCTTTTACACCAAAATTGGAATGTGCTGTGAATGCTTTGGGGGTATACACTATCAGTATTAAAAGGACCAACAGGGCCAAATTCTTTTCTTGGCTGCATTGCTGCAGTGTAAATGATTTCTATAATTAAAGGCATAGTTCGAGCCTACGTCTCTCAGGCATTTAGGTACAAATTCTCTTCACCTCACTCACACAATTAGTTCTACTTAACACTGTAAGGACAGAGAGGGAAACGGGTGACCTTAGAAGTGAAGAGAACTGCACTAGAAATGAAGAGGCATAGAGAAGGAGACTTCAAATCCCATTATCTGAACTCATTTTAATAAGGGCATATTTGTACTGTATTTGTAATTCCCTTAGAATCAGCTACCCATTGCCAAGGAATGTCTGCAGAGTAACTATGTTATAGCAGATGCTAATACGACCGTGGGGAGGGAGGGAACCAGAAATTGTGCAGTTGTGAGGAGAAAATCTCAGATTATAATGACGATGGTTAATGAACGCAGAAGCTTGGCACGGCACCTTTATACTTCTACCTTTCTCATCATGGAAGCTTGTTGCATACGGAGCTGGCAAATCAGTGGGGCTATACATTTGCCTGCTGGTGAGCTATAATGTTGCAGCTGTTAACAAATGAGTTATTCTCTACCTAGTTAAATTAGGCCCAAACCTTCTTTGCTCTGTCTGTGCCGGGTCTTTTTTTGCTGGATCTCAGTTGAGGCTAAGACAAAGGAGCCTTGAGATATTTATGTATTTTTCTCTCCCAAGGCTCTGAAAATTAAAAATGAGTTGTCACTGGCCCAAGCCCCATGAAAGCTGAGAATTTCAATCGATATTTCTGCCCCATTTCACTGCAGAGAGTGGGATGTAATTATTACAAATGTCATGGTAACAAACTTGGTAGTTTTCACAGTGACAGTTGCCACTGCAGAAATAGCACAACACAGAACAAAAATTACCTGTCAAGCATCTCATTATGTTCATCCAAATCCCGCTTGTTCAATTTACCATTGGGCTGCACCTGACACAACACTTCTAAATGCTCTTAACAGCTTAGACCGTGTCTATCTATCTGGGGCCTTAGACAGCCTCCCACCACCAGACCTGAGTAGCTGGCGCCAAAGTCTCTAAGGTCTAAAGGGGTTTCAGTGCCTCAACTAAAAGTGTCTCACTCCTAGCGTGAGCCTATTCTCTTGATATAGGGTCTGGAGAGACTAGGGATCTTCAAGAGCTAGTAGGGCTGAGCGGGGCATCATGTGAAGGTGGCCAACAGAAAACACATTGAATCCTAACGTTCTCTCGAGATGAAGTGCCCTGAGTTACGATCAGCTCTTCGTAGCATAGGAAATGTGGCTGTTCTGCTAAAATAGCAACCCAAGGCTCACTGTATTCATTCAGGAAGCAGGAAATATTTTTAAATTGCCAATTTCCTTTGGCCTCAAGCTTTCCAGCACTCCAGAAAGTACCCCCCACTTGTTTCAGGCTCTTTGTGGGAACAGGAAAGCAGGCTGGTATGCAAGTAGGCAAATGGACACTCCTGGTGAAGTTTTCCTGTTGTGCAAAAGAGAATTCAGGATTCATTGGACCAGACAGAATAAGACAATTTAACACACTTGAGGATTTAAGATCACAGTGAGATGACCCTGGAATATTGTGTCTCACAGGGATGGTTAAGCATGTACTATCTTGAACTAAAATGGAATTGAGGTGCCTTAAACCACTGGAGGCAATGTGGTATTAACCCTGCCTGTAACAAAATATGACCGGCACATGGTGCCACCTGAAAGCCCCTGCGCTAGCCATGGCAGAAGGGGTGCACAGCAGCTGCCTCCCTGTGCCTGCTGCACAGGCTGGACAACAGAGCCAACCTGGAAGGAGGAAATGTCTCCCAGGGCTAACCTCATTTTCTCTTCTTTGTGGCTTTTGTCCTAATGCAGAAATGACATTTCTCCACCTTTTAGATTTTCAGCTCATGAGATGATTCATTCTGTTCTTTTTACTTCAAAATCATTTAGTACATTATTAAATAGGCCTTTTATCTGATAATGGATAGGATTCTGATTAGATCACAAAATGCAAGCAAAACATTGAGAGCATCCTTTGGTGCTTCTCCTGAAGGCAAAGTTCTGAGGCAACCAAATGCTTGGCTATTAAGCAATCTCTTTTCCAGACCATAACTCACAAGGGGGAGTCATATGTCTACTCTTCAGTTCTTAAACAGTAAGATGCCTAATACTCTGAGCTGCAGCTTCTACAGCAAAGCTTTTCTGAATAATATTTGCTATCATTTGCAACTCACAAATTCAGGATGGTGGAGGAAGCAACAAAGTTAGTTAAGGTAACAGTTGCAAATTCAGGGATTCACAGTGATAATTGTCATTGAAAAGACTTAAATATGATGCTTTTCTCTGTTTCTCCCAGGAAAACAGCCCTCTGAGGAAAAGAGTTTCATATGGGTCCAATGTTTGGGTCTGAGACAAACCATCACTGATTTCAACCATTTTTTTCTCAGAAGCAAGAAAACCACTCCAAATAAAATAAGAAAAGACCTCTCCCCATATCAAAAATATCAGCCTCCACCATCTCCTGTTTTCATTTGAAAGACAGATTAGGCAAACTCAGCCATGAGGATGACCCATTCCATCCACTAGTGAGAAAGTCCCTGCTGCTTTCCAGAGTGACAGGCAAACTTGAAGTCAATTGCTCCTATATGTAATGGACCAAATATGTCTAGTATACTCTAGTATAAATTTATACCATATAAGAATCTTGCTCAAGATACAATTCAAATAGTTAAGAATGAACAACATAACCTACAAAGCAGTAATTGATTTCCTGAAGGAGTGATTGCAATACGAAATCAGTTGGCAGCATGCAGAATTAGACTTTTAATTGCTTCTGAACCTAACCAAGGTGGAACTATACTTTCACAATGTTGTTGATTATTGGAGGAATGCTGGGATAGGTACCTATAAATTGATGTAGCAGATTCTTTTTGGCTGGAGTTACCAAGGGACTGCCCACACTTCAAGAAGGAGGATTTAAGAACCAGATGTATTTCATTTCTACTTTTTGCTTGCTGATTTAATATTTTGCCAAACCAGAACCTGAAAAGAGCAAAAATCCACCCGCTCTCAAAGAAAACAAAAAACAGCTTGGGGTTTTTGTTTCTGTTGTTGTTTAGCAGGTTAAAAAAAGGAATGCGCTTTCATTTGCCTAACACTTTTATTAGTGTTTTTATTGACATCTGGAGGTGTGAGAGTCTCCGTTTTCTACCTTCTGTCTCCATTCCTTCCTTTTTTTCACTTGATTAAATAAGAGGGACTGAAAGGAGGAAATACCATAATCAGACTTTTTAGCTTGCTGTTTTGATCCTTCCATCTCCTCAAAATAAAATTTTGTAAAATAATAAAAAAAACACTTTTTTTGGAAAAAGCTTATTTTTCTTAAATTACAAGTCTTTTTGGCTCTGTTTTGCCTGTCAGGCTAATACCACTGAAGCTCAAGACTGCATGTTGGTTTTGGGTAAGGCGCTGGGCAGACGAAAAATAATTTTAATAAATAGAAGAAACTATTGGTAGAGGAAAACAATCTTGATCATTTTAACCTGCTGCAAAACAATTTTCAGCCTTTGACCTTTCAGATCAGGAGGCTCCGAGAGGCGGTCAAAAACAGTTTGTTTTCAGCTTTCTCCCTCATTTACACGCAATCTCTTATCCACCCACAAGCTCACCCACTCTATTGCTAATAAAAACAGAACTCAATATCTTTGTCTCTTAGCCACATCTCTGTGCAGCTGATAGGCTCCCAGTTCCCCTGAAGCTGGAATGCTTCCTTGTATCCACAGAGATGGGCAAAGTGAATTATTATTCAATGTTGAATTTCTAAATCAGGGAAAGAGAACACACTGTCTGAGCTCAGACAGAATGAAAAGGTGGAGATTAATGAATCCAAGGGGGTTGTAGTCATCCCCATGTGTGCTACCAGTATGGGGCATGTACTCCTGGTAATGGGAGGTGGTAGCAATCATGGGGCTCTGTGTTCTTGGTCCTACATCCCCTAGAAACTCTGATTTTTCTACAAATATGAAATACAAATTGTGATAATTGAAGTTGTCCTTGGACTGGGTAAACATGACGAGAAGGTGGAGAAGGTTAGGGCATGGGAGTTGGATGAGTTCTTTGAAGCTGAAGAAGGCAAATTCACTTTTTTGAAAGGCTAATTTAAGATCTTGTCTCCAAACTGTCCTTGGAGCCCTGTATTGTCTCAAGTCACCCTCGGCTGCAGTGCTTTTTTCTCTGAACTCTTCACGGGATTTCAGTGGCACAGCAGAAACAAAAGGTTAAGAACAAAATAGGGAACCAACATTTTTCCGGGTCCTCGTGGATTTGACCTCAGAGAGCAGAATATCCAGAGCTGCAATTCAACTGGCAGATCTGCGTTCCTCCCCCTGTCCTGAAGTCTGTTCTGGGACATTTAGGCCACTTGCACACTGTGATGAGAGTCAGAGATAGCTTTACAAAGCTTCAAAAGCCTCCCAGGAGAAAGCTCCTTACTCTTTCACAGGTATGAAGGCCCTGTGGTGTCCCTCTGATTGCTTTCCAGCAGAGACAGCTTCCAAAGCCTTTGCTCTGAGCAGGGAGGGGCATTTCTTTCACCTGACTGTCCTCTTCTGTCTGGAGGAAGCTTTGAAAAAAAGCCATTTGTAGAGCATGTTTGGTAATAGGATGCTCCTCTGCGGCCTTGTGGTATGTGCTCTATAAATGGCTTTGCTATGGCATTTAATCGATTGTTTCAGCTGTTTATTACAATGCAATGGAGATAGCTGCTTAAGTCACCTTTATTGAATCTGAAACAAATACACAGGATCCACTCAGAGTCCTCTTGGAAGGATATGTTTGAATGCACTGAACCAAAAGAGACAGTGAAACTCTTTGCCCAACAACAGGAGGAATCTCTGTACAAAATTAAGCAACGAGCTCTGTGCTCTGAATAATTTGTACCCCTGTCTTTGAATTTGCTGTGAGTTGCATGAGCATATCTTATCACAGAAAAGTCTTTATCTTTGCTGTTCCTTCTAAAATGGCTCCTGTAAAACACAGATACCAAAGTCAATGCTGGGGAGTCTGATTTTTTTCTACCAGACTTGACTACAAGAAGCAAACAAAAATGGATGTCCCAGAGCTCTTGGAAATAGTTGGAGAAGTCCCAGCAGCAAGGAACAATGAACTTCAGTGTCAGTAACATCACAGGAGGCAGAGGATGCAGGAATCTGGAAGGCTACACATTTCCCTGGCTCCACTGATTTATCCTCAATTTGCCTTGATCATTTCTGAGAGGCACATTTGTGGTCTGTGGCCAACTAACAATGAATTGGAGGTGTCACCATGCACATCAGCATGGGAAGGGACTGGAAAAAGCAAAAGGCACAGGGCATTCTGGATGTGAAAATTGCTGAGAGCTCATTTTGCCTTCTGAGTAGTCTTGTCCGGTTGTCTGCCCTCACAGGGTAGAAACAGCCACTTGGAGAGGCTTTTTTCCCCAGAGAGGACCAAATTCACTAGAGGCCACAGCTCCTGGCATTCTTGTGAGACTGGTTCCAGCTTTAACCAATATCTGATCCCTCACAGGCAAATACACAAAATTGAGAGCTGACAATACTTCAGGTAGAAACCTGGCATCAGATTGTGGGGACACAGGAGTCAAGCCGTGTATCCGGTCCTTGCTCAGGCTTCACTGGAGCTAAGGGTGTACTAGATCTCCTGCCTTCACATCTGTGTTTTCAGCTAGGGCCAGAATGGTTGCTTTCTGCAGGCTCAGTTGTTCAGGTTTATTATCCCCAGCAATTTTTTATTCTTACCCCTTAGGCAGAATCTCTGCCACAGCTGTGCACTGGTACAATGTTGCTGGGCACAGTGCCCCAGCCTTGTGCTAAACACATTTCTGCACTCTGAGCCAAGGAGAATGGACGCAAGGTGTGGATGGTTACTGAGAGAGACTTCAGCTAGAGTACACTGGAAAAGGGGTGCCTTCTTGCCCAGTAAAAATCTGGCAGTGTCACACCGGCAAATAAGTCCTTCTGGGGTCACTAGAGTGGCACACGACCTGGTGCACTGACACCTCAGTTCTCTAGCAAAACCAACTCTAAAATCAGGCAACTGGGATGTACCCACTCCATCTCAGGGAGACAGACCTTCGTCCCCTTCCATGGGGATCACTCCCAGGGGTTCCCATGGTGCTGCATGGGATGATCCTACATGCTGAGTATCATCCATGTGATTTTAGGTTCACAGCAGGAGCTATGTTGGCAAAGTGCTTGCCGGGAGAATTTTTGTGAGTTAATCTGTTCCAGGCAGTGAGCAGAAGACATGGGCTGTTCTCCCCTGCTGTTTGCAAAGCCTCTGAACGCAGCGCAGAGGGCCGAATGGTTCTGCTGCCAACCACGCAGCCTCTCCCCAACAACTCTGCAGAGAACTGCTGTCATACTTAGTGGAGCATCTAACGTTTCCCAGCCAGTCAGCACAGCACTGGAGACAGAAATTCTGAGACACCTCAAACTCTAGGGAACACTAGTCAGCAAGCTTCTGTCCAAGAAGCGGCAGTAATCTGAAATAAATCACACAAGCCTGGCTTTTCCAACAGAGGCTTGTTATTCAAAAGGAAGGACATATCCAGGCAATGAGGCATAGTGTTGCTAAATGGTTGGCTCAACATGGGTGTGAGCAAATACAGTAAAACAAGTCCTGTCTCCCCCTAGAGTGAAGACTCAGCCAAGATCGTAAGAGGTGAAAGCACAGGCCCCGTGGGCAGAGGCAGGGGAATTGATTTTCTTTTCACTGCTTAAATTAAAGAAGATGGCCTCTGACTTACCCACTCTCACACCATTTGATTCCTGGTCTTAAATGGCAGCTAGGAACCATTCTGACTCAAAATCCTACTAGACCCACTTATTTCCCTGGAATGAGAGCTTCTCCTCCAATACTGTTTTGGTTTAAAACTCAGGTCGTGGAAGGCATGGTCCTGCAAGGACGCACTCCTCTGGGGGTGTTTGGCAAGGCACCACACCTCCTTCAGGCCCTTGCTATGAAGGAGCGTGGCTGAAGCACGATGTTCTGAAAGACTTTTAGCACACACCATCCCCAAATGAAATAATGGCACAATCCCGGTCTTGCATCTCCCCTCCCCCCCTATGAAAAGGCTGTCACACACTCCTTCCAGGAAAGGAGATAGATAGTCTGAAAAGACAAGCAGATTCCTGACTTTCCCTACCTCACTTCCTTAAGAGGCATTTGTCAGGCTGATGGTTGTAATCAGCCATCTTTGGCATGTCCTTAATCAGTCATTACAGTACCGATTCACAAACAACAGGGCACCCGGGCATTAGCTGGATTTTAATTTTTTTATATTTATAATGTTCATAGCTCTCCATGACAGCAGGCTGATTTCTTTCTGTTCATAAAAGACAATTGGGAAAATTAGTTGGTTTCAGTTTAACGAGGTAATGATCCAATTTAGCTGAGATCAAAGCAAGCAATGTGGCAAATGCAGAATGGCGAAATTAAGTTACTTTATTAATGCACAATGCACTTTTCCATCTTGCAGCAGAATGATTGACTATCCATTAGGTATACTGAGCTGCAATTAGCAATTATCAGCAATTGCCTTCTCTGCATAGGCAAGTAAAGGTTTGGACTATGTCCTCACTTTCAGAGATCAGCCGTTCCCACCTTGTAAAATCAGCTGCAATGGCTGAGTACAAAGTAGTGGCCTATTATAGGAAGATCTTTACCCATGCCATCTTTTTCTGATGGAAGCACTTTAATGTAATGAAAAAATATGCGTGTTTCCACCACTGTGCTTGTGGAAAATCTGATGTCTGGTAGTACTCTTACATTTAGAGAAAATCAGAAAAAAAACAGATTTCCCTTATTCACTCTGTGATTTGGCTATCAGTCAAAACCTGTCATCATAAGACTTTACTACCAAAAGCAAAGGTAGACATTCTGCTAAACAAAATGATCAACAGAGAATGTAGAGTCTTTTGCAAACTTTAACTGATATGTGATGGAGCGGGAATGATTTAGATTCAGATCAGTGTCTTATCAGCGTACATTTTCTTGTTACCTTCCCAGACAAGTCTATGATCTTTTAATTCTTTGATGACAATTATGTCACTTTATTCATTTTTCCTTCCTTTGATCTTCATAAATGTATGAAAATAGTATCTTTATTTATGTAGTACTCATCTGTTCCTGTTCCTTATTCCTTATTCAGACTGGTAAACCTAGTCATCTGAAACATGCCAAAGTGCTTTTGTTTCAGTTAGAGGCTCCATTAGTTTTACCCTGTGTAGTAGTTTGTGTATGTATGTATATGTCTGTTCTTCTCTTTGTCAGTCCTGCCTTAAAGACTTTTGAACTTGCTGTCCAACTTAAAACCAAATTTGACAGCTGGGAAAGTTCTTAAATATATCAAGTCTTTTGAAAGTAGGTTGTCAGAGACAGAAAAGAGATGCTATTAACAGAGAGAAGCTGCCGTTTTCAACTCCTACCAGACATCAAACAATCTACAAGAAACAATGATGTAAGAAGAAGTTTAATTTGGCATTTACATCTTCTTAGACATCAGAGAACCTACAAGAAACATGTCCATAATAAACCAGGCCTTCTGGATTTCTTTACTTAGGTTATCAAGCCCTTATAATCTAGCCTTGAATAAAGAAGCACTGCCTTTGCTGACTGAGGATGACCTGACAGAGAATTGTGAACAAAGCTTGCTTAAAATGGAAGGTCACAAGGGGCACAAGGAAAGAAAACAGATCAATTCTAGGAGCCTCATGCAGCCATTGGTGCCTGCTGCATGGACTGCGAGCAAGGGCAATGGCTTCTGACTCTTTCTGTGTAAATCCTGCATGCTTGGAGCTGTGGCTGTTGCTGTCATCATCACTGTCTCTGTCCTGGGTGCAAAAGGAGAGGGTCAAATGGCATTAGTTCTTCCTACTTGGAGTTGTTTTTTCCAGATCTTTTGTAACAAAATTTAATAGCCCTATTGAATCTCTCATTAGGAAATAGAGTGTGTATCCAAGTTGCTTATTTCTGTCACCCTAAATGCCTTTAGGAAGACTGTTTTGAGGTATTCTTAAATAATGCCTTAAATATTTGACTTCTTTGCCACCTGTTCTCCTGCAGGTAGCTGGGTCCATTGAAGATTCATCATTCCTTAATCTGTCTGTATTTTACCTATGTATACTATGCACAGACTCACACTAAAAGCAGTTTGCTTAAATGGGGAAGGGTTTATTCTGGTTTGATTTTGCCCTTTTTTTTTCTCCAGGATTCTGCTCCATACAAAAGACAGCCTAAGACAGTTCTTCTGAAGAAAAGCACTGTAAGTTGTACCTCTGCAAATATGCAGACATGCATGTGAATTCACATCTATGTCCTTCTAAAGCCATAAGCACACTCACTCCTTCTGTATGGAATTAGGAGTGTTACATGCATGCATATATGTATGTACGTAATTTGCCAGTACATAATTTGCACATTCTTTTGGGAAGAAGCATCAGGGAAATATTAAACATCTTAGTTTTGCTACTAAATATTGAGCTACAAGAAAACAGCTTGCCAAGTAGAGTCTTGCAATTTGTTGAACTTGATTTTACATGCTTGATGACCATATTGTTTAGTATTTAGCAAGCTGAATTTGACATCAGAAATGCTATCTTACATTCAGTTTGAAAGTAACTAAGTTGGCCTTGCGTCTCAAAAATGTGCATAGCTTTTCCCCACATACACCCTTCCAGCTTAGTGAATCTGTTATCAGAGCAATTATTGGTTTTATCTGCACTGAGGAGCTGTCACAAGCAGAGTCCTGGTATACAGTCTATTTAGTCTGCCAAATAAAATGACTGATGTTGCTATACATGGAGACCCAGTATTTCCTCTGGGCAGTGCAATTTGGGAAAGATTTTGATTCTGTCCTTATACTAGAGTTTCTTCTCCTGTCCTGCTTCATCCTGTTTTCTTGCCAGAGTCACTGGGGAAGATCTCTGCACCACCTTCTTTCAGAACTCATCCATCCTGATCAGCACGACTTGAGTCATATATAGGACACTGATGACAGCAGTGAAACTAAAATAAATACCTATTCAGGCAGTGGGATTTGACTCAGAACATAAAAGTTTATCTCACAAATAATGGAAAGTACTCTAGGATTTCCATTTGCAGACATACACATGATACCCTAACTGCATACATCAGTAACTCAAGTCAGTAAATACATTTCACATATAACAGGGATTCACTGGATGTTTGAAAGATGGAAGTATCTCTTGTCCTGGAAGATGTCGTGACAATTCAAGTGACTGCTTTGCCCTCTCAAAGCAGACAACCTGCAAGGCGTGGTGGAAAGGAACACTGAAGAATTGATTATGTTTACAACATAACAAGCCCAGTCCTAAAAGATGTTTAATAAGATTAACCTCATAACAGATGATGACAGAAGAAAGAGACTGAGGAGACTATTGCTTGCTGTTATAGTTGCCATCAAGTAAGTGAGATAAACAGCAGTCAATTCTCCTCTAGGAGATACCACAAGATAGATGACATTCTTGCCACTGAGACCATGACTGAATGTCTCTCCTGAAGGGCTCCTTCTCTCACAGCTGGTAAAACCACAGATCTCGTACAGCCATCAACAAGTTAACCTCTGATGTCAGGGCTGGGGTGACAGGTGCTAGTTCAGGCATGTCCTAACAGAATAGGACATTGCTTTTGCCATGCTTATGAGAACACTTGTAGTTGGCTCTCAATTCACTTCTCACCTACCATGTCATAATTTTTTCATATTCGAGGACAGCTATAAGGGATTCACTTATCTCGCTGAATGTTCTCTAATATGCCATGCAAGAGAGTTAAAAAATCCATCATGCTTTCCTGAACCATGTTCGATTAAATGCATTATCATCTTTTGAAAAGACAACAGTCCTCCTCTCTGGAGAGATGACATTTCAGCTACAGGTGAGGCAATTACAGAGCTGATTGCAGGGGATGGAAACTGCTGTATCAACTCTCTGATTAAGAACTTGATTTGTATTTATTTATATTTGATATGTGTTTTATTTAGCTTTTCCATAACTAAATGCAATTGGCGCTCCATTGGGAGGTTTCACATGAACAAACCTTCTCTCATTGTTGTCTTGGATAGATGCCATTAACAGGAAATATTAGAGCCTTTCATTTTTTGATTGGGAACTGGAGTGTGATTTCTAGTGCTGCCTCATATAACAATCACTGCATTCATTCTCAAGCACAAAAAGATTTTGGATTCAGGCAATATATGCGTTTAAGGGAACGCACAGGATGCTTTCCAGCACTTCTGAAATCTTTGGTATTTTTCCATTCATAAGGTTGTACCACTGTTACATCCATCTATCACTCATTCCTTGCATAGTCCTTACAATTGTTTTGCTAGTAAGCTTCTTCCCTATTAACTGAAAAGATCATGAGGTTGAGTTAAAATGTCTCTTCCTCACTGCCAACCCCTTTAAACTGCAAAACAGTAACACTAAGTAAATGGTTAACTGGCAATATAGTTTTTGTGTCACAGATCCATTCAAGCTATTCCTGTCTGAACAAGTGTCTGATTTCTGAGTTGGGTTCCTGTGCCTTGAATCTGTGCATTTTAAGGTTCCTTCACCCTCAATTGGTCACAGCAAGGCACCTGTGCATTTGCTTCTTCGTGGTCTCCTGTGGGAGGGGCACCCAAGGTGGCACCTCCTTTACTCTGCCCTTGTTACATTTCCAGATATGTCCTAGATACCTTACCGGTCAGGTTAGAAACACTAGTAGCTCCACAGATTTCACAGTAAGAACTTCATAATATTAATTAAAATGTTTAAGACGTCTGTCAGTTCCCCAAATCTTCATATTCTCTAGGGAAAAGGGAGTAGCTGAGGGCACCCTATGAAGGTGGAGCACAGGGGAAGGCTTGGCAAGTCAGGAGCGGTGCAGTGCCATGGACAGCACATGGAGGAAACTGCTCCAGATTAAGAGACCACAGGAGCAATGCTGCGTTACAGGCCTGACAGTAATGCCTCATAAGGACCCCTCACCCTAACCAAACTAACAGAGAAAGCACATACGCTGTGCAGCATATACATGGCTCACACTGCTGAATAGACTGATTTGACTAGAATAATGATAGGAACAGAGATTGTCAGGGTGTCCATTGGCTACTTCCACGGCTGTAGCCACAAGTGATTGAGTGGATTAATCAGTCTTTCTTTTCCCTCAGCTGCTGGGATTTTAAGTCTCTTCACTTAAAGAAAAGCTAGTTGCTGGGCCCTTTGGTTGTCCACCGATATCTCTGGTGAGCTGTGCACTCACTACAGTGTAAGGACTGATGCAGTCCCTAAGGGCAAAAGTAACTCATCATTTTTAACGAGCACGGTAAAGCTGGAAGTGTCCCAATCCACCCCAAAATTAGCAATGCCAGTGGAATGCTGGGCTGGCCCTGACTGACCGTTCAGCAGCAAATATAACAGACAGACTTAGCTATTCATCCAAGGCTGAGAGAGCTGCAAAATGTGCTTAAAAAGATGATGGTGGCAATGACATTTTGTAGGAAAAATGTGCATAATAGAGATTACTTACATTTTTCATAACCATAGATACCTCAACTTCTTTAGCTCCAAAGAACTGTACTGTTTTGAAGCCCTCTCTTCTTGCTCTCACTGCTCATTCTCCATCAATGTGTCCATTCCGTTGTCAGTGCTTTGGGACATTTTTCCCCTCAGTATTTTCATATCCATTAATTCAAACTGTGCCTATTTTTGTCCTTCATCCCTTTTTCCGACCTCTACAGATATTTTGCAATATTTGTCATCTCTAAAGTTTGATTGGCTTCCAAGACAGCACCATCTGCCTATTTAACTAATATGCTGCTCATGCCTTTTTCCTGATCACTAAAGGTGATGTTAAATAAGAACAATCTGAAGACAGATTCCTCTGCTATCTTTTTTAGCTGCATCTGACAACTTGATGCTTCAAAAATCTATTGTTACCCATTGTTTACCATCAGTCAGCCAATTTTCTGGGCAGATATGGTGCTCATATCCAGTTCTGTCAAAAATTTTTTTTCAGGGCAATTTATATTCAGTACAGAGGAAAATTAATCCTGTGCTAGGATGGGTGTGATAAATTGCTCTCTGCTGGTGCTTATACTCTCCATTGATAATGGAACAAGTTCTACATCCCACCTTAACTCCATAAAAATTTTGTCAAATTAATATAAATGTCTATTTCCCTCTTACTTGTCTAAGATACTCTGTGGCCATTTTCTTTCTGATTTACTTTCACTATTCAGTAGTGCAAAATGATGTTACCAATACGAGGCACTCTCAACTGAAAAAATTCTCACCACATTTTATATTAGCAATGAATTATTTGCATATAGTTGATAGAGAATTAATAAATAGTATTATGTATCACAAGTGTATATAATATTTGTTGCAGATTTTTTATATCAGCAGCAAACATCATTACCAAAGTTTGAAAGAAATTTATTGACCTGGATAATAATCTGTATTTTTAATTGAAACATTTATTATTCACTTAGTAATCTTTTATGAACTATTAAGAAAATATATGGAATATGAAGTGTGACAGCAGCTTTTCCAGTAAGGCTTACAGTAACACAAAGAAAAGGAAAAAAAAGCTCTAGTCTAATCTTTGCCTTAGGTTGTACATAAAGTCAGCCATTGGAACAACACCAATTTATTACTATCTGTACTCTCAGCAAAGCACGTGAATGTAGCACTTGAGTGGTTTACAGGCCTACCTAGCACAGGAGACTGATGTTATCTTAGTAAGCCCTGGGGCTGGAAGGCTCTAGTGAAGGCACTATACTCACAACATTGTGAAATAGAAACAAAACAAGAGAGAGAAGAAAACCCCCCAAACTGCTATTACTTCCTACTTTGCTTTTCAGTCTAACTTATTTCAACTAAAATCATCCTCAAGGTTACATCTAACAAAAGAAGGTCCAAGTATATTTCCAGTAAAAACATGATTTCAGGCAGCCTTTGTCCTTTTCATGTCAGCCAGTAGGAATAGCACCGAACCCTTCACTCCAACAAAAGATGGAAGAGGAACGATGTACAAGGCACTTTGTGTTGAATATATTACAGTCATTGCATTGCCACCACTTTTCTAAGCATGCTTTCCCCTGCTCAGTTGAGTGTTTTCTCTTTGTGGTCTCCATGGCTTTAATCATTATACTGGTATTCACTTTATATTTTCTCCAGTTTTGCAAAGTGCCACACGCAAATACAAGAAATCTGATAGCATAAGTCAAGGAGTTCTCTCTTAAAAACGCACTGTGGGATCAAACAGCAGTGATTTTGTTCTTCATAATATTAAGTCTACTCCTCAAAATCAATAAAGGACAACAAGTGTAGGCTGAAGAGTTAGAGAGTTAGAGCAATATATGTTTTAAAACCAACATATTTGAGTTGTTTGCTCCTGACTGTCATGTGTCTACAAGACAAAATCTGTAGTGCTGTGACTGGCAAGAACTGATTGTCATTGTGGGTGGGAACACCCAAAAAATGTGACCTACAAACGTATACAGATTTGAAATAATCTCACACTGTAAACCATTCAAGAATGTTTAACAGCTAATAAGGATAACCATTCATCTTTATTGCCCTTATTATTTGTCTTTATTGTCTTACAGGAAGAGGACTCCAGCATCCAGTGCTGCCATTTTAGTATTTTTTATCCATATGTAGAAATGTCAGAGAGAAATAGCTTATTGAAAATCATCTGAGCTTAATTAGTTGCCAGCTCCCGGCATGGCGATTCCATATGTGCCCATTCCTTGGTGCTTTCTGGAGCGAAGCGTTCACAGCAGCAAGAAGGCAAAACGTTTCGAATTGCTCTCCAGGAGAGATGAGAGGGTGAAACGTTGCTGGCACGGGGCCGAAGGAGTGAAATCCACTCCCTCTAGGAAGATGGCTTCTAAATCAGCAAAGCCAGCCTGCTGCTGTAGGAGATAATCGTGTAATCTTATTCCTTCATAAAGAGCTCAAACTCCATTTTAAAATTGCTTCTCACCCATTTGATAGTTAAGAGGCTTCAGTTAATTTCCAGATTAAATCTATTCATGAGCAATTTACACCCCTTTGCTCCTGCGCCAGTGGCACCATTAGCTTACGGAGTTCTTTTCTTCAGTGCATTTGTAAACAGAAATCAGGTTTCCTCTTTGAAATGCTTCTTGTGGACAAATTTGCCAGTCCATAGATTATCTGACCTGCACAGCTACAGCTTGAATGAATCTTCCTTGAACATTGGTGAGCAGAGGTACACCTAGCAATCCAGTACCTCACACAATAATACTGATACTTGTTTATTTCTGGTGGATATACATGATCTGTTATCTCCAAAGATTTTGCTTTTTTTATAGCTGCATAACATGGGTGGCTGAAGTCCACCTGCAATTTGACTAATGCATCAGGTCTTTCTTTTCCTTTGATGAATTCTCACGTTCCAGCAGGAACTCTTGCTATATACTCTTAAATGTGCCTAAGATTTAAGATTTTAACACATTGCAAAAAATAGAATGACTTTGCAGTTTATACTGTTACATTTATTTTCATTTCCATTATTCTAGTGCCCAAAGTCATCTTGTTCTTAATCTGTAATATGCTAAGCCTCTTCTGCAATGAAGATGTTTCCCAACTTTGTGCTATTAGCAAATTAAATTTGCACACTGAAACTTTTCTTGTTTGCAGATATTAATGAAAATATTAAATAAGATTAGCCCTACAGATGATCTTGAGTTTTGCTGATGATATAAAATTATTCAGAGTAGTAAAAACCAAAACTGATCTTAGGGTTCTGAGGAAGCAATAAACTGGCACATTAAATTTAGTGTTGATAAATGCAAAGTAATGCACGTGGGGAAAACAACTCTAAATACACATATACAATGATAAGCTCTAAATTAGCTATTATCATTCTGCAAAGAGATCATAGAGTTACTGCAGACTGCCCGGCAAAAACATCTGTTCATTGCCCTGCGGCAGTTTGAAAAGGTAAATAAGAGGTACGGTATTAAAGGAACCAAGAGCAGCAGGGAAAGCAGCACTGTGCCACTCAATAAATCTATGATTTGCCCACATCTTGAATACTGCATGCATTGCAGGTCACCATGTCTAAAAAAGAAATAGAAAAACTAATAAAGATACAAAGAAGGGCAACAAAGACAATCAAAAACATGGGATGGTTTCTGTACTAGGAGAGATTAAATAGACTAGAAGTCTTCAACTCTGAAAAGAGGTGACTGGAAATAGATGTGATACAGCTATATAAAATACTGGCTGGCAGGAGAAGGTGAATAAGGAATGATTATTCTCTCTTCCTCTACGAGAGGAACTTGGGAGCACCAAATGAAATCACAAGGCAGAATTTCTGAGGCAGACAAGGACAAAGAAAGCATTCCCTGCTGAAATAGGAGTGCTGTCTTACACGAATTGCCAATATGTGCGTACACATAAAGCAGGCACCATGACAGCATTTCCCGGTTTTCTTTAGATAAACAGAATTCATTAGATGAATAAAGGCAATGTTTTGTAAGTATAACTTCCTTGGACACCATTAATATTACTGTTATCTCAATTAATTACAGAAAGTTTTGCTTTTTCTGTTTAAAGGATGAACATTTCATACGGCTGATATAGGTACCATTTTGAATTTAGTTGGGGTATACTTTCATGCTAATTCTATCTTTTATATTTGGAATATTTCCAGCAAACTCCCAATGAGTTGCTGTCAATCATCTGCTCTGTGACTTTGGTACAGTACCCATAGAATTAGCAGGACACAAATTAGCATTAGCAGAACATTTCCTGATCACCAAGAGATCAGTTGTCACTTTCAATGACTCTTGCTGCCACCCCAGTCCTTTTAATTGCCCTTCTGGCAAGGAAAAAAATAAAAAGCCTGGCAAGGTCAGCCCAAGCAGAGTATTAGTATGGGGTACTTAGTTTTGGAAACAATTTTTTTTTTGCCAATTGTCAGAAGCAATCTATCTTTCCAGAATCCCTCAGGGAGGTCTTAAATGAGATTAACGCACCATTTATATTACAGAGTACGGGGGCAATAGGGATTAGACCGCCTTGTGTGGGTCCCAGTGTGCAGGTGCTGATCTCTGGAGACTGGTTAATTATGTACTGTGACAAAAAGCATAAAGTCTGCGCAGCTGCCAAGAAGCCTCTGGCAATTCCAGAGGAGAAATACAAAAGATTTCCCAGTCTGTCTGTGACAAAGAGCTACATGGGGGAATGTGTCTGTGCCRTGGACTCTAAGAGAAGGAAGATTGTAGAAATCAAGAATGGAAATGCTACCTAAATACTGCTCTTTTGAGCAGAGGTCAGTATTCATAGGGAATAAAAAGTACTGTTTGTTGATTCCCAAAACTGTTGAAGCCGAAGAGGATTATTTTGGAGAAAGAATTATGAAAGTTTTAGTAAAACTTCATTAGTTTGTTGGAAATTCTGGCACGGTAGCTATGTAGCTTGCTGGAAAGGTCAATGAAAATCTCATGAATAAAACCTAACACTATAATGAAAACACAGTATTTAAAATTTCCCTGGCTCTCCTTGCTCAAGACTGATTAGGAACAGAACTGCTGCTATCCTGTAAAATGCTTGCGAGTGAGTCATCTTTTCATTGCCAAAGCGCTGAAAGTTCAGATGCAATTGCCTAAGAAAGAACATTTTCAAAACTATGACATAGCAGTTGGAAGACCATTTCACAGGAGGGCCCTGCTAAAAAAAAGCTTGCACTACTTCTCTGTCAAGGTTTCCCTGGCTGATTGATTCAAAAAGTCAAAACAGAAAATTAAAAGGTCACATTTGCTCAAGTATCGCTGAGAATCCGCTATCTCAGCAATTACATGAGATAAGGAAATGAAACACTAAAGCACTGTGAGATCAAATCTAGTCTTTCTTTTTTTTGCTATTTTTTTAGAATAAACATTGCTAAGGAGTGTATGTGTTGTTCGGGCTTTTTTAATGACATTTGCATTTCAGGAACAACCTTACTGGAGATATATTTATGCCACCATCAGAGCAGGAAATGTACTTTCATGAGATTTGGTTATTTTGTTTGAGGAGCTGGTGTAGTTTTTATTGGCTAAAAGCATTTGTTAAAACAAATTGAAAGAAGAATGGTCTACCTGAGTTTATACTCTCATGAATCTCTTTTAGATACTTCTAAAGGAAAAAGTGAAGGTCAGTTTTACTCTATACAGAAGTCAATCAGAAAACTTGAAAATGATATACTTTACTCCAGAAAATAACCAAAAAAGGGTTGAGGATTTTGATCCACATTTAGCAAAATTTCATTTTTAATATTATAAGGTGACGTATTTAGTTGCTCCCAGACATACCGTTTGAGAATTGGATTAGTGCTTTATTATAACAAATGGTAGGTATGAGGGACAAAGAGGTGGCTCCTACAGCAAAACCTTTTGAAACAGCTCATGTATTAGGAGAAGGTGTATGTGCTCCCTCCTCTTGGCTTGTTCTCCCTGTTCATGCCATTCCTGGGAGGAATCAGAGGGTTTTGTTTTTCCGTTCTCACAGGTTGACAATGGACTAGATGTGTCAGGGGAGGCAGTAAGGAGTTGCTGTAAGTGTGTTCTGGATATGAGAAGCTTGGATTCCTACAAAGCCAAGCACAGGGTTGATGCCAAAGGGACCTGGGGTCATCTGGAAGAGCTGCCAACTATTAGGCTGACAGAGCCACGATTTGCAGTCCCTCTCTTGATAGCCATTTTTTTTGCTGTGCTGTGCTGTGGTATTCAAGCAAGGTGGGAATCTGGAGCGACAGATTTACTGGGGGAGCCCCAGGTGAAAAGTTCACTTGATATGCAGCAGCACTGAACAGAGCATTACCCCGTGGCGCAGAGGCAAGCTGCAGAGGAGGAATGGACTTCCCTTGGGAAACATCTCCCAGCTCAGGGGGAATTACAAACCTGGCATGGGAGCAAGTGTTCAGACTTTGTGCTACCTGCACTGCAGCATCAGCACATTTTGGGAAAGGCAGGAAAAGGGGCACAAAGAAGCAAGCACAAGAAAAGGGAATTCTGGGAAGCAAAGAGAAAAGCAATTCTCTATAAAGAAATAAAAAGAACCTTAGGAAAATCTTCAGAAAGAAATGAGCAGGATTGTTCAGGGGTTTGTCACTCCATAGTGTGGCATATTATACATTTCACATCCTCATCTGAGCAATCCAAGTTTTTAAGCAAAGCTGTTCTTATTCCAAGTCCATTTGAGCCCATCACATGCCAAGAAACCCTTCTCATCCTATTATGACAGTTTGGGACTCATGTCCAGGCATGAAGACAATCACAAACCTTTGCACCATCAAAGCTCTGCTGGTGGTCATGTGGCAGAGTGCCAGCAGGAGAACCAGAATGAAGACTATTCCATAATTCTTTCATATGAATTATATAAATGCTGTTGTGAATGAAGGTGGTCAGGACAGTGAGGATGGAGTAATTTGGAGTTTGTCTGTCTTACTAGAATGAAAGATTTTCAGAGGAAGAAAAAGAATGCAGCCTTCTTATTTTTACAAATTTTATTTTTCACTAACACATTTCTTTAAAAATGCAAGCAAGCAAGCATACAAAAATGAAAATACCCCAACAGGCTGCTCTGCCTTCATTGGAGTACTGAGATAGCACTTGCTGAATCAGAATATAGATAGATCTAAGAACTTTTTCTAAACAGCATCACAGTTACCTGCCACAATTTCAATATCTCAGGAGCTGGTTTCTCCCTCTTTGGGAAGTGCTACCTTAAGCCTGCAGCATGCATTTCACAGCAGGAGAACTTCTCATGAGACATTTACTCTGGGATACCCTGGGCTCCACTAGAACTGAGGGAAAGCAGAGTTTCAAAGATAGTTTGTTTCTGTGTTTGGGTTTTTTTAGGCCTGTGTTTTTTTCTCTCCGGTTTGGAAAAGGTGATCAACCAGTTTAATCAAGCAGTTTACCTGGAGGTGGAGGTCACCTTCAGGGTGGAAAACAGGGACCTTCACACACAAGAAAGGTGTGGGGCAAAAACCGCCCTGGGCAGAGGGTCAGAGCCTGGCAGCAGTTGCATTGGGAAGTAGTTTGGGGTGGCAGGCAGGCCTCTGCCAGCACGAGGAAGAGGAGCATGCCGAGAACTCAGCAGGGCCGGAGGCACAGGGAGCACCACCTCCTCCCCAGCTGCTGGGACGGGAAGGACAGGAAGGGTGGGAAGGACGGGAAGGACAAGAAGGATGGGAAGGATGGCTCTGTGGAGGGCTGAGAGCAGAAGACCTAAGCATTCATGGCTGAGTGAACTGGAAAACCCTTCCTGGCTGCCTGGATATCCCTAGAAAGCTCAGGGCATCACCAGTAGTACTCACATAACACGAATAACTGATACTCATAAGCGTTACACTGGCCTGTCTTAAGGACACTGATATGAACCCAGTGGCTCCCTGAAGCCCTGTCTGGACATCTGCTGCCACCATTGCCACCCAAACTAGAGCAAGACTAGGAAATTTGGCCCCATTTGCCTGGACTAGACATCTTCCTGCTGATGCCTGCCTCTAGGAAAAAGATACAGCAGCATGGAGGCAGCCCCCATGTGTCGGGAAAGCAAGGTACAACATTGCCTGCTTAAGCACTTTCAGATTCTCTGCTAGCAAGAAAGAGATATCTATAAAGCATTATTGAGCTTTTATTTTTTCATTTAGTATAGTTCAGATACCAACAAATCCTGCAGTGATTTTGGTCCTCCTTGTAATACAAAGTGATTAGGATCTTTCTATCACAGAGTGCTCAGTTTTTCCTTTATGCTACAGTTTTTATTCTCCATCTGGTAATGTGGTAGCATGTTATAGCACCACTCGACTTGTCAGGAATATTATTTTATTTCTGTTTTATGAAAGAATTCCTATATTCTAAATACTTGCTCTAATCCTTCTGGAACAATCTCATGCAATTAAAAATGAAATGTGTTGAAATGCTAGATTGCTGGTTGGAGTTGGCTTTAGTTTTGTGACTGCTTTTCATTCCTTGAACAGTGTCACTGAAATTCAGACTGCAAATGGCATGGTACAAAACTATTCCTGTAATCCATGTCTGTGAACCCCAGTAGAAAGGCAAATGTAGTGAGCTGTGTTCATAATTAAACAGCCATTATAAGCAATATTGTTATGATTTTCATGAAAAATCTTGCTGTATTTACTGAGTTTATTTTTGTTTTAGTTTTTCTATAAGCCTCATCTTCCAGAGTCCTGTTGTTAGGTGGAAATCTCAGCTTTCACATTTCTTTCATTTCACTTTATTTAATTCAATTTCTAAGTTTTGTAATTACATAGAAATGCTTGTTAAGACAAACTGTAAAGGTCTGCAAAGCAAAAAAACAGAAGACATTCTTTATAAATATTAAATGTGGCCATAACTATTAGAGAAATCTTCTCATTTCAGGAGTAATTTCATGTGGAAGTTTGGGGCTGTGAGAGTGCTTAGTGAATTTACCTTCCTTCCCTCACCTTGCTGTCTCCCATGACTGAGTGACTCTCTCTGTAACAAACACAATGGGTGGACGAGGACGGGGCAAATTTGAGCCCAACATGAACGATGACAGCTGAGGACTCTGCTGTGGTCAAAATTGCAAGATGATAGGAACACCAAGAAGAGCAGAAAACAAAATAGAAAACATCACTCTGTAGCTTTATAAATCCTACATCTTGAATACGAAATATAGGTATAGTCCCAGCATTTCCAAAAGGATGACATAAACCCAACAAATATTATGGAAAGATGATGAGGAAGATGAGAGTAGGAGACAGGTTCTGTAGGAGGACCGTCTGGGAGCCCTGGACTTGGGAAAGAGACAGCTACGCAAATGTCTGATACAAGCCTAAAACATTGCGTCTGGTATAGCAAGAGTGGATGAAGGATAATTAATCACTATGTTTCATAATACCAGAGCTGAGGGGACCCAGTGAAAAAGTCAGGCAGCAAGCTTAAAATCAATTATTCCCAGGTCCTGTGTTGAGAGGCAGTTTGCTTCTGTCTTCACCAGCCCTACGCTGCTCTGCTCCCCAGGGCAGGCTCTTCCTGCAGCGCTGCCCTCCGCGGAAGCAGCAACAGCTCGTCAAATGTTCAAGTTTGGCTCCTCTGACTGAGTGCAAATTGCTTCCCACCTTGTCATGGACAAGGATGTTGATGAAAACATCACCGTTGTTTTCAAAAATGTAACAGGGAAAATCAATTATGTTCACTTTTTCTTCTCTTTAAACAGGAGGGCGTTGCTACCTCAACTCGCTGACTTTGAACATCTGTGGAGGCAGGGCTGTGGGGAGGGCTGCAAGCGGCAGGGCTCTGCTGGGCAGATGTGCTACTTCGTGCCGGGCAAGGAGTAGTCAGTCTGCCGAGCAGTTTGTGCCCCTTTGTGTTCTTCACCTCTGTGCCCTAAAATTCGGCACTGGACAAGAGTTCTTAGTCTGGATAAACTGCACAAGCACGGCTAGAGACTTCCTTTCGAGCAGTGTATTTGTGATTCTTTAAATTACCACGCAGCTGTGCCCAAAGGCCACAACTAGAGTGCATGAAAGAGGTGGGTCTTTATCCCCCAAATTGTCCATAGTCTAAAAGTCAAGATGGTACTCAGAGGTAAGAAATCAGCCAGACAGCTGAGAGGGAGAGGATAATCCATACAGAGAAGTAGTGTACCTACAAAATATTCACAATCGATGTCAGCTTTCGTAGAAGTATTGCTGTATCTGTCTGTCTATCTACCTATCTATATATGCACGTGTGTGCGTATATGCTACTGTGAAGTATTAAAGAATAACTCTTTTTATGAGAGTATTATGAAAAGTAAAAATCTTTTGAAATCTGTTTCTTTGTACAGGATGATTTTTATATAATTTATATAACTTCCATTAATTTAATGTAATTAACCTTTCCTACCTATCAACCAACTGATTTCTTGAGATAACTGTATAAAACAACTTAAACTTCCTCCTTGTCCTGATAAAACATCCAGATACAGAAATGTCTACTTTCTGAGGGCAGACACAGACAGCTGGTCAGTTTGTTAGATAATTAGGCTATTAATAAATTGGACACACTTCTTTCTCAGCTAATTATAACTATAACAGCCTCCCACACAACATTTCTCTTTTTTTTTTTTCTGTTCATTCCACTGTATTCAAGTTCATTTGCTGCCTTTCTCCTTGTTACATCTGTCTCTCCCTGAAGCTGGATGCTTCTCCTTACAGAGCCAGTCCGTCATGCCCAGGAGTGACAGACCTAGGAACAGGAATCTGGTTCGTTTTCCATTCAGGGCCTCAACGCCCAGCCCCTGCGCCGCTTGGCTGTGTGATCTGCAGAAAGGACCTCGGGGCTTGGGTGATCAGCAGGACCCAGTGGTCCCGAACAAAGCTGAAGCAGTTCCCTCCCCACTCCAAATACGCTTTGTATTCTCTAAAACCATCTGCAGTCCAGGGGTTACTGAAGCTGTTAGCGACACTGGATCAAAATTTGCAAATAAATTCACTTGAAAAACTTGGAAAAAGAAAGCATTGAATTTTGCTGTTTTTCAAGGAGAACAACCTAAATTTCATTTCTAAGCAATGTTTCAGGATGAAGTGTCATTTTGTGTTTTCTAAAAGGAGGGTTATCAATATCTGAAAATGACATGTTTCATTTTATGTCAAAAAAGCAAAAAGCCCCATGGTTTGTCCCTGGTTTCTTTATTTCTCTAGGAAAAATAGATTTACAAAAAGTGCAAATTGACTCTTTTTTTTTTTCTTTGTTTGGGTTTTGATTTTTTCATCCAGCCTGCAAAGCACAAAAATTAAATATTTGTAGAGCTCTCAAGACAAGCGTTCCCAAATTCAATTTTGCCAGCCTCAGGGTTTTATGGTGATTCCCACCCCATTTACTAAATTCCTTAAAACTTCACTTTCAGGAAGCACACAGTTGGGTGAGAACCTCAGCTAGGTTCTTTAAAAGTCTTTTTCAAACTCTCCCAGTCCCACCAGAAGGACTGGGAGCATGGCTTAAGTGCATGCCATTGGCTTAAAATCTAAAGGCAAACTAAAAGATCTCCGATGGATTATACTTTCAACAGCAACTTTGAAAGAGRGTTTGGACCAGAGGGCCTCTAGAGGTCTCTTCCAACTTATTTTTTCCTCTGATTCTCTGATAACCTCACTTTAGAGCCAGTCTCAGGGTATTTTAAGAATTTGTTATTATTGCAACTCCCACAGATTTCAGTAGAAGCTGGGGATGCTTGGACCCAATTCTTTGTGCCAAATCTCCATCTGCGAAGCATTGCTTCTTCTTCTCGCAGGGCTTCTGGAAGACCTGGTCATTGAGGGTAAGGAGCTGCCTGTGTAACACACACTTTATGCAAGGTTTGGAAAGAGCATAATTAAAAAAATAGCAGGGAATCCTTATTAGCTGAGAGAATGGGTCTGCTGTTCAAGGTGCCTTCTGGCCACAGACATTCTGATGTCTTTGTTTTCATAGAGAACATCCTAATATCCTCTTAAACACTAAGAGGACTGAAAGCCAACAATGTGAAGCTTTTGTAAATGTCTGGTGAACCCTGGGGCATGAGCAGTAGTTAGTCTCTTTTGTCTTCATCAAGGCTGGACTTAGGTTCTGAGCAATCTATTGACATTAGTGAAGCAAGGGCAAAAATAGAAAAGAAATATACCTTTTTATAAAAAAGGTAGGTCAAGAGTTAAGGACACCAAATCAAATCAGATTTAAGAAACAAATCAAAGAGAAAATAGGCTAAGGTTAAAGAACAAGCTGAAATGGATAAAGCAGGCAAGAGGTTAAAAATAAACAAATACGACTGTTTGCAAGTCCTCCAAAATACAAATCCTAGCATACAGTATATCCTTGGTATGGAGCCCCTTGCTCACTGACTAGGTGAAGACCTTTGAATCTGTACTTTTCGATGCAGGTGCCTGAAATGGAATTGATGTGTGCTCGTGACTGCTTTGACTATGTGACTGACACCTACTTCTAATATGGGCAACAGGGAGTTTATGCCTGTTGTACAGCCCAGTCTGCCATACCATGTGAATTCACCTGCTTTTTAATTTGTCTCCACTCCACTGGCCTGTACGGTACCCAGCTCATTTCAGGTGATCCTTATTTTTGATTTAGGAATAAACGAAGGGGGAACCTGGCAAAGAACTGAACCAACAAGATGTGGTCCACAGTGCCTGACAACCTGCTTTCAGCCTCTCCCTCCTCCAAACATGAGGACTGCTGTGCAGCTTTCAGTAGCCTAGCTCTAAAACCCTACCTCGACAGTAGGCACTTAAAGAGAGAGCATGTACAGAATGATGCTTTCCACCATATGCTTAATCTGCCAGTTAGGGACTTTCTGAACCAATAGTTGCCTTATTATTATGTTTAATAGTTCGCTGTGGAATCTGTCTAATTGCTTTTCTTTTTACCCATTTGATATCAAGATATTTAAAAGAGTGGAAAATGTAAAAGCCATTTCCAGGGCAGCAGGTGAAAGAAAGTGACCACTAGGATGAGAAATGCTTCCTTCTGACAAGAAATAGAAAAGTAGCAGCTGGCATTGCTAGGCTCACACAGCTACTGGCTTCTCTAAGTAGCTGGCTAAATGTTGGTGTTGGTGGGTGAACTAATAATCAATTGCCTTGTTTCCCCAGTATTAACTGAAGTAAAGGATTTGCAAGGTTTTATGCTGATAGTATGCACATTTCAATATAGCCACATGCATATTCATGAGTGATAACTGCTCTACTTCTCAATAACAGTTTATAGCCAAATGCCAAAAACCTTACCCAGAAAAATCTCTCATTTAGCTTGAGATATCTGCCCAAACTAAGGCGTTCAGGAGCTGATTTTAAATGCATGCCACTGAAAGCAGTTCCCTGACCCTCTTTGCCTCCAGCAATAGATTAGCACTTAGAAATAGCAAAATTCGACAGTGGCAGCTGCATTTTTAATACCTCAGGGAGGTGCAAATAATCTGGCTCAGAACAATAAAAGCACTTCCTCCAGCTGTTCCTTCCACACAGCTTCTCCAGTGGCTTGATACTTGACACCATACAACACCCAGGGCTTGCTGTCTGCTTTTACAGCCACCGCCCAGGACAGAGCCCTGAGGAGGTGGTTGGTGAAAAGATGCAAAGGACCTCCAGAGGATGCACATTCCTTGACTCCCAGCTTGCTAGTTCGCAAAGCACTTGGTGATACTTTTGGATGGAAGGGGCATTGGAAATGCAAGTCATCAGGATTTAGCAGCAGTTCCAAAGCAAGCAGCCTATTCTCAGCTCGCTGCTTTTCTTTGTCAGGCAGGGAGAAGCCGAGCCCTTCTTAATCACCCCAAAGTCAACTAGGCGCACTAAGGGCACTGCCACCCTGTCACTTGATGATTAATTACTGCATCTGCAGACAGGGCTGCCAGCAAACAAGTGGGCATCATCCGTGACGCATATGCAGCCATGTATTTAAAGGGAAATCTGCACCGCCACACAGACCAACCACCCCAGCTAGCACTGCCTCAGAAGGGGAAACGGGAGGCCTTAGCTTTGCCCTAGTAAATCCACATCTGCCACCCAGCAGCTGCAATACCAGCAAAGCTCTATCAGAAGAAAACAGGAGAAAACCATGATGCCACTGGAAGAAACAGTGTACTGAGTTATTATGCACCTGCTCCCTGGAGTGTCATTTCATCTCTTCCCACCCAAATATGCCCAAATCATGAAACTGGGCACTCCAGGGTCTTGAAATTGGCTTCTGAATCCCCAGATGAAACAAATTCATTTGGGTTTCTTTTTGGTTGCTTCCTAGGGACAAAGTCTTATTTTCTAGTTTGACCTCTAAAGTTACTAGCACTGGAAATTCATGAAGGAAAAGTAATGGGAATCTTATTGATTCACTGGACTCCAAGAGATGGGGAATTAAGGAAACACTTAAATATCATAACAACTGCAAATACTGCTCTTATGCAGTTATGCTTCATTTTCCTGAACTGGCAGAACTGAGAGGTCATTAGTCGTGATGATACAGCATGTGTATGTCCTGACAAACACGCACGCCCCTCTTGTGGAGAGATGCATGAGAGACTCACTAGCAAATAGTAAGGGGCAAGAAAAGATTTCCTTTTTCTTAGCTGCAGCAGAACTGCTTGTGCTTAAAACAAAAAGGAAAAAGATTTGTCTTTAAACAAAGGATGTTTTGAAGCCTTACCTTCTTATGACTACATCCTCTCCCAGACTGGCACAAGCTGGAGTGTGACATTCCAGTTACAGCCACTTCCCGGGGCCTGTCCCTTCATTTATTGCACATAAGACACAAGTGGGTGGTGTTCAGTTCTCATTGCTCCTTTGTCCCAAAGCACCGTTTTGTTTTAACTGCACATTGCGTTCCTTGTCAAGGCAGAGCTAGTGCCCTAAGCGGGATTCATTCACATAGTTGCAGTGGATTAAAGATTTGATTTTTCTTTTTAACAAATCAGTGTAGCAGATGGTATTCGGAAGAGAAAACACATAAACTACAGGGATGTAGCAGAGCTTCCCAGATCTCTGCTGTACAGGGGATAGCACTAAACGGCAGATATATGCAGGCTAAGAAATTATTAATATAGTATCTCATTTTTTATTTCCCCTTTCAGAGTACAGAGATTGTAAGTGTCCCTCAGCTGACAGTGATCTCTATAGCATCAGAGACAAGTTCAGTGACATTCTAGCTTTAATGCCTAATGGGTTCCTACCTCTGTTACTGCCTGCCATATCCAAAAATGCAATTCACCACATTTGCTAGGGTGTAATGGCTGCATTTTTTCTGCCCAGGGTTTTCTGACAAGGCTAAGGTACAGCAACTACCTGCACTTAATTTTAAACTTTCAGTACAACTTTGTGAAAAAATACTGTAGATATCCCTGTAACTCATCTTAGTCACTGAGTAATGGTAAACGCTGAAAACCGAACATGACCTTGGGAGGATGAATTGTTGAAACTGTTTGCGCAAAGGCACCCTCTGTGACGAATGTCCCTCTGGAGAGCACATGTCTCCAGCACCGCTTCTCCTGAGAGCCCCGTGGGGACCAGGGGTCCAAGACAGAAAGCATGTGCACTATTTATTTTCATGCTAGTGGGACATCTATTCGGACATTTCATGAAGGAAATTTGGGATAGCACTGTCGCCACCCAATAAAAATAGTCACAGGCAGTGTGGAAACGAATGAAACTCTCCATATCTCTGGTGCATGGCTTGACAGAGGCAGTATTGGGAAAGAGACCCCCTTTCTTTCTCCATTAGGCCACAGATTTCTTCCCCACTCCTATAGGAACTGAAAGTAAGCTGTCAGCTGTTCCTGCAGAAAATAGCATCATACACTGACAGTATTTTCTCTTCCTGACCCTTGCCATCCACTCACTATCATGGGCTATTTAATAACTAAAGGGAAGGGGAGATGCTGCAGTTTCCACTGCAACAGCCACATCTCCTGTTTATCCTGCCCAGCCTTAGGCTGGTTCCCTACAGCYGAGTAGCATCAAGAGGGCACTAGCAGCAGCAGACCTCCTATCAGGCAAAACCACAAACTCATCCAAAAGACACCGCATAGGCTGTTTCTTTTCACCAAACAAAATATATCTCACTGCAGTTCTTTTTATTAATGCATTTTTAGGCCTTTCTGTGCAGTACACTTGACGCTTAGTCAAGTGTCCTTTGCACTGGCTACTGCTGTAAGTTACTTCTTCAGAACAAAAGTTGTCTCTTCCAGAGAAATAACGGGAAAAGGGAGACTGAGGGTGTCCTTGACACTGCAAATACCCCTGGATTCTGTGCAACAGGATGGGGGATGTTGCCTAGCAGGTAGGACTGGGGGCAAGGTCCTTCTCTTCATTCAGAGCAGCATGTAAGGGACAACTGAAAATTAAATTTTACCTCTGAAATTTTGCAAGGTAAAATGAAAAGGTCCATTTCCCCCAGAACAGCACTGAACCTGGGGTGCTGTGGTACTGCTCCCTTGGGTGGTGGGCCACCATAGTGTTTACTCCAAGCAAGAGGCAATGCATAACTCCGTGTCATTATTCAGTTCTTGCTTTTTCCCTAGTGGAGGCAAGCTGCTGCCAGCCCTCTTCCTCGAGCACAGCCCTTCTCCCTACGCACTGGCTTTGCTGCAGTGGTAGATGTGTATGTGGGGGCTCTGCTCCTTGCCCACTCTATCGCCTTGCTTTCTCCTTCCCTATCCAACCCGGTGGCAGGTGGAGAAGGAGTTCAGCAGCAGACCTCCTTTCCTGTGGTCTTGTAAAACAACTGACCCATTGCAAAGGGAGGGGGACTGCTCTGTACTCTTTTACTCCACTGTCAGACCAGTCAGGAGGACATGTTACACCCTAAATTTTGTACAGACAGAAGGAGAAAAATCCATAGCAGCATTCACAGCCTTTGTCTCTCACTCCCACCTCTCCCTTTTTCTATTACTTTTCTGCTGGAGATCRAGTTTTGTTCCAGACAAGTAACCTATGGCAGTAGACTCAGCCAAGAGGGCACTTGGCTGGAGTGTATTGCACAAACAACRAGAGAGTGGAGGAGAGAGAGAGGGAGACGTGCAGGAAATTAGAGCAACAAGCAAAAGCAACCTCTAGAAATACAATCTAAATATTTCAGCTCTGTTTCAGTGGCTGTCTCAGAAGACTGTGTTAAAGGAAGAATTTTTGCACTGAGGTCATATGCACCTTGTTACCTAAAAAATAAATAGAGGATAAGAATTGGAAGCAAAGTGCTCAGAACTAGTTTATCAGAATGAGACAGTAACCTTTTTATGGATACAGATTTTCGGATTAACATAGAGCTGCTTCTGACATATCCTAGGAGTGGCTCCAGGGACTTTCTGGACATGCAGATTTTCAGATCTGTGTATATTTAAGTGCAGTCCCATCAGGTTGTACAAAGAAAGATGCACTTCACATCAGTCAGAGGTGAAAAAAGGAGCGGTAATTTCTGTACTTGTTTTGTGCTTTGGTCCGTCCTTGTCTGTAGTTCTCCAGAGCTGGATCGAAAGGGCTTATTCGAAATGATATAATAACTGTGATGGATAGCCATTTCCAGTATTCACACAAGTGCTTTCTTAACTCATTATGTCTAATGGGTAATGCTGGGGGAAATAACCATGACAGGTCTTAATGCAACAAGCACTTAAGTACGTGCGTAAACACTTTGTTGATTCATGCTGAGAAACAAGCCTCTTTTGGGAGTGTGTCTTTGTCAACAAGAACTGGAATTCTTTGAGCTTTAGCTTTCTTTGCCTGCTGGTAGCTTTTTATATTGCCAGAATCAGACCACAGGATGGTCTCCTTAATTCAAACTGGAAGAGAATAAGATTGATGTAGTATCTTGTGGCTACAAATCTCAGACTGAGTTTCCCAAGCAGTTCTCCTTTGCCTTCATTTCTGAGTATTAGAGGGAAAACAAAGAACCATTTTCACCAAGTGGAAATACATATATTGGTTGCATTGCATGAAAATGTCATTTTTCCTGTCACCTCTGTTCTGGTGGGAAGCAATGAAGTACATACCAGAGATGACAAGACTACCACTCCTCATCCTGCTTCTGTAAATAGTCTTCAATTATCAGTATCTCACACCTTCAACCCAGCTCACTAATGAAATCTTTAGCAAATTCAGGGTGGTCTTGGAAGAGCGTTTATTCTGAAGAGCTTCAGGAGAGGAGAAAGGATTCAGCAAAGGACTTGTTTGGGTGAGAACTGCTTTATGCAAGTCCCGCACCAGCTGCAGTGAGTTTAACATATAACCAATTCAAATATCACACTCTCGCAGACTCTGTAAATGCCTCCGCTCTGTAAGACCTAGAGTTATTGGTGAGGGGTATGCAGCTGCAGCTCTCTTGGTCCTTCTGCCCCGGGGAACTGCAGCTGTCTTCAAGGAGGTGAAGACAGTGGCTGGTGCTTTCACACAGATAGGCATCTGCTAATCGGAAAAGGGAAGGCAGCTCAGAGGACATGATAATCACAGCCCATCACTAATGCAGATAACAACCTTTCTCAGTCATCTCCCTGACAGTGTATCTTTTTCTGCCTCATTGGAGGCTGGGGCAGGGAATCAGGATTGTTATTCATATATCCAGCCTGGGTTCCTTTTTCAGACAGGATTCCAGATGGACAACAATTTTGATTCAGGTGAACAGCTCATTTAGCAGTATAGGGCTGACGATTCAGTGATTTCAAGAGCAAACAGGAACTCAGAGGCAAAAAAAGAAAAGCATGGGGGGGGAGTCATAAAATATTGAACTTGTGATGGATGTGCACCTGAGTCCTGCCTCAGGGAAAGGCTCATGAATTTTAAGGCTCTTCGGACCTATCCGGAGCAAACCTTAACTTGCCATACAACTGCATGTATATATGAATTCAAAAAGAACTGGAACAGGTTTTCTAGCATATTTTAATACAACGTAATGTATTTTTTATAATGTATCCTTCATGCAAAGTGTCAAATACAGTTTGCAGAGAAAATCAAGCAGAAACCAAAGAGGAAAAGAAGGTCTGAAGGTGAAGGAGCAAGTATCACTGAGGAGTGACAGAATGTCAGAGAGCAGGGCCCCTGGTTGTTTATTTATGTTTATAGCTGGTAACTGTATATTGCAGAAGTGATTTATTTATATATATATATTTTTAAAAGCTTAGATTTACAGGGGAAATAAACTAGACTGACGTTGCTTATCGGAAACTTCCCTCACTCTAGAGCTGGAAATTTCACTAGTTATATCATGTGCTTGGTGGAGCAGAGACTGGGATGTAACCGTCTCCTGGGCCCTGAGAGCCTTCTCCTTTTGTGAACTACTGTTCCTGAACATCAGGATTTGCAGGTTCAGGGTCTTCACTTGTTTCTTGGGGCTCAGGACTCAAAAATTCTCATCTGGCTTTGTTATTCAGCAGATAGTCTAGGCAGACTGAGTTTGGCAATAGGAGCAGGATTTACTGAGGACATCTGTCCAGACATCAATGTTCCACTCCACCAGGCTTTGCTAGATGGAAGGAAAAAACCCAGTGCTGTAGAGCACCAGAGACCTAGTGAGTCTTCCCCTGGTTTCCTGCAGCTGTCTAGTTAATCACTGAATAGCTCCACTGGGGATCAAGATATTCCCCCACTGTAGAGTTCTACCAGTAAATATGTATATTTTTCTCTCTAATGTTGCTACTCTTAATTAAATCCTATGTGGGAGCAGAATCTAACCTAGTATGATCATTTCCAGGAAGGGCAAATATTAGCTAAGCTCCTAACTCTTGGATGAACTCTTCTTTTTGCATCATTGTGTTATGAAATGGGGTCTCTAAAATGGTTTATTAGCCTAAATTTAGACCCGGCTGGTTCATAGTAATGGGTCCCTCTTCACATCAGCTGTCTTCTCAGAGGGCTAAGGCGATTAGAAAGCAAGGAAAAGAAATGCTGCTGTATCTACATTCTTAATTCTGTTGGCCTGATGCCCTGACTTCTTATGAAATCCGCTTTGAGGATGGCTATTAAAAATGCATGGGTGACTGGCAAAAGAGTAAAGAGTTTCCCACCTTCAGGTCATGGCTCTGCCCTCACACCTGCATGGAGGCAAAGAAGAGTCATCACCTGCCAGCAGTGCAGGGTCTCAGTGCGGCAGCTGTAGCATCACCATTAACGGTAAAATGTCCCTCTGGGCCCCYGCATGAAGCACAGCACTGGATCAGTGTGGGGAAGCCTGAGCTGTCCCAGGGATTTGGCAGTTCTGCACAAATCCTAGAGCCACTGTTAAATGGAGAAACTACTGTAAGTACAAGCTCCTGACCAAAAAGTAAGTACTTTTTATGTACTGCAAGGCTATCTATCCTCTCACTGACTGTGAAAGAAGGGAAAGAAAACCTTGGGTCAGTGGTTTCATGGATTAGTTTAAGAGCTTGGTTTTATAGTCTCAAATAGTTCAGTATGGTTCCTGGTTTCAGTATGGCTTTTCACTATTTTTCCCCCCAAGTATTTCCAGCGTAAATAATGCCTGGAGCTTGGGAGTGGCATTTATTTAGTACAATAATCAATCGTTTCCATAGCATGAAGATAGAACATATCTGAAAAGAAATAAAATAGCAATAACCCCATAAAGAATAGTAATCCCATAATTAAACAGAACAAATTAATCTTGAGGACAAAGAAATATTCAAAGGTCAACCTATTGTTCTTTGTGCCTAAGAAATTTCCTCCCTTCTTCTGATAAAAATAAAAGAATGTAGCCTTGTAGATATTTGCTATTTTTCAGAGAAAAAAGAAAATTTCATGTTTTTTCTCTTTTTTTCCTTTCACCATTCTGGTTTTGACATAAATATAAAACATTAGGCATCAAAAATTACCACAAATTCAGGCAATCTTAAAAGATCAATAAACAATTCAGTGGATCTAAGAGAATATTCTCACAACCTTCCAAAATGGCATCCTAATGTTCTATATTAATTAAATACGAATTTTCGAAAACCAGTTAGCAGAGCAAGTACAACTCAGGCAGGTTGGGAATGTTGATTTCTCTTCCTTAATTGTGTTGTGAAGCCACCTCCACAGATAATAGAATAATAAATTAGCCTGGAGGACAAAAGAACATAGAAATGACACAAATGAGTAACAAAAACAGAGATGGGGAATAAGAAAGTGAAGGAGACTAAAGAACAAGCCATCCTTGCTTCACCTTCCCCCCCTCAGCCACACGCACAGACCGGGCCCAAAAAGCGGACTTCCGGCCACAGCAGTCGGCAGACACCTGGGGCAAACCAGCAGCTCTCCAAGCTCCCGGAGGCGATCGGCAGCCGCTCGCCCTGTGCCACCGCACCGTCCCTGCGACCACGGTGCCCACAGATGTCTTTATGGAGCTGTTGTTTGTTATAAAGCAATTCACCCACTCCTTGTCCTCCCACCATTTGCCATTTTCCACCAGCGAAGACAGGGAGCACACTTTCGCAGAGTTACTTGGCTTAAATTTAATTTTTGAGGCAATCAGCTTCAGCAGAGCTGCTGATTGCAGCCCTCCTGTAAATGGGGATTAGCTCCTAAGTGAACAGCTAAAATAGCAATTCTCCACCTTCACAGTACTAGTCCACACATGCTGCATACATTGTGGCCATTGTCGGGGGGAAAATGCACGGCTATGCTTTGATTTTAGGGAACATCTCAATATACAGGCATTTTCAAGCTTTTTTTCTCCACAGTCAAACTTTGAATTTTACCTAAAAGTTCCAATAAAAAGCAACATTCAAAAAGTGTCAAGGAGCTTTTTTAAACCATCAGTCAAGCAGTAAGATGGCAACAGGATGCAGTGTCATGTTTGTGTCATTGTAATGCAAGGCATCAAGTATGTGTTAAGACTGTCTAAAATTTTGCAGATTAATTTCAGATAAGCATGCTTATAAAAAATCTCACTGTTCAGCTAAAATGTTCCTAGTCGGGCATACGTCAAGAATAGCTTTTGCCACAGGATTTACATTTCAGACATGCTGAAAGCACCTTGAGGAATGGTAGTTTCACAGCTTTCTTCTTTGGGCCACTTGAAACGAGAAAGGCATAAAAATGGAAAGTTGTGGGAAAGGAATCAAACTTTTTTAGCACTTATCACAGTTCATATCATTCCCAGGTACAGTAGAATTTTGAGGAGATTTATTATTTTAATAGAACAATTTTAATCCTCTCTGACATTGAAAATAGGCAGTGATTGCTCTGGGGTTTGTGAAATAAAATATGTCCAGAAAACTAAACCCAGGGAGAACTTAAAAACCTGTGTCCAAAGTTCTTTAAAATGTATTTTGAGTAGACCTGAAAATTGCAGGCCTCTCTTCATTCTGATACTCTAAATTAATTCTCATGTAACATCAATTTTTCTCCAGGCTTTGGTCAAGGGTGAAACTGAACATCTGTTCAGCTTCTGTTATGTCCAAGTTGCAGCTGAAAGGTAGAAATATGCCAAGAAGGAAAACAAAGGTGGAACAACATCTATATAAGGAACTAAATACACTATTGCCACTCAGTTTGGAGAAGAGGCTAGAAAAGTGTGGCCAGCTGTGAGAATTCATTTGTTCTTACAGAAGGCGTCCTACAAGATACAGTCAGAGACTTYACCAAGTTATTTAACCCATGCATAGTTCTATGCATGCTTTTCTCTTACATATTCTAAATCATATACTCCAGCCATGATATTAAAGTTTTGTCTACAAAACTCTCTGTCTTTCACAGTCAGAAAAGAGCTTGCTCGGGACCCTCCGAGCCACCTAGAAGCTGGATATTCACATTAGCCTAGACACTGATCCCAAACCTGCTGTGATGAGGCCTTTTAGCTGAAGCTCAGCTCTCTGCTAATTGCAAACCCATGGCTTGTGGCCAGCTTGGAGCACACCCAGGGCAGACCACTATCAGCCTGCAAACTGGGATGCAAACCCCACCTCACTGGGGACACCAGCATGCCACAGCTCTCCCATCTGGTCATACTCCTTTCTCTTTCCTTGGCTGCCTTTTTAGCCCTTCCCTGTGGCTTGTGTTGTCTTTTCCTCCTGCACTGAGCTTGCCTGTGATGCCAGTCTGGTGTACAGGTGCAGCTTGTCCTGCTAGGCCTGTGCAAGGCAGCTGGCAAATGCATTCAAGCCGGTCAGCTGCGACATTCAATTCCACCTGCCCTTTTGCTTTCTCCAGCCACCTGGTTTGKTTTTTTTTGTTGTTGTTTTTTTGTTTTTTTATTTTTTGGCTGGAAATCCACCTATCCAAAGCAGCACTGTGCAAACCTGACTTTCCAGTGACTCTACAACTGTGTTACAGCTCATAAGGAGAGGAACGTACCTGTCAGGTATGCTGGAGACGTAATTTCTCTGAGACTCACAGACTACGCCTCCAGCTATTAATGCAAGGGATGGAGGGACAAGGATTGTTCGTTGGCTAGACAGGGAACTCATTTCATTATTGAGCTGGCAATGTCCTCCCCCCTTCAAAACACTGCACAAGAATATCCATTCAATTCATATTTAAGCAGCAAATAAGGAAGATAAATGAGCAAAGGGAAGAATATATGCAAATACAGTTTCTCACTCCTACAGCAGTATCCTAGCGCACCAAGGTCTCAGCAATTACTGGCCAGTACTATTCTCTCTCCTTTCCCCTAAACCTGTGGGGCAGGTAAAAGGAAAGGCCTCTTTGAAAGGGTTTCTCAGAAATGCTGGGCATTTTGAAATACCCTAGTAATGCGTCCAGGATTTTGATCTAATGCCATTAGATCAGATACAAGCAATAATGACTGCGTTAAGGTATGCTGTGCAAAAGGTTAGTAAGGACATTGTAGCCCCCATTCCCCGGGCAATTAAAACATCATCCTTGAAAAGCTACCATCTGGCAATGCCTGATAAAAGCCAGCCAGGACAAATTGGACTGTGCCAGTAGGGAACCCAGTGAGAAGATTTCAAAGGCTGGCAGATTGCCATGGAGGTGCAGACTTTTGCTGCTGAGGGTCTGTGAGCTATTCCCATGCCAGTGTGCTCCTTATCCTCTGAGGCTCGTTGTTAGCACCTCTCCGTTCCCAAGAAAAGGAGAATGTTTTCATTTATAGGACATAGCACTGGTGTGTTAGTTTGTGTAAGTACAACATCTCAAATACTCTGAAGAATTCAAAGACAAGTCTTGCTAGACACTTTTCTGGCACTTTTCCATACTGACCTCTAAGCAGCAATGAAAAATATGAATGCCCTTTTTAATTCTGTAACTGTGGGAAGAGAAATAACAGAAGTGCAAATCTGGTGACTCTTATCTTGAATGAAGCCTTTGCATTGAGAGTGAGTACACGAGTACAGCTCCATTTCCTTTCTGCCCCTCTCGTTGCTAAAACAGCAGTACTCAGTGGGGAGCATATGTCAGCTGGAAGCTCACCCTTCCCTTAGCCCCTGTAGCTGAGTCAAATGAACATCTAACAATGGATGAAAGTAACTTGAGTCTGAGCAGACCTTGGATGCAAAGCCACCAGCCTCGGTTCATGCTTATAATCAAAGTGCTAAGCAATGAACTGGCATAGTGCTTCCAGGCTTGGAATCTCCTCCAAAATTGAGCAAGAAATGGGGAGCTATTTTATTTGTCTGGCCAACCATCCTGAAGAGCTGGTTGCTGAACTCTCCACCACAACACACGAGAAGAAAGAGAAGGGTCCTGAGAGACCTTTTGTGCAAAGCTCCTAGGGGTAGAACAGAATGAAAATGAAACTTCCTCAAAGTAAAAACATCCATAATTTCCTCCCAAATGCCTCCTCCAGAACCAAGGAATAAAAATTGCAAAATCAACAGAGGCAGCTATTTTCCCAAAGGCGATGAACAGGAGCTGACCCAGCAAAAGCTTGTCTTTGTTTCTCTGCTCTGGACTTTTTGTTTTGCTTTGTTTTTGTTTTGTTTCTAAAGGCACCAGTCTTGCTGTCCAAACTGTCTCTGTTCCTGCAGAATAATAATCAGCTTCCTAGTTCAACAGCTTTATGTTGTGAATATTAAAAAGAATATCTGAAAACATAGCTCACCACCATTGATTCTTATCCATTTTAACCTCGTGAAAGAATTTAGAAAAGTTGAAGATGCCACCAAAATACCATCAAAAGAGAGAAATGATGGGGAGAGGTGGGAGAAAGAATTTGAAGACACACAAACATATTAGTAATGGGAATATTCATTTAAAAATATTAATAGCCTTCTCTGGGTGGTGGACTAATTTCTTAACTTCTGGAATCAACACAGTCTCTACAACAAACTAAGAGCAATATGAGCTGTATCACATCTCTTTCTTACCTATTATCTTATCGTTGGTGTATCGAGAACCTTTTACCTTCTCATTCTGTACAATTTTAGTAAAAGTCTTAAATTAGCATCTGTCTAGCTAACAGAAAGATACTTAACCCCTCCAGGTGTGATTTCTACATTTAGGGCATACTGTATGTTCACATTCATGCAGAACCCTTCACATTGTGAAGGCCAGGAAAAATACTTTACTGGAGGGTGAAGCAGTTGCCATGACGGAGAGCGGACCACCCATAGCCTGGCACATTAGAAACTGTTTAATTAACAGTGGGCGAATGAGCCAGGACAGCCTGGGATAGCTTCTAGTGCTTCTCCAAAGGACAGCAGAATTCATGCATTGCATGTGGTCTAGGGAAGTTTTCTCTTAAGCATTTTTTTTTTCAAACCAAAATATTATTGAAACCTTCTTCATGGGTAGGTCACGCTGTATTATACCACCAGTTTAACTGCCAGCTTAGCGTCTCTGAGACGGTGCAGCCTAACTGGCATTTCACGAGTGTCAAGAGATAGCAACAAGGGTGACAGGGTTTGATACAAACTTCGGCAGCACTTGGACTGAGGGGATGATGCCATTGAATCCTAAATACTACTTCTCCAGAGCTGAGGCAAGCTCAATTTACAGGGCACGTGCTGCGTAATCCCTCTGGCAGTGAAGAGGAGCCAAGTCTCTCAGGCACTGTGCTCCCGCAGAGCAGGCCAGCGCTCTGCAGCCGGCTCTCAGGCCCCCACTGCCGGTGCTCAGCCCTTCTCCAGGAGCCTTCCTGCCCTCGCAGGCCTTGCGCCTCCCCGGGGCACCGGCGCCCGCCCGGCCCGGCTCGTGGCCCCCAGCACGGGGGCGAGCAGCGGGGGCGAGGCGAGACAGGGAGCTCATCCGCTCTGACAACCGCACCCTCCTCAGAAAACACGCAGGCAAAAAGCGCAGCRGAAGAGCTGCCATCTGCACGGGGTGAGCCTCGGCGAACCCCCTCCCACCCCTCTGACACGCGTCTCTCTCCGGTAAGGAGCCTACCTGCTTGGCGCCTCTCTTCCCCCCTCTGTCTGAGCTCTCGTGCTGTTGTTCTTGCTGCCGCCAAGAGGAAGGGATGACACTGGGAGTGGAGCTGCTGATGTCTCCTCACGAACACCGACGTGCACAGCTGGCTACGCGGCTGCATTTAACGCGACGGAGAGCCGCGCCAAGGCGAAATGCTCCCTTATTCATCCCTCGCTGCTAGYGTCCTGCACAGAGACCCAGAATGGCTGCGGGGCGAAAGGTCTTGCTGGCATTTCACCTCCCCTCCAACGCCRGCACGGAGGGAACCTCCAGTTAACAGCTGCTACCTCGCTGCGCGCTGGAGGCCAAGCGCTGCCCTGGAAAGGTGTTGGCGGAGCTGAGACACCAGGAGTGACCCGCGGCCTCACTGTTCTTCACCGCCCCAGGAGCAAGCGGGTGTCAGGTCTGCCGGCACTGGTGGCCCGCGCAGCTCGTGGGGCCCGTGCCTGCTTGTCCCGCTGGGCTACCAGAGAAACGCAGAGATGTGCCCAAGGTGGTGGGCACGACTGCAAGCCGCACTAGCCCTCGCCAGCAAAGCCACCGCGTCCCTCCTGTCCCCGCGGTGTGGGGAGACGGGCCCACGGCGTGGCCGGTGGGCGCGTGGCGAAGCGCTGCCCAGGGCTCTTGGGCCAGGACACGAGGGGTTAAGCACAGGCTGCACTTCAGCTTCAGCCCCACAGGGGAGGCCAAAGGGAGGCCACTGGGGAGGGCGGTGCTGCTTGAGGAGGCTGTGGGAGGCCCCAGCTGGGCCTCGTCTAGGGTGGACGTGGAGCTGTCATGGGTCCCTGCTGCGCGGAAGAGAGCGGGCAGTGGCTCCCTGGAGAGACTGAGCTGGTCCTTCAGYGCTGGAGGGCTGAGATCGGGCCTGCTTGCGGCTCCAAGGTAAGAGCTGAAGGAGTTGTCACCTCACCCAAGTCCTGCTGGAGCCTGTTCTCCTAGGGTGTGTGTGAGCTTCAGTGTGCCTTCTCTGCAGATAAATAAATTGGAGTATTTGTGAGGAGCCTCTGTGGGTCACCTGGAGAGGCCTGGGCAGCCAGGCCCTGCCCCGGGGGAAGGCTGAGGTGTGGTGGCAGCAGCTGGGCTCTTCTGGTGCCTGGTGGCCTAAGGAGAGGTGGTCTGAGGAGCGAGAGGGGGAGCGAAGCGCACACTGTGCAGGCGGGAGCGGTGGCGCTGGGTGGTGTGGGGCGGTGCTGTGGGGGGTTAGYGCAGCCTCCCCGGTGTGGGGCAGGGAGCGTCTCGCCCCTCGTGCTAGGAGGAAGGGCCTTCAGAGGCGCTCGGTCTCGGAGCACTGCTGCATGCGATATCGTAGAGTAGCCAGATAAAAATGTTTTGGTGGAATGGCTTTTTTTTTTTTCCCACCTCATAAACAACTGGTTTGTCAAAATCAGAGTGGCAGGTTTAACCTAAGAGTGGCATGGGGGATTCCTAAGGTGACTCTTTTTTTCTTTCCACGCTGGCTTGTCTCTGTTGTCTGCGCTAGTTGTTATCCTTCCGTGTCGTTTAGTCTCCAGCAGTAATGTGGCATGAGCCATCCTGTTTTTTCCAGTACTGCTGAACAGAATCACTTTATTGTCTGTTATATCAAGCCAGCCTGGAACTTCTGTTGCCTAAAATCTTACCTTCTCCCCCCATAAGCAGCTCCCTCAGTAGTTACCAGGCAAGCTGCGAGCGGCTTGCTTGGCTCATTCGTTGCAGCTCCCTGAGGAGAAGCAGGCTAAAAGGCCGGTTTTCCTTAGACAGGGCTCTGCTTAGTCTGTTCCTCCGCTCCTCAAAGGTGGCCTGCGGACTGCGTCTAGCTCAGCACTAAAGAGGGCAAATAACTCCGCAAGGTTTTCCCTCGCAAGGATGCTGTGATTTCATGGCCTGTTGGCAGCAGTGCTAGCTTGAGAGGGAGCCTCAGTCCTTGCTCTCCACAGCTGCTGCCTCTGCTGCCCGGTCCTGTCCCTGCAATGGCCATTTGATCCTCAGCTGGGCTGTGCTACCGCAACAGGTGCTGGGGGTGGTTTATGGGATGTAAATGAGCATTGGGGTTAAAAAGGAGGAATGCTTTTTAAGTCAGTATTGCTACTTTGGACAGTGTATCATCAAACTTGGACTGTGCCCATGCAAGGTGCCTCTGATCCTACTGCTTGACTGAAAGGCAAAATGCTCTGGAAAGGCTGATGCTGGGGAGTGGACACATTTGGTTGTGCTGTTGCAGGGACTAGGAAGTTATTGCTCTCGCATTAACTTGACACTGGCAGGTCTTTGTCTCCTAAGCGCTGTTTATGTTCCTTTCAAATTTAGAGAAGCCAATAATTTAGTATGAGTTGGCAATAACTGTAGAGCACTGTAATGAGTCTCTCAAACTATAATGCAACTAGTCAGTTAATAGCCGCTGAAATCCCTTTCTATGCAATGCTGTTGGTACCTTGGAGAGATGAAATAGATATTCTTTGTTCTTTATTAAAATTTTACGGTAAGAGCTTTGTTCCTTGGCTCAAAGCCTGTTTTTTTTTTTTTTTTTGTCATTCTGGGGAAAATTTTTCAAAACTGAAACCAAGTTTTTAGAGCTGCCTTGGCATCTGAAAAAGCACACTTATTCAATCTAGCTGGTAGCCTTTTGTCTTCCCGTGCTGGCGAACAGAGGAGAAAGGCAGCCTGGGAGGGCTTCATTTATGTAAGTGTCCTTCTGGCAATTCCTCCAGGGACGTGTGGAAACCAGCACCTTTTGGGTCATATTTCCACTTGAAGGCTTTGGTGTTGTCGTACTGTGTTACTACACTGTGAAGTCTGCTGTAGCCTGCCAGTGTGCCCAAGCTTGCTCAGCCTGTGTGCTGAGCTGGAAGCCATGTTATTGTATTAGAGTGATGCTGAGCTTGCTAAGCACCAGCTGGGTGCCATGGTCATGTAGCCACATGGTTTTGATTAGGAATGGCTTATGCCATACCCATTGCAGAGCTCATAGGGAGCTCAGGCCTGCCTGCAGTCCACCCATGTCTGTCACGTGGATACAGTTTAGAGCAGCAGCAAGTTTTATTGCCATTCATTAATTAAAATAAGAAGTCATGCCAGCAAAGTGCATTTATGCCACAAAAGCTGCATCCACTCTGTGGGATTTTGCTGTCATGGCTGTCCTCATCACAGAACTTGCCTCCTCATAACTTGTCAAGCTGGCACAAGCTATACTGGCAAAAATCAGCAGTGAAGACCCAGCTGAAAAGTTACCTCATTAGTGGAACCAACCTTGGAAATGAGAAGGTGCAGAAGAGCCTCTAACTTAGAGCAAATCTTGCCTCAGAGCTCTGGGTGGGCTCTTCCACAGAGGTTTCTGTAATGCTGGGGTGTTTTGCTGGGTGATGCCATGGAGTGGCTTCCTCTGCAGAGAGCAATGAATTGACAGCTTAAAAGGTCTCTTTGCAGAAAAAGTGACACCTAGGAGTGTTCTCTGACTAATGGAGATGAAGTCGCTGAACTGCATAGCGGAGTCTCCAGGCAGACCTGTTACTTTGTGTGGAGAAACTGCCCCATGACTGTGCCTGAACTGAGAGGGAGGTTGGGAGACGACATGGAAGTGATTCAATGGAGAGATTCATTTGCTGAACGGGTGTTCAGAAGGGTTACTGGGGACATTTGCTTTTGCATTTGATATTGTGTTGTCACAGGCTGACACTTTAAGTTTTTTCCTAAGCTCTCCTCATTTTGGATCCTGATTCCTGACTTTGAAAGATGAGGCATGTTACATATCCAGAGTACTCCAGAAGATAATTCAGCATTTTCTGGGATCTTCCACCAGGATCTGTCTATATGACATTATTCATTTTTAGACAATCTTTAGCTATTTGAACTTGGCCCTTACAGCTGTTGACAGCAATTGGTCAGAGGGTTTTAATCTATAGCTCTATTCTGTTACTTGTCACTAGAGCATTAGCCGTTTGAGAGGGTTTCTCCATTCCTGCTTTGCATAAATGCTTTCTCAGAACTCCTGGAAGCATTTTTACCACCTCCCATTATTATTACTTAGGCAAAGTGTCTTTGCACATTCTTCTGTGGAGATAAGAGCGTTGATCTCTGCTGGGTTTCACAGAGGCTGCAGTGGTAGCTAGATGCTATAAAAGCTCAGCAGCAACCCAAAGGAAGCTGCTTCTGCTGCCTGATGGATAATAAATAGAAGGAATCTGTTCAAAGTAAAAACTCTTTTCAGTTGAGAACTACTTATGACTTTGATTTTTGGCTTACTAAGATTTCTTGTCTTGTTTTTTTTTTTTTTTTTTGGTTTTTCCCTTCCCCAAACTCTTCACTCCTTCCTGTGACTTTGACCCCCCCCAACCCCATCCTGCAAAAAGGCAATTGCTTAAGAGGATTTCCCAGTCCTCCAGAAACTGTAAGCACAGGCTTCCTCAAAAAAGAGAAGCCAGAGCTCGCCAGTATTTTGCCTTAAATTGCCATTAATATATCCCCCTGAAATTGAATAACTTAAGCCCATACAAAAGTAAAAGAAAAATGCCTCTTTCTGGAAAAAGCAGGAACTGAAACACTTCTCTATGCAGTTCTGCAATGCAGCTCTCTCTGGACAGAATGCAGGAGCGGTGTAAGGTTCACTAGATGTGGTTTCACAATGTAGAATATTATTTGTTACTCACACTTGTATAGCTTATTCTGGAACATGTATTCAAAACTGCGTCAGGACTTCCGTGCTACACCTAGAGTATTTCTTCTATCTTTGTGCTATGCTTGAACAGCAATAAAATAAGAAGCAAAGCAGATGGAATTACAGAAATATCTTTAGTTTATTCAGATGAGCCCAAAAGAATGAATATTCTGGTGATTGGATGGTATGTGTTATTAATCATATAGGTTAGTCAGCACTGGTTGTTTTGTCTGCTCAACAGAGTATATAAACCTTTAAACATAGACTGCTACTGTTGCAGCTATCCATGGTTAAAGTATCCTGATTAAAAATGTTTGGCAGTATTGATTAATAGAACTGAAATTGATAGCATATGGTCATCAACAATCTTTAAAGGAAGCTGCGATTAATAAAATAACATCAAAGAAATCCCTGTTATTCTTTCTTCCTCAGTTACTTTTTCTTTCTCTTTGTAGAATATTTTTAATTCCATTTGTATTTTATGTCCAGACCATGATGAAATAGTGGTTACCTTTTTGCAACTTGAAAATGTATGTCTACATTAGTTGGATGTCATCTACCAATACATTCTTTTGAACAGCAAGGTTTTGAAATGTGAATTTTCAATTAAAAAAAAAAAAACTGCAGTTGGTGATGGAAAGTTAGTGTTCTAGGGCCAAAGATTTCTAGCAAAAATAGTGTGTGAATAGGTGTTTGTCTGGTGTTTATAAAGTTTATTTCTCTGTAACAGGTGACCTGCTCAGATCAATAGTTCTAAATTTTTGGAAGTGATCTTGCACTAAAGGCATGTATGTGACTCCTCTGTGGTAGGAGGGGGTTTTGTGGATGAAACAAAGTAGAATGAAGCTCAGTTAAGGGTGGGATTTGGGGTAGGGTTTGGGTTTTTTCCTCTTGTTTTGATCACTCCATCCACTCTCCATGCGTACAATATAATCCCCATGCGTAACAAGCATGAAATCCAGCCATGGTAGGAGCTGATCCCTTACAAGGATTAAAGATGGTATTCGGCTGTGGTTTCACTGGTCAAAGCATACAAGGCAACACCAACTGATGTGATTCCCTATTACCATATTATTGCTCAGCTGGAAATTACTTCCATGCACTCAGGTGTGTTAACACACCTGCTTGTGCAAGAGTGTTGTGAACCAGCGAATCTGACTTATTAAAGAAAAATGTGTTTGGGGGCTTATTCTAGTTTCATTCCCTAATGAGCATCACCACATGCTAACTCCTTCAGTGCTACTGGCCCATCTGCAGGGGCTGGCATGCTGGATACGTGGTCAGGCAAGAACAACGGGTGGCAAGGCAGCAGCACTGCTTTAAGCGAGTGTTTGTTACAATGTGAGATTTTAATCTTGATAGTGGAACCTACAAACTTGAATGGCCTTCAAAAAACAAGTTGTGTGTGAAATTAGGATGTTAATTTCCTGGTAGAATGTATCATTGCAGGGTTGAAGTCTTAATATGTCACAAAAATAAATCTTCTGCATTCTTATCTTAGTGGAAAACTCTGCTTTTGGTTACAGCCAGCCCCAGTGCTGTAATAGTGATGTTGCATGGGTGTAATGTATGTGGTGGTGGGGAGGCAGGGAAAGAGAACTGCCTCCTTGTCTCTGCACAAATTGTAAAATCCACACACACAATGTGGAWCTGGTGCCTCTGCATGGCCATTTCCCTGACTTGGAACATCAAAGCAGTTTGTTTCATTTTTGTGGCAGTGTTCCTCTGCTAGCTGCCAAGATTTACACTCTGAAAAGAATAAGAAACATTAGGAATTATTTGTCATTCAACGGGACTAATAGCAACTGAAGACAATAATTTGTTAGTCACATGCTTATTTAAGGTTAAAACACTGAGCAATTTGATAAACTAACTCATAAAAGGAGTAAGGAGCTGAAAACTTTTTTTAAAACTGAATTTTAAAGTATGATCTCTATGCTGAAGAGTAGCTTTCTAGAAAACATAGACCATTATTTCTGTCAATGATTTCAGCTTAGATTTTCTCAGTTTGTCATAATGCAACATTGTAATGGTAATATAGGTTGTAAAGATCAGGTCGGACCTGGGTTAAACATATGTTACCATTGTCTCCAAACCCATAGGCTTCAGTGCAGTTGATCAAGAAGAATAGATTACAAATGCATGGATGTTATATAATAACGTAGAAACTTCCTAGAATTGTATGTCCCTGCTTTTGGAGCATAGCTTTGCTCCAAAGGTAGCTTTCTTTCACAACATCCAACCTGGGAGAGAACAACTTCTGCCTTGTACATGGAGACTGGTGGGAGGGTGTTGGTGAATTATCAGTGCCTGGGAATTTGGTCATATCTTTAATGCCCAGGGAGTGATTACCCCTCTAAATAGAAGAGGAACCTGAAAAGCTCCTCTAGTTTCTGGAAATGTCAATTAAATTAAAAGCACCACTACACCTGTGCAAGAAAGTTTTCTGGATGTGTGGGGAAGTGCCTGAGACACCACTTCAGTAAGAATTGTTGTTAACTTTGTATTGAAATGATAATTTTTTAATCCCAGCAAGGGATACATAACAAAGGATTTCTATACTAATATCCCCCCCCCAAAAAAAAAAAAAAAAACACATGAGCATATTGTGGCTAGATCTGCTTAAAATGTGTTTTTAACCACCACTTGTAGTGAAATAAAATGATCAGACTTCAATGGAGCTGAAGCAATTTGCACAGTGGAAGGAGTGTCCCAGGTAGATACTTACATGGCAGCCAGGGTACAGAGCTGTAATTCCTCTTTGCTTTGTGGAGTGGTGCATGTATTGTAGGTGCTGTTAAGCTGCAGAAGGGGAACAGTAGCTTTGTGGCCATCTTTAGCATTCTCCTTTGCCCCATTATGCATAGGTACAGAAGATAGTTTCTACTATAATTAAACTGAAGGGATCAGATGCCTCTGGACCTGTGTATATCTCTAGGAGACTCAAGGAACCACTACTGACTTTAACCTTTAATCTCACACTAATGTTTAAGGTTGAAGTAAGTATTAAAGATCCCAGTGAATTCACTGGTGCAAGGTTATATTTGGACTGTACTTACAGAGGAGCCCTAAGGCTGCTCTCAAGTCCAAACTCGCCATCTCCACAGTCAAAGAAACTGCAAGCATGTCCCTTGGCATAGCTGCAGGCCATCTCAAAGCATGCAGGACCCCAAGGACCCAAAACATTCAGTGCCTTTTTATGCTGCTGATAGTCTCCCTTCAGGCTGTTCCAGCCTCAGAATAAACAGATGAGCTAGTCTGGGAGTATTGGGCTCTTCGGAAATAATGCTGTCATCCCTAACATATCATGTGTTTGCTTTAACCTCAGGCTCTGTCCACTCCAGAAATACTGTCATTCTGCTTCTGTTGTCAGAAAGTGATGGTCAAAGAAGGAAAGAGTTTGCATGGCAGCAGTTTGGCTGGGGAAATTTTATGTTTAATAACCTCTGGGGAGTGCTTACACACAAGCTTTTGCCCAGGCACAGAGAACACTTGGAGCTAACAGAACATGCAGTGCTTTGGGAGGTGAGCTGAGCTCTGCTGTGTTGGATGGCAGCTCCAGAAAGGGCTGCCAAGTAGCTGTGCTGTAAGCAGTCGTCGAAGGACTTTGTGTTGCTGCCATCCAGCTCATTAGCTTTCAGTAGCTCACACATGTTTGTTTATATAAACTAAACCTGCAAAAACAAGACAGTATGTCAAAGTCAAATTACTTGGTGTGATTCTTCTCCAGCAGGAGAAGATGGAGCTACTGTACTCATTCATCTTTCTCTCTCACTGCAAGGTAAAACACAATTAGCAGTGAGAAGAGGCTGCCAGTCCAATGAATAATCTTAGATATCTCTGAGCAGTTAAGCATGTTAATTAAGTTGGCATTGCAGCAGGAGTCTGAGTAAGAAGACATCCAGTGATCTTTTAGAGGAGTATTTCTTTCCCTGCACAACACTGAAGAAGGCTTCCTAAGTCTAGACTGTTTTGGCCAGATTCTTCTCTGCCTTCTAGTGGCTTTTCACTTCAGGAGAGCTGTTCCTGATCTATACAACTCTAATCAGAAACAGGCATGCCTTGCTTCCGGTATGTGTATCTTCTAATTTTAGGAACATGTGATACTGTATCAGACTTACTCTAGAATCTCCTACATCCACAATCTGTTTCTTCTTGTGTATTTCCTTCAGTTTAATAGCTGTGGGACTCCATAGGTAGAACATCAAATTTGGCAGGCCTGATCTTATCAGAGACCCACCATCTAGATTTCTAACCTTGGCATTAATATCCAAAGAAATGATGCTGTGTGATGCTGAAGAGTCTCTGTGCTGTCATCACAACAGCTCTCCATGTTTAACTCAGTTGTTTACTTCCAGCTAAATAAAGACAGATGCCCTTTGGGATTCTGCTTTAAAAATGCTGGTACTTGTGCTCTGTTTGCTGGAACTTGCATTGCTTTTTTTTGCCTTGAATGAACCAGAACATCTTATCTGGATGTAAGGCTGTTCTGGCTTATGGATGATGAATACATGTAACCATGATTCAGCAGTATAAATCAGAAATAGCACTCCTGACCTCCACAGTACTATAGTAAAGAAATTAGAGTGCAAGAGGAGAGGAGGAGGGGGAAAAAAGCAAAGAATTCCTCTGAAGATTTAAGTCCCTAGGTTTGTAGGGCTTCAGCGACCTGTCCCTTCTCCTTCGTGGTATTGGCACACTTGCAAGTGGATTGATCATGACCCCCTAGTCACTGCTGGTGAGCATTGGATTATCAGGAGCAGGGAACAGGTGGGCCTAATCACTGCATCCTTAATCTTTATGGCAAAAACCCCAGGAGGAAGATGTAACCCCTTCATGGGCAATTAAGGTGTTGCCTTGTCTGCAGCTGTCTTGGTTATGAGATGCCACATGAATGCTGAGTGTTGAATAGCATGTGCCTTGTTCTGTTCCTCTGCCTGCAGCTCCCACAGCCTAAGGTCTGCCTAGGGTCTGCCCCCACCCCTTCAGCATCCAAAGGCACCCCTTCTCCTGCCCCATTTTAAATGCTTCAATTTAAAGGTTGCTAGAACTAGTTCATGGGGGGGAAGGGGGGAGGAATTCATTCTGCCTCTTTTCCTCTGAAATGAAACTGTAGGAGGTTGGATGTGCTGAACTAGTACATTTCTAAGGACAAAAACTCCTAATGTTTTTGAAGATTTTTTTCCCCTGTTACCATGTTGCTAAGCAACATTTTTACAGTATCAGCAGCTGGGGAAACTAAACTCTGAATGTCTGAAAATGGATTAAAGAAGGAGAAGAAAGAAGGCACCTCTGTCCTTTGGCTATACCCTTCCACTACTGAGAAGAGGGTGTACCCCTTGCACTCAAGCAGTGGATTCCCAAATTATTTAGCCAAAACTTGGAAGTATTAATCTCCTTCACCTTTCTCAAAGTTATTAACACTTGAGTAGTGTTAGATGGGAATGAAAGACTTCACTCTGTAGCTAATAGTTTCATAAATAATAGGGCTGGGAAAGATCTGAGATCCTCCAGTCTTTTTGCTGTGGGATGTCAGTTGCTATTATCTTGTCACCTATAATGGGATGGTGAGGTGACACAAGTGTCAAAGTTCCTATTCACCAATCAAGAGGGTGTGTTGGAGCTTCTACTCCAAAAGCCCCTCCTAGTCCCACTGTAGACAGGCGCTTGCTTATTCATGCTGTGGAATTAGAGGAGGCTAAATAAGATGCTAGCACATGACTTCCCTCCATGCCTCTGGCAACAGAACCCGGTCTGACTTGATTACAATAGCCTGAGGCATGCTGCAGACTCCAGACATGCCTTTGGCATTTCTAGGGAAGTCTTCTGTCTTGTATTGTTTGTGTGGATAGGACACTGGGGACTCCAATGTGCTGAATGCTGTTTGAATACACAGCAACAGAAATTTCTTGCTCTGCAGAGTTTAGTCTACCTTATTTCCAAGACTACTTTTAGTGTATATATTCCCATAATATCTAGAAGTCAACGAAGTTCAGTCGCATTGGGCTAGCACTGAGCCATTATATAGTAAAAGATGGTTTCTGTTCCCAGGAATTTATATTCAAAGTTGTTCCACAGAAAACTCTATCTTTGACTCTTCTTGGCTTCTGCTTAACTTGGTCAGTGGAACGTTTTCTAATCAAGGTCTAAAATCCATATACGAGGCTCCATCTCGGTGACCTTCTAACCACTCAAAAACTAATGAGGATGGAAGAAAAGCTTAGCTTTGGAGCTTCATATTTTGTTTTACAGGCTGAGTGATCTATGGTTGTTCCAAGCGGGCAAAGGGAACGCTCTCCCTTTTTGAGCAGATGAATTGGAAGTAATAGACTTTGAAAAGACACTTGGATCAACATAGATGATAGGTCTTTTTTGTCTTCATTAACTGATTAATAGGATGCAGTAGACAGCCAAATAACCTTTAACAGATAGAAGGTAAGAAGAAAGAGAAACAATTTCTGAATGAAATCTTTTCAAGGGTGGAAAAACCCTGCTTTAAGTCATCTCTGTAAAAACTTTCATAATATAAATTAAAGTGTCTAAATCCCAGAGTCATAAAATAAACCCAGTAAGAATGTGTAGGAACACTGCTTGGGGGCTGCCTAGTGAAACCTGGTTAGACCACATTACATGTGTATTAAATATTCAAATTTTTTTTTTTTTAGGACTTGGAAACCATGGCTCGCACTATTATCCAGTCACTAAAATGCAGAGAACTCTTCAGTCATGCGTGCAGGCTGCATGTGCAGGTGTTGCACTACACTTCATTTGTTGCCTACTCTATTTTTACATGCAATAGCTGTGCAATCTACAGTGACTGCTTCTGTAAACTTTGAAGGGAAGATCTTTATTCAGAAATGTGGCTATGGGTACTGTAGATACAGCTTTAAACTATCTCATGACCTGAAAGACATGTTACATACTTCTAAAGACATGCAACTTGGTGAAACTGGACCAAGGTCTCATGCCACCTTTGGTGATTCATAGCATAMAAGATAGGGTGTTTCTCTTCTACATTTGACCTGGAATAGAACAGGGAAAACACCTCCCACTTCTTCATCTGGGCTCAAGCTGGAGGTCCTTAATGTTCATATTAGACTATGGAAAACACGAATAAGGCATGAATGTTTAGGCAGATAGTGTGCGAGGTCACGACTGGCAAGTACAGATGTAATACCCGAGCCGAGTTGTGTGGCTTACTCAGCCCTTTGTCTGGGACTTAATGCCGTAGATAACTTTCTGGTACAGAAAGATCTGGGATATTACACAGGCAAGTGCAGTATACTGACAGAGTAAAACCAGCCCAGACCTCTTGGGGTGGAGGCAGCTCTATTGCAGCATATGCCAGACTGTTTGTGCTTGGAGCACTTTCCTGGTACATGAATGCAGGTGCCATACTGCATCAATAAGCACTCTGTAGCTTGTTAGGAAGGTAACAGGAGGTGAGAGATAAAGCTATGCCATGGATTAGAAGCTGGGATCAATGCTAGGATCAGTGGGGGATTTTGGTGGAGAGATTTCTAAGCTATTTATCAACAGTTTGTAAAGGGCCCAGCAATGAAGTCGCAGCACTTGCAGAGGACATAAAGAAACATTGCAAACTGAATCAGCTTTCCAACAGGGCAGCAAATGCTAGCCCAGTCTAGCTGAGCCTACTGCTAAATGTACCAGCTCATTTGCAGGCTGGAATGCTTTCATAGCTGACTTAATGCTGAGACGCTTCAAGGCCCAGCAGCAAATACAAATAATTGCAGAGAAGAATTGGGGCTTTTATGGTAGGAGAAAGAATGATGGGAAAGGGGAGGAGAAATTCTGCCCTAACTAGGATTAAATTTACTTGCTTGTTTGGTCTGTTTGTCAGAATATCACAAAATGTATCTGTCAGGCAATCTTCATATGATAAAACAATTTGCACTACTGTAAATCTGTTTCTAGAACATGGTGGCTCTTTTTCTTCCTCCATTGGTTATTCCATATGGCTATGATTAATAATGGTCACAAATGATGATACTAAATATCACAGGAATGAAGTAAGGACCTTTAATGGAAGTAAATCAGCTTTTAATTGAGACTTGCTAAGACTGGGTGACACAGTTTATGTAGATATGAACTGTAGCAAATGATTCCAAAGACATTTGCTGAGAATTAATTTTGTAACAGATGCAAAGGCCAAGCCTGCAGATGTAAACTAGAGATGAGCTGGCTCAGAGCATCTGGTACAGTTTTGCTGTATGCTCTGGGCTAAATTTCACCTAGGCCTGACTGGCTCCCAAGTCCACACCACAGTTGTCTGCGGACATATTTGTACAAGTGCAGCCGCTTGCCAGTGCACCTCATGGAGTTTCAACATCTGCCTCAAATCCTGGAGCCAGTTGTTTAGGGTGTTGGGATCTAAGTTAATTTCATGCTTGTGGTCAAGGATGAAATAATCAAATTGCTGCTAATCCTTTAAGAACAGGGTGTGATGGCAGGCTCTCCTGAAGCTCCTGTTTTCCCCCATACACATGTGCTCACCTTTCCCCTTACACCCACTTCTGGAGCATGGATGGTGCATTGTGGTGACTTGCAGCTCGCTACAGGTGGCTGGTTGTCACTCACTGTTGGGAACAGCACTATTGCTCCTAATGTCACCCTAACAGCATGGGTGGGTACAGAGCCATATGGGAAACTCCCTGCTTGACTGTTGCCACTTGCAGCCAAGCACAGTGCTGCTAAAGGATCCTGGTTCCTGCCAGCTCAGCAAGCAGGACAGAGCTGGACCTCGGGAACTGGGAGTATACTTAAAAACACAGGTTTGTGCCCACTTTGTGTTTGGTATTGTAAGACTTCAGCAATGACAGTCCACAACTGTCAGCAACAAATAGAAATGATCACTAAGACTCATACCAACAGTGAAAGTTTTCTTGGCTATTTGATAAATACACAAATCATCAAATCCCTCTAGACAAGTGTGATGGTGTGCTCCTTCCCTCCCTGATGTGCGCTCTCCCCCTCAACCTGACCACCCTGTAAACAGCACGTAGGCAGGGGCTAATTGAGCATGTGCCAACTAAGAGCTGTCTAGCATGCAAATATGACTGAGACAATCATCTCCCCCCCCCCCCCCAAAATAGGCAGCAGCCCAGAGCCCATTGAGCTCTCCTGCATGGCAGCAGGCTGCACTGCAGAACCTCCTCTAGAACAGGGACACCTCTCAAGGTTACTCCTTGAGGTTGAGATTCTTTACCTGCGACAGATCCTCGGTAAGTGATTAATAGCATGCTGAAACTTTGTGAACTTCATGAAACTTTGCTAAATTATATCTCTGATTAATTGTGCACATAATCCCTTAGACATAAACTGTTGACCAAATCTGAGACCAGGATCAGATCCAGGTGCACCAAGGCTCCTCTCAGAAGGAGTTTAGAAAGCAAGAGGGTCCTTTCTGAACCTCATGACTCAACAGGAGGGTCTCTGTTGCGTGTGCATCTGACCCTGTCCTTCATGCAGTAAATAACTGAGTGAACCTTGCCAATCGAACCTCGTTAAATCATTCTTATTTACGACTGAACTTTAAGTCGCTATCTTACTGCAATAAACATAGTGCTGCTTCTCTCTTATGAGTGAAGTGCATCACTCCTCAATGACAAGGCTTTTGTTATTGCAAGAAATACTGTTAGAGATATTGTACTACTATTTTGCAGACGCGTGTTGGGAAGCCCCTAGCAGATCCAGAGTTTTCAGAGTTCCTAACTATCTTTATTATCTTCACAACACTTTTAGGAGGTAAGAATGCTATTAATCTTATTTTGCAGATGAGGAACAGAGGCAAATATTGATGGCCTGATGATGCCTCTTATCTAGAGGTCTAACCCCTTTCCCCCAGCACCTTAAGGAGATGTTTGCACCAAGGAAGACTTCCGTTTGGGATTGAGCTTTGAATTGAGCTAGTTCTGGCAGCAATGGGATTAAGCATCTTATTCAATACTGATTGTTAGCAGTAGTTACGTTGGTGGTAGCTATGTCAACTCCCAACCCCTAATCCAACTCGCAGTGACATGAGCACACTTTTCAGAGCTCCTTTGTCTTCGTGGCACAGCTATGTGCAATAAGCCCTTCTCTGATACTGTTTCTTGGCTTACCATTTTGCACTTTCTGCTTCATGGTCCAGTTTTAGTTCTTCTTTCCTCTTCTGTTTCCCACTAAGTCCATCAGGACATCTCAAGAGGTGCTTGTGGGTCAATATCTGTGAGACCAGACCTAATGGGCCTGTGATTTCACAGGTGTGGTATCAGGCAAGAATTCACTTGTTGTAGAAGCATTTCTGAATTTAAGCTTTTCTTTGAGGAAAAGCAACAACAAAGTGAAATCTTCCTTTGTAATTGTAAAGGAAACCATGAAAATGTGAATAAAGTGCAGACATTAACACAGCATCATTTATTGATGTCTTTTGAGACAGTTGTAAGAAGTAGCACCAAGAGATAAGAGCTCAGTTGAATTCCATGCAAGGTCAGTAGTTGCATCGAAGCATTGAGGCTACTGCTTGGCTGTTGATTAGAAAGGGACTGTTTACTATACACGCCTTACAAACCCATGCTGTTCTGAATACTGAAAGTCTTGTTCTCATCCTTTGCCAAAACCAGCTTCTTCTCGACTACCACTGAGAATAAATGTGTCTGTGCACTTGTGTGAAAGTTTCGTTTTTGTAGGCAGGCAATGTCTGTTGATAAAAGAATATATTGTATTAGACCAGTGGTTATAGCCCTAAAGAACAGGGCAAAGTTTTGGCCACACAAGCGCTTAATTTGGTCTGGTATGGAAAAACAAATATCAAGCTAAATTGGCTTGAGGAAAATGACTCTAGGTATGACTTAATTATGCTAATGAATTAGAAAATTTGAGTGGGAAGGGTAGCTGGTGCCTCAAGAGTAGCATTGATAAAGGTCTTGTATGTGTGGAAACCTCCCTTTTCCACCTATATCATTTGGTTTAATAAAAAGTATGACTTCTCTCTACAAGTTTTGCCTTCCTTATCCTTAGGCCATATCAATAACATACCTTTTTTTTCCAACATTTACATTATTATTACAAAGTATTCGGTATGCAAAGAACAGAAAATAAGATACTACTGAATAAAATGAACCAACTATCAGAAGAAATAAGACTGGGCTACTGATGGATTTTAAGTGTGTTTCAGTTAAACTTCCCTATTTTAATTCTGTATGGGAGACTACTACAGACTTTCCAATCTGCTGTTGTAGTGTGACAGAATCCAGAGCTGGGAGCAGTTTCACCAAGAGTTTGAATTTTGCTTCTAGTAATGGCATCTGCTTGAAATGTTCTCTCTTACTCCACTTCTGTTTAGTGGAGTTGAAATGTCTTTGCCATCAAGCATTTACAAATGCAAGGGAAAGAAGGTACCAGTTTCAGTGAATAAAAGAATTAACTTTTTCTGCTCCATGCAGCAAAAATGACACTTACATTAGCTGCAGTTAATATATATTGATGGGATTAGAATGTGTCTTTATGAGTAAAAAGTTTCCTGCTTAGGATATAAAACTCCATTGATGTAAGTGACAGCATAGCTAAATGCAGAAGGCAAAAGATTGGTTTTGCTTGGTATGCATTGGGTTTAGCAAGAAGAATGCACTCATTTAAGCTATTTTCATAAGGAAGCAGCTGCGAAGTCTCACTTGTTTAATGTATTCCAATGGTGATAGCAATTCCTACAACAGCACATGCATGTGTGCAAGTGCCTGTGTCCGTTTTATTTTTGGATATCTAACGGAATTGTTTCTGTACCTAAGAGCAAAATGGCTTCCTTCATATTTGTAAAAAAAAMCCCCCTTACATATAATTAAATACATATTTACTAAAGCAATTTTCTTGGATATGGTGAAACTCATGGGGCTTACCTTTTCAAGGTGCATCTATTTCTTGAAGCAAATCTGTGGTGACAAGGCCTTGTAATCAGCAAGGCTGCCCGAGACATCAGTGAGCTCTGAGTTAGGCACAAATACGTGTGCCAGGAGAGGAGGAGTGGCACGGTGTATGTTTTGTTCTTTACCTAATACTGTCAATATGAGATGTCATGGAGTTCAGAGGAGATGTTTTTCTACCTGAGTGGCTGGTGGCATACATAAAGTATTTAAACATGGTGACCATGTCAGAAATGCAGTACCATTAAATAGATTTTTGCAATACTGTGAAACTTCCTATCTATTACAATTGTATACTTCCAATCAAAGTGGGGCTGTATGCAACCATGTGTTGTGCTTACACTGCAAACCTGCACACCAGAGCTCTGAAAACAGGCTCTGCACCAGGACTTCTAACTTCTATTTTGACCACTGTAAATATGTTCCATAAACTGACCTTTAAAAATACTCCCCCCACCCCACCTCACCCCCCCAAAAAAGAGATGATCTTGAATAAGAATATAAACAGATGTAGGCATTACTTGGATTAGATTGGGTGATGTTTTCAATAGTATCTAATTGCTTATGGTGCTTTTCAAATGTGTAATGACTTACTTTTTACTAGGGTGTTGACTAAGCCCCATGATTTTTTACTATCTCTGAAAAATACCTTATTAAAAATCATAGAAAAATACATTTTTTGAAAATATGAATGGATCTATTTTGCTTTAGACAAATGTTCTTCAATAATCTAGTTGTGCCAGGTGAGCATGGATATGTTGCTTTAGCATCTTTTCTGGTGTAATTTCTTCCCCCTGCTGTATCCACTCTATACCAATAAATTCCTTGTTATGAGTGCTTTTGCACAAAGGAAGCTGTACCTCTTTGCCTATATCAGTACAGTTAGGCAAGGAATAAGTTGTTTAGAGCCTCTGCAGGGTTGTGGCAGCAGATTAAAATTAGATGTTTGAAGCTGTTACCACCCTTATCCATCTGCCTGGCTTTTCTACCAGATGTCAGTGCCCCCAGTGATGTGTGATCAGCTCATGAATAAACCTCTGAACCACTGCAGTTTTCCAGCTGCTGCATTAAAGTAAAACAAAAGAGGAGTTGGTCCATTGTGTATCGTAATGTGACAGTCTTAATTCTAACCCAGAATTGCAAGCCAGTCTTTCACAAGTCACCTCCAAATCAAAATAAGATTTTTTTTTTAAAGGCTTCCTATGCAGATTCATGACAAATCACTATCCACTTTGTTTTTTTAAAAGCAGTACATAAATACCTGTTATCCTGTGAGCTCCCTTTCTCTGCTATTCCAAACAGGCTTTGAGTACTGATGCTATGTTTACTCAGGGTAAAGTGTTTTCAGTGAATAATAAATTTTTTTCTTTGTTCTCTTAGATTAGTATGAATTTTTTAAAGAAGGAGCACTTAATTTTCATCACTCCTTTTGCAGCAGTATGCTGTCATTTCATGGGATTGAAGGGTAGTGAAAGCACCTTTTCAACATGCAGCACAATAATTAACAAAACCAAATTAAAATTAGCTAGAGCAGCTAGGTGACACAAAAGGAGCCAATGGGCTGAATTTTTGAAGTTACCTAAATAGCTTTAGTGCTTCCATCCCACTGTCAAAGTGACAGAAGAGCAGCCTTTAAAAAAGTGTCATCAGTGAGCTATCCTTTGAAAAATTCAACTAAGTGATTATTTAAGTGGTTAAATTTTATGCAGTTCCTCCAAAGCTGTCTTTGCAGGATTGGTGATGGGAGAATGAACTGTGAACAGAGGTGCCCAAACAAGTCACCAAACAGGAGAGCTCTTTTTATTCAGTGTCTCAGTGCTAGAAGGCCAAAAAATCTGAGCTGTTTCAGGGATCCAGTTCACCGCTCTAATCCCAGTGATGTACAGAGCGGAGGCTCCTCCAGTCAGTCTGTCGAATGCATTGTGGTGGCTGTCAGTCAGACCCGTCATCCCATCTGATTAGCAATGTGTCTTGGAGTGTCCTGCTCTAGATGCTTCACAGTGAGTTACAAGAAACTTGTCTGTAAGTTCCTGTTTTCAGTTACCTTCACCTTCTCAACATTTCTGCATATAGATGAGCCTGAGGCTTCTTTATGCTTTCTTTAAAGCTTCCATTTTTGTTTAATAACTGGAATTCCCTGGAACAAAAGGAATATGATGGGATTACTTCTACTGGTTAATAAATTTCATCCTTTTTGCTACACCTTCCCCAACTCTCCCCGGAGACACACAAACCTACCTGACAGCCTACCACTTCTGTCCTTTACCAGAGGAGTAGTGCCTGTACGAGATGCTCAGAGCTTCTGAGTCAGTATCCCAGAGATCATGAGACTGATTTAAACACATGATTATTAATAGTAACTAATATTTAGTTTTCTGAGCTGTGAAGTTCAACAGTGTCTCATTTTTTTGTTGCCCCATCCCAGCTTTAAGAATAAAAAAAGCATAGTTTTTTTATGAGCAGATGCTGAGGTTCTGCAGTCTGAGATTTTGCATGAACCTGTGAGATGGAGCTTTGAAGAGAACTCAGCTGTCATGAGACTGGTGATAGGATCTAGATTTGGCACGTATAGAAGGCTGAATGGTAATTGGGTGGGGGAGCTCAGTGTCTGGGGTTCAGTAAATTAGATCCCGCAATATGTGCTATGCAGGAAAGGGGCCCAGCTCTCAGACACTTGCAACACTTGAGCCTTGTGTTAAATATTACACAGAAACAGGACAAGAACTCGGCTCTCCCTACTCTGTCTAGTCCAGGCCATACCTAGATTTTTCTCAGTCACCTTTGCTTTCTCAAATAAGAAAGCTGGACTGTTGATAAGATCATCCCAGGTCATGAATCCTGAGAAGGCATTTGCTGACCTACAGCTGAACCTTTTGTAAAAAGATATAATACCCATTACAGTCCTGCTCCTCCCAGGACAATTGCAGGTTAAAAAAAACTATTCCAAAAAGACACAAGGATGAAGTCAAGAAAAGCAATACAGTTAAGATAATGGAGGACAGCCTCTCCCTCTTCTGCTCTTTCCATAACATCCTGCCATGAGTACTCCGGTAAGAAAACCACCCTACCAGCCCTGGAGGAAGGCCTGACTCCATTTCCCAAGCAAGTTTATATCTTAGAGGCTGCCAATGTTCCTGTGCCTCGATGAAGAACGTGATGATTCTGGAGGGGACCTTGCACTCTTTGGAATGAGTCCTGGAAAATGCTCTAGTGAAGGATTGCTTTTGCTTGCGTTCCCTAGCACCCCATATTTTTCCTAGCAGGAGACAGCGTGTGCAGTCATTTACAAAGCCACAGTGCTCTATTTGCTGCTGACTGTCAGAGGGCTGAGTGAGTGCATCCAGAAAGGAGGGGAGAGGTTCTGAACTGCTCTCCTGTTACGCCTGGCCTGATCACTCCTTGTGCTGCAGTTGTCGTAAACATGTACTGGTCCTCAAACACAGGCTGTTCTGTTGTGAATGTCTCTGATGCTTATGAGTTTATTCTCATGACTACAGGCATAACTGATGGTGAGTCTTTAGCTGCTGGATCATCTTGAGCTGCCTTACTTTTTGGGAGGGAGAGACGTTTGAGCTGTTTGCCTTTAGCAATGTCAGTACCAGTTTCTACCAACTGGAAACAGTGACACACAATGTTAAGATGACTGCAGTTTGTGATGTCTGCAGCTTGTGAGAAATTATTCTGGGTTAGCAAAAAGGGGTAAAGTGTTACATAGGCAAGTTCTTCTGACACTTCTTGTTTATACTAATTTGGACATGCACAGGTGGAAGAGACATTGGCTTGGCCTGCCAAGCTTATTCCAGCCCAAAGGAGGAGGAAGAGTAGGTAGCTTATTTGTCATCAGATACCATAGGGGAAACTTGGGAAGCTGTGGTGTTACAGTTCATGTTTGGTCAGGCAGGGGACCAAGAAAGGAAGGGACCAAGGTGTGATGTGTGTGATTTCAAGCTGGGAGAGGAGAACACTAACAACTCACCCACCTTTCTGTATGTGAGTGGAGGGGATCAGAGCACAGAAAGACTTCACACTTTTTGCTATTGCAGAATAAACTGTTCTATAAAAATAGGAATATGTAGGTAATGTCTTCTGCAGAGCAAGGGAGAAATGAGGACAGCTAAACAGGCACTGGTTCAGATGCTGCCTTGCTCCTAAGCCAGGCTAGCGATGAGTTGTGCTGTGCTCCAAGCACTGTGGGAATTACTGTCCATCTGGGTCCTACAGGGGAAGTCTGCACAGAGCCCTCGCCTAACCTCAAAGTGCAATGAACGCTGTCTGCTCTCATTTTGGAGGATTGCATGTGTCTCTGGGTTTGTGAAAACACTTAGTGGTGGAGTAGTGGCCAGGAGTCCTGGTTTAACTCCGAAGCACAACACTGCACTGTCTGCAGTAGGTGTCCTGCTACTGTCTGGAAGCAAATGTCCTCAACAGATAACATAGCATTTGGGCCCCCTTCATGTACTTGCATATGCCAGTACTTAATGACATGACTTGTCTTTGCATTGGCTTAGAAAAAGGCTTCCCTCCTAGGGGTAGGAGTGGAGAGGATACCCTGCATTGTATGGAGTAAGCCTGTAGGCCTGTGAATGTGGCAAACAGGAAATTCTGAAGTTAAGTGTTTCTGCATTGTGCTGGGAGAACAAGATGAGACTCTTGGATCATAAGGTACATGGATTAATCTACTGGGCTGTAAATCACTCACTCTGCTGTGCTGCAGAGGTAGGCAGCTCTAAAGATTTATTATCATTACTTTAAATGAAAGAATTCCTTCTGTGTAATGAGAAGATCCACCAAGGACAAAATAGAGGGGGGAGTGATAATGCCAGGCTGATCTCCTGTATAAATCTGCCTAGGGGAGTAAAGAAGGTGGAAGTAGCCTCCTTGGCCTCTAGAAGAGGCGCTGCTGCATTAGCAAAGCTGGGAAGGGAACTTCTTTGTGCCAACCAGTCTGCCTTGCCGCGTGGGTAGGCTGTGCCATACCCTGCCACTCTCCTCATTTATCTGCCAGTGTGATTAAACTGATGCACAGAGAAAGTGATGTGCACTGGGGATAGGATGAGCAAGAATCGCAGGACTTCTCCCACTCAGCACTCTGGGGAGTCAAGAAGTTTCACTTAGAGGCGATCTGCATCCTATTTCATAGTCTCTTCAGGTGCTACTGCAGCACCACATGGTCCTCACGGCGGGGCAGTGCTCTCCTAAGTACCCTTTCTTGCAGATAGTCTTTAGCTTCTTGTTTCATGGACAGGTAGCACAGAAGACAGTTCTTTGCAGCTTCCTTTTACATATATGAAGACTATTTTTTGTTTCCAATCAGTCTTATCTTTTGATTTCAAGCAGTCTCCAGTCTTCAAGGTTTCCACGTCGGCTGTGTTTGCCAAGCTACGTGGTAGACATCCAGCAGCTAGATGAGTCCTGTGTGAAAGTCAATACTCAGATGAGAAGAGAGCTGCTGTATAAGTTGTATGCCGATATGCCACTGAAGCCTTTTGTAACCCTGAGCAAAAGTGCTATATTGCAGAAATATGGGGCAGGTCTGCAGCAGAGGTGAAGCAGCACTGTTGCTTCTGTGGAGCTTTGTACTTGGCACCAGTTGAAGAGCTGCTACAGGCTTTCTCTAATGGTGAGAACTGATAAATGCAAGACAGGAAGGTCTACTGAATCTGTTATTTAGAAGATGTGATGACTCAGGAGAGCTGATCCAGTAACAAAAGTCCCTGAAGTGTGAAAGTGAATGGACCAGGCCAAGAAAGTCTAGCCAAAGCTAGGTATAATAGTGCCTCTTAATTTGTGTTTAGAGATGTGTGTCTTGCTAAAGAAAATGTGCAGAGCCCTATTTGGAGATTATAGTAACGGACAATATGGTAAATATCCAAGTTGAAGTATCAGAATGGGAACAAGTCAGCTAGAACCAATGACTGAGCTGTTAATGTCCTTCCCTGATATAGATTGATTCTAATTGCAAACATAAGTCAGTTGATTGTATTCAGTCTTTATTTATGATCAGTTTTGATTACACAAATCATGACAAATATGAATTAGGTTGTAACTGGCCCAGTAATAAGCTTCATGTTGCTAGGTAACAAGCCAACATCACTTCAAACAACCCAGTCAAGGGGAAGCAACTGAGCGATTGTTCTTGTTCCTTGCTCTTTAGACTTGCTGTTAAAAGCTTTTAAAATGTCTCCTCTTTAGTATTTGACTTCATGAGAGGAAGGATAAGGTTCTGTCAAATTTCAAACGGGCACCTTTGCATGGTTCTCCATTTGACAAAGGTTTTGGAGCAGTGACTGTGGGAGCAGCTCAGTTTAGGAACGTTGTGCTTCTGGCACTGAAATCACTGTAGAAGAGCCCTGAATCAGTTAGCTCTGGTGTCATCCAATTCTGCTGTTCACAACACTTAACTCAGTGTGGCATTGACTGCTCTCAGTTTATCTGTTGTCCTTGTGGTGCTGGGATTGCAGTGCTACTGTGGGTCTTAATCTGATGCAGATCTTGGTGACTTCATGCTAACCCTAAGAGAATGGCTTTGCACCAGAAAGCACCATCTCAGGCCTGGGAAAGCAGGCTAAGGTTAGGTGCAGCTTGGAAACTGCAGCCAACTCTGCAAAGCTTTTGTAGAAATAAGTTTTGCCTTAGACTCCTGTTCAGGACAATTTCTCAAATGCAAGGCACAAAATAAGAGCAGTGGAGACCAGAGCTGGTATACTGGCAGAGGCACTGATAAGGTGAGCTTAGTATGGTGTTTGCCTGCCTGAGAGTGGGCATCCTACTGGGAAATACTCCAGACTCACTTGAGTTGGGGTCCTGGAGGTGATAAAGCAAACAGGCAAAGCTCATGCAACCTGTTCTCTGCTGAGGACTGGAGGAGGTAGCTTTTAATCAACCTGAAAATAACCTGAACGGTGCACTGAAGCATCTTCACTTTAGAGCTATGTCAGGAACACTATCAATCTTTTATCTTCTCTGGAACAGCAGGAGAAATGCCACCGAAATAAGCCCTGTAATTTCTCCTCTGTAATTATACCTGTCACCACTTCCGATGGAGCTGATATAAATAGCCAGTTCTGCCTTCTGTTTGCATTGTGCTTTTTTAATACAAAACAAAAAAGAGTGAAGCAAAACTATATACCCCTATCTCTGGTAAGACCAGCCTAAGTTGTATAAAATGAAGCAGTCAAGCACTGCTAATTTGCTCTGTATTTCTAAGCTTGACCGTGTACACAACACACTATCATTGTAAGTAATCTTGTCTGCTAAGAGGAATTGTTTGTAGGATGTATTTCACATGATAAGGTCAGAGATGATGCAATTGAAAGGCATGTATGTTTTAATGCAAGTTTTAGTCTTGTATGCCCAGTGTCTACCCTTAAATCCACATTTGTCAGGAAGCAAAAGGCAGGCCTTGCCAATGTGAAATGCAAATCACCATGCTTTAGTCAGCATTCATCTCAAATCCTTGTGCAAGCCAGGGAGGATTCACAGCTCTTTCCTAGAGATGTAGGAGTTGATGTGTTTCAGCAGAGGAAAGAAATTGCAATATATTTTAAACTGCTCCTATTTGAATATATTGGACCAAATTCACTAGCAGCGTAAACTAGTACAGCCTAGCTAATGTCAGTGGTGCAGTACCAGTTATGCCAAATGAAGACCTTAAAGTTGACCCAATGACTAAATATGATTTATGGTGGGATGAGAGAGCCCGGGGGTCTTACTGATCATTACTGTTACTTGGTGCTGGCAGCTTTTCTAGGACAGCTATTATAGTGGATTTAAAAACCACTGTAGAGTGGACCTATAAACTACCTCCAACCTTCCCACTTTCAATGACAAATACAAGATGTAGTTCTCTGACATTCTTTAGTAAGCAACAAGCAGTCGTAAAATACATGAATAAATATCATAAACCCCTTCATGTAATTTCAAATCCCTCTTTGTTTCCAAGAGAAAATCATATGGGATAAAAGAAAATCAACTAATGCATTTGTGGAAGGTGTTCAGATACTGTAATGATGATGAGTTATCATAATCACAAAATATTAGAAAGAACAGAAAAGAATGACAAGAGAAGAAGGGTTTTTCTTCTAACCTTAGATGTTTAATAGTTGTCAAAGTCAGTTGTTTAAAGTTTCCCAGTCAGTGAACGTCTCATCTACCACAGATCACCTATCTTAGAGGATAGAGTCAACATAGAAATTAAATCCATGCAGAAATTGGTCCGTGGCTTAGGTGGCTTTTACCTGGGTTCAACTCATAATGATAAACTCTTTTTATTCTCTTCAGGGGTCCCCCAATTGACCTCAAAATGTGTGCTAATCATTAAACATCCAAACAGCAGAGACATTCCCACCCTACCTAGATAAGTGTTATAAATGGAGTGAGAGCCAAAGGAGCCTTGTAGACCTGAGACTGAAACTCAGATGTTCAAAATCCCAATTCTCTTTACAACACCCCACTTCTGTGTGCAAGTGAGTGATGCTGTCTTACCCAGCTGTTTCTGTTCTCCAAAGTGAACATGTCATTCTTCCATTTGTAGCTGAGTTGAAGCTTTCTAAAATTCAGTTGAGGTGTAATTATGTATATGTTCCTTTAGGTACCCTGGAGTATTCAGAGCCCCTCTAGTGGGTGCCTGCGTGTGGAAACTCCCCCACTTCAGGAAAAGTCACTTACATGGTCAGCTCCCAATGTACGACACAATGCAAACCTCTCAGCACGACTACCTTATTTAGTTATTCTCAGGAAAAATAGGACTGGTGCTCAAAGCTTGATTTGTCTGAACAGCTCAGTATCCATAAACTCATTACAAGAATCAAGGTAGCATTTGTTATACTATATACAGCGAGAGACAAAGAAAATGGGGCCATTGTACAAAGCATCAATTAGGCCTCTTAGTGAGCCATATAAGTGCAATTTTGTTTTGAGAAGTTTTATTTGCAGTGCAGTGAATCATGAATGGTGCTGTACCAGGTGTCAGAGAAAAAAGCCAGAGTGGAAGATTTTTGCAGTGCTTTATTCTGAAGCAGTTAAGTGTCATCATTTTGAAGCAATTGAAACAGCCCCAGTGACTGTTTTGCAGTTTTGTCTAGAAAAATTCTGTGCATCCCAGAGACAGACTGTAATGATGTTGATGCAATCTAAGGTGATAAATATATGTTAATAAGCTTGGACTCAATTTAAGGTTGCAGAGACTGCTCTAGGAATTCTACTGGCTTATATACACTTGGAGGGAGACAGTTTAACCCAGTGGCCAGGAAGGGAAACTTCTGGATGTTGTAAACCATGTTCAAATGTCTACTGGTTCACAAATAGAAGAATGTTATTAATATATATGGTAAGACATTTTAAAAAAATTATATATCAGTCAGAACGCTGCTGTGGTTCAGATTCATATTCCTTTTATTTTCACAAAAGACCATTTAGGAATGTCTCCTAAATGCCCTTACTTTCTAAATCTCAGCACCTCTTTCTGAGAGATTCTCCATAGCTTTTCCCCAAGGTGCCAACTTGCTGTATGCTTATCCTTTGAATACTTGCGAACACACACAGAGTGATAGCGCAGGGGGGTACTTGAGAGATGGCAACAAGGGGGAAATGGGGGAGATGTGATTTACTTTACAAGTTGCTGTATGACTGACTAGCCCAGATCTGTTTTTATAGTTTGGTGTCTGCATTAGTCTTTTGCCTGTTCCCCTCCATCAACATCTAGTACAGTACAACATCCCACTTACTAGAAGGTAGAGTTGAAGGAACAATTTAGAAGACAATTGCTAGCATGTTTTTTGCTATTACTTATTTTTTCAGTACTTGTACTGAAAATTCAAAGGATCCATCTTTTTCTTTGTTACTTCAGTGTGCAAAACTTGAGGATTCTTTACTGGGCTGTGGCCTTTCTACAATATAAGAATAACCCCCCCTAAGAATGATCCCATCTTTGTTTCTTCTCATTAATTGCCAAAGCAACTTCTTGGAAATAACAATGTCCTCACCATCTTTCCCTGCTCCCTACCTTGGCAGTGGGCATATCCCTTCAGTCAAGATTCAGTTCTCTTTTACACTTAATTACACCCAACAGAGCCCTTAAACTGCTTCCAAAGAATAGCAAGTCCATGCAGACTGATCCAAGCAGTCAGCGAGCTTGGATCAGAAAGCCAACTTGCTCCACTCTCCTCTACTCAGCAACAAATGAGACCCCTCTTCATCCCACTCCTTGTCTTTCCTTCTCACTCCTCAGGATGGCTTTCCTTTTCTCCTGGCAATGAGCTCAGCAGGGCCTCAGCTAATAAAGCAGACAGCAAATCTGAGAAATTCAAATGCCACTGTCCCCTGGCACCAGCTGTGAGGGAGGTAATAGAATATTGCTGTATCGCCACCTTCCCTGTTGGACCCTCTTTGGAAGTGGGTGCCCTTCAGTGCTCTCTCATGAAGCTTTGTTTGGAGCTGCCTCAAAAGCTCTCTGCTTTTTTTTTTTTTTTTTTCTTTGCAGAACAGAATAGCACAGTTTATGGATTACTTCTTTAGTCGCATGAAAAAACACTGCAAGTAGTACATTTCCCTGAGCACTTTCTTTGGCATTGAACTTGCACAGGTTACTAAGCTCTTGGAAAAACTGAAGAAGCCTTGGTGGGTTTGTAGAGCAAAGGAGTCATCGTAAGTGATGAACAATTAATGTATGTGAGTATTAGCTATTTTCCGCAAGAGTTAATTGATACAAATGTATGGAGAGTGAACGTGTCTGCTGCTTCATTGCGTCTGAAAGCTCTGAACTCAGAGTGTAATGTATATGGCAGAAGCTCCCTGGTGCAGCAGCCTTTACTGAGTTGATTGAGAAATATAATATAGTCCACTTACAGGAGAAATTCATGAAACTTTCAGGCTCTGGAAATGTTTTGCAAAAACCTAACAGCCACTTAAATATGCATGGAAAAGGAGCACAGCATGACCCTCATGAATAGCAGCAAATCAAATCCAAGCTGTGTTTCTCTAAGAGCAGAGGCAAAAAAACCTGTTTTTCTTTTATTATTTTTTACCAGCTCTGATATTTAGCATCTCTGAAGAGAAAAACAGTCCATGTGACTTTCTTTAGTACAGAATTGGAAAGCAGAGCTGTGTTTATTTATTACATTGAAGGATCATGGCAGAGGTTTCTCTCACCTAAGTAGTTATACAAAAGGTATCCAGTTGCTCTAAGTTGTCTTAACACCCTCTATAATCACTTTAATCATGCCTGGGGCAGTTCATTCTACTTGTCTGAGGAAGGGATAACCTGTCTTTTGGAGGGAACTGTAGAGGGTTTCTAGATGACTAGCATAGACTAGATGCATAGTGTTGGGTGGGAAGAATTGCCTTCTATGCCACTAGCCTGCTGTCATACAAGAGCGCTGTGACAGAGACAAGACGTGAACTTGGCTCTTTTGGTCTCCAGCACACTAGTTGCAAAAAAAGTTCAGAGGGGTGTTGCTGAGTGGAAGAGATGAGCAAAATCAAAATGACTAAGAAAAGGCTAATGTTTTGTCAATCTTTAAGAAAGGCAAGGGGGAGGATTCAGGGCACTGTAGGCCAGCCTCATCTCAGTCCTTGGAAGGATCATTCATTTTGGAATCTCTTTCCACACACATGAAAGGCAAGAAGGTAACCAGCCTACACTGATTGACTAAGGGCAGATCACGCTCAACTAGACTAACCCAAGAGCCTTCCAGGATGAAACGACTGGATATGCAGACTGACTTCACCAAGGCTTTTGGCACTGTCTCCTGCAGCATTCTCATTTGTTAGCTGACAAAGTATGGGCTGGACAAATAGACCATTAGCTTGAAAACTAGACTCAATGGGTATTACTGAACGGCTTGAAGTTCCAATTGATAGCTGGTATCGAGCAGAATACCCTATGGATCATAATGGGGCCCATATTGTTCAACATCTCTATGAACAACCTGTAATATGAGACAGAATGCATCTTTAGGAAACTTGTGGACAAGAAAAAAATGGGTGGAGGGTTTGATATGCCAAGTGGTAGAGCTTCAGTATAGAAGGAACTGGAGAAACTTGTGGACTGGGCCAAGAGAAACCTTGGACACCCAACAAGACAAAGAAGTGAACTCTTCTCTCTAATGGGAGGTTGTAAAATGAAGGGACAAGGCTGCACATTGCAGCTAGAGGTGGGTTTTAGGTAAAACTTTTTTGCTAGATGGTGGTGCAGCATTAGAACACTTTACAGAGAGAGTTATGGGATCTCTCTACAGAGCTTTTCAGGACTCAGCAAGAGGCAGTCACAGCTGATCTAGTGTTGGTGATAGTGCTGCTTTGAGGAGGAGGCTGGATGAGAGACCTTGAGAGGTGCCTTCCAGCAAGCATTTCTCCAGTTCTCTGATCCAGCAAGTGGCAGTCTGTGGTGTGTGTTACACAAGAGATCAGACTCAGGACTTATAATAAGTCCCTCTGATCATAAACTAGAAGAAATTGTTAATTCAGAGAATTAAAACTCCCAGTGATGGACCAGCAACAGGAGCACAGGGATTCTTGATGAAGTTACTCTTCTCAGTGAAATATCCTTATTGATAAGGCAAGAGGAAAGTGAAACAAAATAATTTCTTAAAATGTGAAGAAACTGTCCCTAAAGAGGATGAGTTTAGATATTTCCACAGTGTATAAGCTGTCCTTCAAGTCGTCATTAATATTCAGTTGGCACAATTAAAATTTTAGTTTTTCTGCTATTATCCAGCAACCAGATTCTTCTACTTCTAAGGCAGAGAAAATTCCCCTTTTTATCTGTGGGAGTTTTGCTTAGCCAAGGGCAGCAGGATTCTGCCCTGCCTATTTAGAGCTCTGAAGTCAGGGCAAAAAAAAGGCTGTGCAAGAATAAAGAGATCAAGATTGCTAATGACAAATCTCCTGGGTGTTTGGCAGAGAAAATCTTGCATGTCAAAAATGTGCTTCATTAGCACATTTGTGAATGACAAAACAATGAGGTTCCATTGCCCCTGGGATGCCATGGAGATAGCTTTTATGTCCCACTATTTGTCCCCCTCATAATAACTGGGTTTTGAAGAGCTGTACTCTTACAGCTTGCCTTAACCTTCACAAGCAGGTCTCAATAGTGGGCATAGAAGCTTTGAAAAGGGCAAAGCATCTCTTGAAAACAGTTTGTTCTTTGTTAGAGAAGATATTTCTATTAAAAGCTATCAGAAAAAATAAATGAAACTGAATATATATGAAGAAAAATGATACTAAATAGGAAAGGCTCTAAAATTGTCCATGAAGCAACAAGTCCTTCAGTTTCCATTCTGAATTTGCTTTGGTTCAATGTTATTTACATTAGTCTTGGCAGAGCAGTATAACAAAACTGAACATCTATGCTGGAAAGCTGAAGTTGATTAACTTGTATTACCTTTCTCCATACTCTATGTACTCAGTCCTTCTGAATCTGTTTTCCTTTACATAGCCTTTGGGTATTTCATGTTTTTCCATAAATGCCCCACACTTGGGACCCAGTTACTTTTCAAAATATACATATTTGCATTTGGTTGATTTAGGGAATTATTTGCCCCATTCCAGGATTCAGCCTTCCTGCAGAAATGTGCATCAGTGAGTTAGTAGTTAACTGGAAGGGGAGCGGCATGTCAATTCTGTAGGTGTTAACTGAATTTAAATTCCTTTAGGATTACAATTCCTCATGATGCGATTGTTCAGCTGAGTAGGCCATGTTTGTTCCAGTTGTATAAATAAAGAGGCAATGAAGGAGATAAATAAGTTTGTATGAAGATAGTGCAGATGTAAGGCAAAAAAAGGAAAATTGCAGAGAAGCGATGATCTATTGTTCTGGCATATCTTTAACACCTTTAACCTTTCTCACAGTTTGCTTCTTGCTTTTCTTGCCAGCAGAATGCATTCTCTTCATTTCTCCATTTCATCCTAATGACCTTCTTTAACTCAAACTCAATTAATCTATTAATAAAAGCTGACATTAACAAAAACAAATTGCTTTGTCTTTTTGGAGTGTTAAAAAGGATTTGTATAGCACTTGTCTTCCATTAATGCAGCATTTGAGGAGTCCAGATGCCTTGCCACAAGTAGAATAAGCCTCTTTGCCAGTCCTCTCTCTGAAGCTATTAACGACCTTAAAACATAGAAAATAACACTAAGGGAGTTTCTTTTCATCCAGAGCACTGGATGTTTCATTTCCAAGAGATTTATGTAGCAATGTTCTTTGAACCCATCTTTCAAAATACATGCATATTTGATCACCCAGCGAAGGAGATGTGATTAACGATATAATCAGTGTAATAGATGGTGGGCATACTGAGAAACACACCTACTTTACACAATCTATTCTGTTTTATTTATAGTTATCCTTACGGCAATCAGGGATTGGTTCTGTCATGGCCTTTTGAGATCCTTTCTAGCACCCTATCCTTCATGGGTCAAGTTTTCTGTCATTTCTGGTCTAATTTTTTTTTTTTTTAATTGAATCTTTTCAAACCCATCTTCTGTTGTTTCTGTGTCTGTGTTCTGAGGTTTGTCTGAGTGTACTTGAGAGCAGACAGCAGTAAGGAGTCCATTAGTCTGTGTCGTATCCCCAAGGATTTGGGATTTGGCCTGCCAGCTCTTTATTGTCTTAAGAGCTTCATTGGATACCTAGTAGTGCTGGAAGGTGATGGTGGTGGGGAAGGTGCTGTTTATCAGAGATGAAGTTCTTTTTCTACATGATTGAAAAACTGGAAAAGCATCTAGGACCTAGTCCAAAAAAACCTACTGTGAGTCTTTCCATTGACATTCATGGATAGGGAACAGGCTCTTCTGGCTGGAGTGGATCCATCTAAGATCTCGCATGGGTGAGAAGCATGTAACTGTATCAGATATATTAAAAACCTGATCATCCAAGCAGGTCACAGATGGGTACCAAAAATTAGCTGCAGTGAAACTGGGTTTTCATGGTTATGCCAGAAAGGCTTTCATAGGCATAGTTAAAGCCACAGAGTAGCCACTGTTGTTCATTTCTCATGTTCTTCTGTCCTGTTTTTCAAACTCCGGCTATTTTGGTGCAATGCAGCTTCCAAGAAGGTTTTGAAGGAGGGCAACTGTTGTAGATTTCTTCAGAAGAAAAATATTCTTTAAACAGTTCCAGTTCCTAATACAGCTCTTCATTTAAGTGCACTCCTCATTTTTTTTCAGCCCTGCCCTTCTCCAGTAGGAAAGCTTGTGCCTCAGCCTGCTTGCATCCTACAAGCTGATCCCTCTGTGATACTGTGCTCTCTTCTTCCTCCCCCAACAGCACTGGCAGGAGCTCATTAACACTGTGAGTGCCCCAGTTTTTCACTCCTTCACCTGGAATGGCAGGGATCTGATCAACTGTAAAAGCACCTTCCAGCCCAAATAATTGATTACATCTCTACTCCCTTGTTTGCTGTTTGATATAATTAGGGTAAATTTGCATCCTGATTGCTCACACTCTACAAGAACAATAACAGCTAATAACAGCAGTGCTGTGGCTTTGTACCACAAGCAAAATATGACAGGTTCTTTGCAGGCACACTTGGTTTGGGGACCCAGACTGGGTGAACATAGCAGATGATTCCCCTGCTGGTGAGCTGGTGGTTGCTGATTCTCCAAATTTGTGTGTCTAGAGAAAAACTGTACTTCTAGAGTAGCAGACAAGGAACTCCTGGTTGATCATATATTTCACTGGCGTTTCCAGATGGTCTGAGCCACAGTCTCTCGGGGGAAGCAGAGGAGAGGGGAAGGATAATTTCTTGATGTTTCCCCCTTCACCAGCTCCAGAAGTGTTATTGCTGTGACAACAGCTCCATTCAGTTGGTGGTACCTTTGCCTCCGGGCCAGGAGTTTAAGCCTAGCATCATAGGTGAAGCACATACCAGGGATGACACTGTAGTGTACAGTAGCTCAGGAGGCTGCTCTTCTATTAGAGGTAATGTTCCTCAGATGAGATGTTAAATCTAACCCCCTCCAGCTCATCCCTCTTGACTGGGCAGGTAAAGCTAAAAATGTCATGACACCGTTCCCACTAAGTAAAAGAATGTCTCGACCAATATTTCCTCTTTTAACAGGAACTAACTGTGATATACAAGACAGAAAAAACACATCCAGAGCATGTGCTGGCTGCTGAAATTGTTTCTGCAGTCCTTGCACCACAGGTGTTCTGGCTTTGGATTTTCTATCTCCAGTACAGCAGGGGACTCCTAAGTATATGAAGTGCTAGGAAAAGCCAAATTCCATGATGCTCTGTCCTGTGAAGGACAGAATATAACTATACCATTGACTGACTCTTGATATTATTGACTATTTATACTGCTCAGAAGGAACAGCCTTCGGCAGTCTGTCTCAGACTTCCTTAAATATTTCAGGCAACTCTCAAGCTACTGTGAACATTAGTTCCTCATGTGTAAAATGAGGATAATATTTTTCCGTCTCTTAGGGATGTTATGGGAATAAACCCTACTAATGCTTATGACATTCATGGAGACTGTAAATATGAGACTATGGAAGCCTCTATAGACTGACAGAAGTGCAATATTGCAGAAGAATAGTTTTGCTTTTTTTGGTGCATTATCAAAATAAATAAGTTTTTTTTTTAACATTTACGTTGAGCACAGAAGACTTTTTTTTGTCCCACTAACATTAAAAAAAAACAAAAACAAAACAGCAGTAACTCTGTGGGATTCAGGGTTTGGTTCATTTTGTTTGGAGTAAGGGGCTTAGCTTTATTCAAACTCCTTGCAGATTTGCTTCAAATTAAGCTTTTAACCAAATTTTTTAAGCTAAAAGTAAAAGAAATAATTTAAGTCAACACAAATATGTGAATTGCTATAGTTGATCCAAATATCCTTTCTTCCTGAAAATAGTGTTGCCTGATTTTGTCATAGTTGTAAATATTAATTTTCCCATTTTGAAGAGAGAGATGACTTGGAGTCAGGGCTACCTTTTAAAGCCAGCCCCCCCCCTTTTTTTTTCTTTGCAGTGTTAAATTTTCATGGAGGATCAATTTTTTTTTCCCCCCCCCCCCCCCCAAAAAAAAAAAAGTCAGTTTAAAGTCAGCTGTAGGAAGTTTGCAGAAATAAATACCACATCTTGCTGCATAAAGACTGAGCGCTGCTGAATGGAAACAGGTGACATCCTAATGCTCTGTCACATTTCAGCTGGAGGGTTCAAGTAGAGGACCTTGGCAGTAAGTGCAGCATTTAATAAAAAGAAAAAAAAAGGCCATGTAGGTGGATGAATAGGTGCACAGGAACAAGAAGTGCCATAAGTTGCTCTTTTAAGTGTTAGAGCAATCATTTTATCACTCTGGATGCAGCACTCTGTATTCTTCCTCCCCATTTTCATTTAGGATGAGACATTGTGCTGAAGCGTGGATGGGTTCACATGTGGATTTCCAGATATTTGCACCCTGAAGAGAGTGTGCTGGATCAAGTGCCTTTATTCTGCACCATCTCTCTCTTTCAGTATTTGTACTTTTCTTGCCTAATCTAACACATAGCATTTGTGCCACTTAAAGCCACAGATCCCATCCAGAGTGCAAGCATGTGAACAGAGGTTTAGAGGGAAGCATGTGGAGTGCATGAAGGGTGCATGCAGGTTTTTGGAAACCTCATGAAAGGAACTGCCAGGCTTTGAGTATTTTTGAAATTCAGGCCCACTTGTGGGTGCTAAGTACTGGAATGTCTGGCCAGAAATTCCTTTGAAAATCTGGCCTGTATTCTACCATCTAGGAGTACAGAGTGTGCCACATCTGTGGCTCCCAGTTGGGGAGGTAGACCATGCTGGTGAGGTGAAGCACACAGTCCAGGAACGTAAGATGTGTTGGCCTTGAGTCCTGCACGCACAGGCAGTCAGTCTGTCTCTGCTGGGCTCCCAAAGCCCAGGGCACTGAGGACTTCTAAGCAGAGACAACCAGCTGGAAGGGGTTAACCTGTATCTGTCCACACCTGGCCCTATAGGTATATGCTTGCAGTGAAGACAGTGAGGATATTCCTTGAATGTTTTTCCACTCTCTTTGGACAAGAGCAGCCTATATGGCAGGGTCCCAGTGATGGGAATGAATGTGCTGGCTGACAAAAAGAAAGGGGTGGCCTTTACACAAGGCAGTAGAAAGGACAGCTGTGGGGTGTGGGGAGACTTTCATGTTCTGCATCGTGGAAGTATTGGCAGAAGCTGCTAACTCAACCAGAACATTGTTACCTACCCTCCGCAAACTGGCAGCGATAGTATTGGAGGATTAAGTGACATGAGTGAGACTGAATCACTTTGCAGGGACCGGTTTATGCGTTTTCAGCATGGAAGTATCAGGCTTTGCAACCCTTAATGAGTGGAACTGGAATTTTCCATTCTCAATAAATCCATCAGAAAAACATGATTCTGGGTTTTACTGTGACACAATACCAGAATACTGTAGTGACAAATTAGAGAGATTGTTCAGGGATTGGGAACAGTGAGCGATATAGGATTATTTTCCTGCTATTTCCTTGGCCTTTGTGTTATATATAGAATTAATGATTATGCTGTGTTAGATGCTGGTCCTGATAGCCCATGCAGGAACAGAATGGAACCAAAAGTGGCAGAGGAGCTTGTTTCCCATCATGACCAACCAACCATTACCAGGTTATTGCTGTACTTGATTTTCCTCATTTAAATGTGTGATGGCAGCAGTTTACACCAGAAATCAAAGGTGATTATTTTTCCTTAGATTTGTCAAGCAGGTCATAAAGCCTCCTGCTACTGTCCTGACCAATATGATTATTTACCATCAAAATTACCATTAGAATAAAATTATGAAGTATATTTTCTCCTGTAAACAAAAGCTGAACAAACTGGAAAGGCCTTCAGTGGCTTTGTAGTATTTCTTTGGTATCTACTGGGATAATACTATTGCAAGGATTAAATTTGCCCTTCAGGGTAGGGGCTAATTTGCGTCTGTGCATGTGCGTTATGGCTACACACTTGACAGACACATACCCTTAACAGCACTAATTTATTTGCTACTAAGGAAGGAAAAACAAGAACCTGATGAACATATCCTATTCTGTGATAACAAAATCTAGGATAGAGCATGTGTCCATCACACATGCTACTGCGATAAAACCCATGCTAGGACAGCTCCTAGATGCTTCAGTTTGTTAAATGACTTTGCTAATTTTCAGTAGACATGAGAAAAGTCTGTGATGGCAGTGAGCTAGGGGTTGAACTTGAACAGGAATTGGGGAATCTGCAAACCCTCGGCTGGATTCAGCCTGAAATTTCAGATCATACAGCCAGCAGCAATGTGGGGTTTGTTTTTTTTTCTACAGGGTTAGTTACTGAAAATTTTCAAAGTGCATGTTGGTACAGGGTCTACTAAAGGTGAAGTACAGTCATGTCCATCCCTCTACAAGAAAAGGCTATTCCCCTCCAAGCTTGAGATAGGGAAGAAAAGCTTACCTTGTAAATCCAGGGCCTTTGCAGCACAGTTCAAACTGAAGGGGGGAGGGCAGGAAAACAGCAGCTGTTCTCCCAACCTGGTGATACAGCTGCAGCGTGCATTAGACTAGACGAGGGGAATGTATTTCAAATCTGCAATGCAGCCGTGCATTTCCTCTGCAAAAGCCTGCCTGCCTGATTACCTAGGCAAATTTTACTCCAAATCTCAAAGGAAAGAGAAGCTCAGGAAAAAACATTTCAAAGAAACAGAAACAGATTTTTGGGGGCTACATACTTTGTGCCTGGATGATCCATACAGGTATATCCCCTCAGCAGATTTGTAGAAGTAGGAGTAATACTTTGCACCACCTAAGGTTTCTGTTAAGTAGGGACCTGATTCCAAAGACTTGAATTTCACCATCTTGCCTAGACACTTAACTGAATACCAGTGTTAGGAGTTGTCCCTAAACTTCTCATGGACAACAGTGATAAACACTTTCAGAAGGTGATTCAGATCAATGGGGGCTCATTACCTTCTGGGGATGTTTTTTTGCCACAGGACTCCAAACTTGAGGCTCTTCAATGTGCCCGAAGACAGGAGGATTGTCTCCAAGCCTGATAAATCAGGCTAGTGGGAGCAGAACTACACGCCACCTGGGATGCTACAAGCACAGTTGTCAATTATGCCTTAGTGGAAGAAGAGAAGGCCTTCCCCAGGGTGAATAACCACTGAGGTTCTGCATCACCCCAGAAATGGGTATCTCACTCTGCCCATAGAGGGAGCTTGGAGTAAGCAAGATACCTAAAGCGAGGTGGTGTAAATGCCTCCCCCTTGAATTCCTTTCAGCCTGGGAGCTGCCTTTTCTCTGCAGTTAGCAGGGTCTCCAAGAGGACTTGCTGCCTTGCAAACTGCAGTTTGAAAGGAAAGGCAGGAGAGAAATGGAAATAAATTACAAACCTGCCCTGAAGCATCCTTCCCTATCATAACTAAAGGCCACCAGTTTCTGTCCCCCTATCAGCACTGTGCAGCTAATGTTTATGCTGCTTTAATAACTATTGGCAGCTGTAAGGGACTAAAAACTTCATAGAATAAGGCCAATTTCCATTTTTATTTTTTATTGCATGTGGAACAACAAGGCTATGAAAAAGGTTTTGGCTGTGTGTACATGTCAGATGCACTCACCTCTTCAATTAGGCCAAGGGATTTTTATCTCAAGCAGTCAGATAGCAAGTCCATTAAAACACAGGGTGGACAAAGACACATAATTTGCTTAGTGCTGCAGTGAGTTGTGCTGCTGTGAAGGCTCCAGCCTTGGTGATGAATGTTTCATGACTTGATCTTTAGAGAGTGGGATACTGACCATATAGCAAGTGGTTGAAAAGAAAATTGCCCAGGTTTTCCTGGTTGTTTGCCCTGCACTGTCTGTTGCACAGCACTGACAAGCACAGCCGTGAGTTATAAGGCTGCTCCCTGATTGCTTAAAGTGGCTTCTCTGATAAGGCTGTTCCTGCTACCAGTGAACAGTGTTACTCCTTGTCTGAAGTCACAGGGGCCAGTACTTTAGAGCTGGTGTTGTATGACACATGCTTGTCAATTAGAAAGGAAGGGTTGAGCAGCACAGACAAGATCCTTTGAGAGAAGGGAACTGCATTTAAAGTATGTTTATTCTGTTTATCTTGGAGTGATGGCATTGTTTGCTGCCCAGATACATGGTGAAATTAAAATAACTCCCAGAAGAACCTTGTGGTACCAGTAGGATTTGATCACTACCACTGCTACAATTCAGCCATAAATGTGCTAGGAAATGCATGTTGTACTGTGAAATTCCGCTCTCTAGCCCCCATAATCCATGTTCTCTTAAAGTACTAAGAGTCACATTTGCTTCTACAGGTTGCTGACCTTTCAGAGAGGTGTTAGAGGAGATCACACTTCAGGTTACTCCCAAAGGCCAGCAAGGATGGAGGTCTTCTAGTGAGTTTGGAAGCTCCAAGGCTGCTCTCAGTGTTGGTGCAAAGAGTTGGCTGAAAGTGTTTGTGTCTAGTTTCTTCATACTGGAATACTGATGGGAATGGGAAAGGAGTTTCTTGCCAGGAGGAATGTGAACAAAAACAGAGTAGGCCCCACAATCTAGATGAGGTATTTCCTTGCCAGCAAAATGGTACAAAGAAGTCTATCTACATAGCTCAGTGCTATGTAGATATGCAGAGGGAAACCCAAGCTGGCTCTGAACACCTAGAAGTGGTATTGCAATGTTGCTGGGGCCCTGCCCAGACTCAAATAATCCATTTTTTGGTAGAGGAAACTAGCTCATATAAAGTGCCTTGCTAACCCAGAGAAACTGCTTTGAGAGTCCAGAAGCAAGTTTGTTCACACCTAACTGAGGTTCCTCTATATGATGCTTTATTGTGCTATGTAGGCAGAACTCAAGTTCTAGCTTTTTTCTCTTGCCTTTTTGCATTTTGCATGTAAACTGAGTGTTTTGTGCCTTCTCTTACTCTAGCTGTATGAATAACATTCATAATTCATAGAATTATTAATTACTCAAGGTTGCTGGGAGAGGAATTACCATAGAGCTCAGCACTTCAAAGTGGTGGATGGAGGGAATGGGTCATGAGCTCCATTTTACCAAGGGGAAACTGAGGGTTCCAGAGGTACAATCACTTGATTAAGGTCAGACTGAGACCCAAAGTTCCCTTTTGTGGGGCTGCATTGCCTTCTGCTAAGCAGCTGGAGACAATGCAGATTGTGGGGGACCCAGCAGATGGCATTTGTTGAATGGTGTGTAATGAGGCCTGCAAAGAACTATGGGAAGCAGCTGCAATGAAGAACGTTGCCCAGGTACCACTGTGATCCTCTCAAGTGCTGATTTCAAACACCTAGCAAGAAGACCTCATGTTCTTCTCCCCACCCTTCTTGGATGCAAGACCCTTTGCTCTTCGAGAGATCCTCAGTTTTGTTCTCCGTCTTTTTTGATCTAATTGTCTTTAATTAGCCCAAATGGGAGGACATCTGCCACTTTTCTGAGCCTTCCTAATCGAGGAAGGGCCCATGTTGTGGAATGTGAGAGCTGCACTTGTCCTCACTCAAACATGAAAAACATCATCAACCAAACCTCAGGAGAGAATTCATCATCAACCAATCACTCAAGCACAGCTGCATCAGGTCTTTCTTGTCACTGCCCTGATGCTTAGTGACATATCATTTGTTTGCTGCAAAAGGCATGTAAGTTGAGGGAACAAAGCTAGTAATTAGAGCAACACAGCTCAGATTAGACATTCTGCCTGAGCATCCAAACCAAACACTTGGCTGTGCTTCTTTGGATGACATTTCTCCTACACCCACCACAGAACAGCAACCAAGCTGAGTTTGGACTGAAAAAGAGTAAAAGGGCTAAGGAAGGGACAAATTCTCTTGCTTCACATTGCTGTTTGGTGGTTTGTATTCACATCCAGGCAGCTAAGCTCACAGGTATTTTGTGACATGAAAATATACAGCTATTTCAACCTGTATGACCTTAGCATCTAGTGTCAACCAAGGTATTAAGAACTCCACGTAACAGATATTCCTAACCCAAGAATATAGCATATACATGAGTCTTGAAATGACTGCAAGCCCTGCAGCATGCCCTGAGAATTATCAGCTCTGGGCTTGCTTGAGCCGGTGGAGAAATGAACTGTAACGCTCAAGAGGACTAGTGTAAATTTTCTAGCATCACACTTTTCTTCAAACCAGGTGACCTTTATTCTGATTATCTCAGATAGTAGCAGCAAGCTGCCCTACAATCACAGTAAATTTTAACAGAGTCTAGACTGAAGCTATGCAGGCAGATATTTATCAGTCAGTCAACATCTGAATTCTTTCCAGAAGTCAGATGGCCACCAATGCTGAGTAGTCTCTCTAAGGAACATCTAATGCTTTCACTGGCTTTAAGCATTAATCGCATCTTCCTTATTAATGTACGTGGCATGTGCATGCATTAGACAACTATTTGGAAAAGATGTTTTAGTTTTTATAGTGTATCCCAGAAAAAAGACAAAATGTTCTGTCTGTTGCTGTTTTTAAGGAGGAGAGTCTCCTTCTCATGGATCAGAAAATGTTTAAATTTAGGTGACAATAAAAATAGCATCTGTATTTAAAATAAGACATCGATGAGCAAGCCAGAAAGCATCAGGCAGTACATATTCCTTGTACAATCAGCCATCTCTGATCTTTTAAAAACTCTTAATGAACTTGAGCAATGTGGATCTTCAATGCGTAATTGCCATTTAGCATCACTGAAAGTTCACTGGGGAACTGAATGGCTGGATGAGACCCAGCATGGCCTTGCACAAGTTCCTTTGTAGCCACCAGAGGTGTTGGCATTGCTAGATCTGCACTAATCTCTGCTAATCCATGTGAGCTGTGTGTTGCTGGCAGTGCTGAGGCAGTGTAGGCTGAAATAGGTATATTCATGCACTCTTTTAAAAAGCAATTTACATAGTAGGAAAGAAAACTATAAGACAAGGATGCCAACGAAAGTATGAACAAAAAAAACCCTCTTAGGGATGGTAATGTTGCAAGTTGGGAGTATCTACAGCTTTGACCAGGGAAAAAATAGGAGAGAAAAAAGGGACCTGAGAGAATGACTACTGACTCGAGACAGGGAATACAGATTTTAAATTTCAAAACTGAGGGCAATTAAATGGAGGCTGGGCTAAGACAAGTAGCAAAGCTGGCCCTAATTGTAGATTTGTCTAAATTCAGTTGTTTTGTAGCTGACACTCCTAGAGTTATATTGGAATCTAAATCCACAGGACTTGTCCTTTTTTTGAGAAATTACTGACAGGATGTTTGTGCCAAAATGGATGCCAGCAAAGAGGATGAGTGTGTATGTTTGAATGGTGGGCTGGCTGAACTGGCAAACTTAGAATAAATGATCCTTGATGGAATGGTGAATGCAAGACAAAGTGGGTACCTCAACTAGAGACTGGACATTTGCAGAAACATGACTGAAAGATTATTTAGGTCTATTTTAGTATACCTAAACATGCTTTGCTATAGGTAAATATCTGTCTGTACTTCTCTTCATTCCATCTGGCTTTTAAAAGAAAAGTAAGCTAAATCAGAAAAATGTCTAAAAATCTCCTGATAACAGTATATCTAAATGAAATTTTCAGAAATGTGCCTTGACCTTCAGTCATTCTCAATGATTGAAAATACTGACCTTCAGACATTCTCAATGATTGAAAATACTGGTTTCCAACATTTCTTGCACTGAGTGAATAAGAATATTCTCTCCCAGTCAAAAAGTTCTCCATCTTTGCAGAACTTTTTAGCTTAGTCACCGGTTCAGACCCGTTCTCAGCCAAAGTAGTGCTTTTTGCCACTTAAGAAAAGACAAGCAGCTGAAGAAGTACACATCATTTGCTGACTGCATGCCAGCTTCTTTTTCAGAGGCAAGGGCAGCGCTGTGGGAAACGGAAGAAGCATCCATTTTTTTCTTGCACATCTTTAAGGACAGGAGTTGACACTGTTGTTAATTATCACCACCTTCTCCACTGGCCACAACATACTGCATCAAAACCTGCTGGACTCCCTATGATGCTTTATCATTTTACATTTACTGCTGTTCTGTTCAGGGGTTTGGCTGCATTAGAGTAAAAGAGCAGCTCTAGAGTTACCTACAGCCTTGCTTGTTCACTACCTTAATCCAGTCGTTAAGAGTTTTCTGACTGTTGATGATTGACTTAAATATAGCTTTGCACCCACTTTAGACATGTCAAAAGCTGATGAGAAGAGCTGGATCCCCATCTCATGGCCTGTATGAGGTTATCAGACCAGGTCCATGGCCAGTGATGGAACTCTGTAAACTGAGAAGAAAGCATCAAATATATGTCATTGCTCTGCTGCTCTGATGCAAAGTAACTGAACAAAATATCACATTTCCATAAGAGAAGAAATGTAGTCATTCTGAGTGTCTTTGAGCTGGCCACAGGAGATTCAGGTTAGCTGACATATGTCTAGGCAGCTAATTGGTACTACTTTCTCCTGAGTAGCAAAGAATCAAGAAACCAACTGCAATGATTACTTTTCAATGTCTTTTTTTTGTGTGTGTGGTATTAGCCAGATTATTAGTTACAACATACATCTCGTAGTGATATCTCGACCTCAGAAATTCAATTCTTATTACAGGCTGGAAAAGCCAAAGTTTCACACAAAGATTTCCTGTAATGCTAGAGAAGCTGGCAGTGTCTGCTGCTAGCTGGGAGACTCCATTTTGAGCCTAGCTGGCCCTGTCAGACATGTTTCATTTGGCCAGTAACAAATAGGAACTGAACTCGACAAAATTTAATCAAAACGGGATAATGTCTTCAGTTTCAGTTCAGGCTGTTGCATGGATTTGGGGTGAACTTTAGCTTTCATAAGCTCTCGAGCTTCCCTTTTCTCTCTCTTTTTTTTTTTTTTCTTTTTGAAATTCCTTCTGGGCCTGCATTATTGCCGCAGTTTGCTTCACTTCCTTTCACGTAGCTTTTTTGTGCATAAGAGCCCACTGTGAATGACTAGCTCAGATGTTTTGTAAAGTAATTGTTGGAAAATAATAAGCATTTAATTACCTGTCCCCTCCCATCTCATTTCTTCTTCTGTAAATTATGAAATTAATCCCCACATCACAATAATTTTTAAGATTTTTTTTTTAATCAAACCTAGCAAAAATAAATGAGAGGAAAGCTATTGCAGGCAGTGATTTGTTTGCCATTTTCTCTTGTCTTTCTCCCCTTTCCCCCACCCCCAACTTCATTTGATTTTTGGACATTTCAAAGATAAGGAGGTTGCAGCTGCCTGGGTCACACACATGTTTTTAGCTGCATTACAGTGAAACCTTAACACTCGTTTATGAAAATCCCCTGGTTCCCACCCATGAAGATTGAGAGTAGTGGGAGATGCAGTATGCTTTAGATTCAGTGGGAGGGAGAAAGCAGATGGATTGAGCGTTGCATGAGTCGGTGATAAAATCGTGCACGGGTCTGGGTTTCCCACAGCTTTGTCCCCTGTGCTCCCCTTCGTGCTTGAAAGCTTGTGGACACCTTGCCCACCAGGCTGTTGCTTTTTGGTTTGGCTTGAGCTCCGACTCAATCTGTCAGGAGCGCAGGAAGATCAAATGCCTTGAGAGCATCTCAGCAGGCTCTTTGCATATTCCTTCACTAACAAGAGCTGTTAAATATTGTAAAATAATGAGGCAACTTGTGTCCAGCAGCCTCATGTAAAGCTACTCAGCATCACTAAATAGTTGCTATGGCCAGAACCAGTCTGACCATTAGCTGTACTTTACATAATCTTGTTCTTTTAATGTGCGCATGATTTCGTAGAAAGCCTCAGCCTATTTTAGGTGAAAGGTAGTATGCATATTTCTTCATCAACACTCCAATAATAGACTAGGGAATAAGTTAAGATTTCAATTCAGAGCCCTTGTAATAGCCCAAGCTAAGCATTACAGTTCAGCTCCAGGAATTTACGCCGTAACTGCTGTATGATCATGCAAATAGCCACAGGTTAAGCTCAGTTAGATGATATTCAGCATTTAACCTTCCTCCGGGAGCTCTGGGAAGGTTTGTGAGAGAAATGGTAAGATTTTGCTCCTTGGCTTACAGGTGATGGTAGAGTTTTACTAAGAGGTCACAGGGCACAGTAGCCATGAAGGAAGGCCCTTTTGGGTTAGACCCCTGGCATTTGACTTCATCTGGGGTCTGCTGTGGTCACTGTGGATGATACTGGTTTCAGATGAACTCCCACTGTCTCATACTGCCTGAGAAGAAAACTCACAGCAGTGGCCAGCACTAACTGGTCATTGAAGCGAAACCAGTCTGGAGATAAGATTCCTTTACATGCTGCTGAAAGCCACCCCAATACCTAGTGTGCAACAACCAGTGCATAAGAAGCAACGCTGATAGGGTGTCAGTTAGAAGCAGCTTCTGGATACATATACTTTTGCAACTTATGTGTATGGAAACAGGCTATTAAGTGTCAGGCTTCAACAAGAGCAATGCTTTATTAACTTGTGTAACTAATGGCTGCAGAGCCTTCCCTGAGCATGATCGACACACCCTGTGGTAAAGTCAGCGAAACCCTGGGTTAGCACTAATCCGCTGCTAATATCGGGTAGCTGTAATTCCCACCTACTTCCGGATCTCGTGCATGACACCAACAACCCTACCACTACCAGGCTGCCCAGACGCACAGCCTGGGAGGGGAACAGCCTTTTATTAGTGTCGGGAGGAGCAGAACAAGCCATTGCTGGAGGACTGCAGGTCTGGGTAAGGATGTGCCTATCTGGTTGCCTTTCCCCCAGCAGCGAGGAGCACTGCGCTCAGCCGGGCTTGCAAAGGGCTCAAGGATAGACAGAAGGTCCAGGCTAGCTGTGCAATATATCACCATGTAATGGCAAACAGAAAAACACCAGGAAAAGGAGAAAGCCCTAAAGCACTCCCAGAAGAGCAGAACAGTGGAAGGGGCAACTCCTTTAAAAGAAAAGGTACTTAATTTACCAGTCACAATAGACAGAAAAATGTAACAGAGACCTTTTCAGTGAATCCCTGATAAAGAAAGTATTGACCTGTTGAAGATGATGATCTGATAAATAAATGCATTTCATGTGCATGGATCCAAAACATATTGCCTAGTAGCACAGAGCCTTTTCTCCCCCCCCCCCCAATATTTTTCGTGGTTATCTTTTGCAGGAATAGATTTATGTGCAGTGAAATTCGGTATTTGACAGGTTTCTGCTGTACAGCAGACAGCTTTGCATTGTGAATGGATTAAAAAAAAAAAACTTAAACCTCATGGGTGTTCATCGGGACTCATTTTAAGTACTTTAAGTCCAGAGAAGTTGTACAGCAGTTTTCCTTTCTTCTTTCCTGATCTGAAAGAATTTGATGTTGGGAAGGTGTCAAGCAGATCGTGTTAGTTTGGTATGAGATACCTTTGGTAAATCCATGTTGCATATTATCCTATTTTTCAATGAATTCTGTGACTATAATTATACTTTCCTTTTAAGTTTGTTCTAGAGCCCAAAATATTGCTGAGGTTACACTAACAGGCCCGTTGGTTGTGAAGCATGTTTTCACCTTGTATTTATACACAGGCAATATATTTCTCTTTCCTTTGATAGACTTCTTAGATGTCCACGCTCCCAGGCCAGTGATTTTATAAGGCTGTTGTATTAATTTTCTTTCTGTCCCAAGAAGTGTCTCATCTGCTGCTCTCAAAGATATCTGCTTCCCTCTCAGATGTGAATGTGACCTGCCAGGCCTCGTCTCCAAGGTCAACTCCTCTCCTTTCTGGAAACGGATTCCGTAATAATCTATTTTGGTGCATACTTGGATTATCCTTACCCCTAGTGCCATACTTTTTCCACACAGCGGCCTTCATTCTTCTCTTGCTCTTCTTTTCATTTCCATGGCAAGGAAATTTCAACTATTTGATTTCATCCATGTGTAAAATCTGTTTCACATATGTCAGCTCTGACCGTAGGCCCACGCAACAGGACTTGGTTGGCTTTTTGCTGCTGCTTTTCTCCCAAACTGATCCCATTTTCCCTCTTCATTCCTTCTTTGTAGTCAATTAATACAGTCAATTAATATAGTCAATTAATATAGGTTTTTTCTTCTCTGCTCATTCAGCTTTCCTGCATCATTTGGTGTAAATAGCCCCAAACTGAATTAAAGGAAGTTCTTTCATAGAGTCTCTGAGTAGCTGTGAGAGGACACAAGTGTTAATGATTTCTATCCTGTCTAAATTATAGGACCTGACCCAAGCACATCTGAAGTCATCAGCAGTCTTTCCACTGACTGCAGTGGGCTTTATTTGACACTTTTTTGTGAGTCATAGCATGGGAGAAAGGATCTACAGTTCATAATAACAACCTCTTTCTTCAGCTGTAGTTGTTTAAAAAATAAATAAAAAAGACAAGAACATGTCTAGTGGAAAGGACTTATAACAAACTGCAGCTTTACCATGGTTTAAATGACAGCACTTTGAAATCAGCATTTCTGTACTCATATTTAATTTAAATTTCATGTACTGCATCTTAAAAGTAATAATTGATTGAAAAATAGTTGTGGCATAACAACTGTATAATAATTTTGCATAAATAATTTTGCTGTTCCTCCTCATTTAATATTCTTTTAAAATCAATTACCATTTAACCTACAATAGCTACCTTATGAAATCCAAATGAAATTTCAAGAAGCATCATTTCTAAAAGGTTGTGGTGCATGCAGTGTTGCTGTCACTAATGTAAAAATTCAAGCCTTCATACTTTTCAGTAGTAAGCCATGCAATACTGTGGCCTTAAAAATAAAAAAAATTAAGTTGCCTTAAAAAAGAAAAAAGTAAATTTCCTGTCCCTCTGACAAAGAAGTGATACACTGACTTATGGATTAATGCCTTTGGGGTCTCATTGATTTGTATGGCACGGGTCATGTGGAAAGGTCACTTCTTGCAGAATCCTGGTGAAATCAGTTAAGACTGAAATATAAGGTATCACTCAACCCACTTGATTCTCTCACTGGCCGGTGTATTAGTGCTCTTGCATGAAAGTGGTCTACGAGCCCACCTGGAATCCAGGTGCCAGAGGGAGACGCAGGCGCTGCGATCCTCATTGCGGGGCGGCCAGGAGCGGAGGTGGGGAGTGCTGCGGGCAGCATGCAGTGGTGCCCAGTGCTGAGTGGACAAGCAGCAGTGGAAAGTGTCCAAACGCCCCCTTAATGCTAAAACGTGATGGGTGAGCAGAGTGGTTTACTCCTGAAAAGACTGTCAGTGCCACAAGAATTCTTGCAAGATTTCCAGCTTCAGCAAAGTACACTAATCCACTACAATTTCATCGATGAAAGTGGGATAATTGGAGAATCTCCATGAGATTTCAAAGCAAACATCTGGTTTGGAAGCTTTCCTTTTTCTTTTTTTCCTTAGCTAGGTCTTTCAGACCTCAGTTTGAAGATAAAGTCAAAAGCAGCCCTTCCCTGCTGACAGTGTAACTGCCTTTCATTCTTAAAGCACAAATAATTACTTATGTAACAGCAGGTAATTTATAAAAATAATATATTTTAAAAAAAGCTCTAGGTATTTTTAGCTGATGGCTTGCCTCAACCTTTTATTCCTTCATAGTTCAAAGCTTGTAAGTGGCCACATTAAAAGACACAGTGAACTACTTTTTCAAGCATTCATAAGTATTTTGTTTTTCTTAAATCCTTTTGTTAGCATTAAGCTCTTAGAATTGGCATAGTCTTAGAAGTGATGCTTCCTTCCATTCATCATTTGGCAAATCTGAATTTTCCATTTTTCCAGTGTCTTTTTTTTCTAAGACACACAGATTAAGATTGCTCTACTTCTTTTACTCCCATGGATATACACTAATGTCATGAACACGTTTAGACTCAATAGGAGAGTTCACAGTCCTGAAATGCTGCTTGTGTTGTTTGTTATTGCTAGAGAGATGGTAGCATTTGAGGAGGGATAAAAGAAGTTGATGTGATATTGGGGGCTGGGAGCGGGGGAGGAAAGTAATATATTACTGTTTCCAGTCCTGAAGATACTCCTGGGATACACTGGCTGGTGTAGTAGCAAATATCTTGTAACAGCAACTCCCAAGCTAAAAGACTTTAGACTTTATCATGTCTCTGCCTTTATGAAGGAAGAAAATTTCCTATACCTGTTTCCTATACCTATTTCCTATGAGATGCATTTCCAGGGGCATGACAGGAACCTTTTTGCCAGGAACCTCTAGATCATCTAATTTCATCATTACTCCTCTATAGTATGAAGAGGGGGGAAAAGCTGATATGCTGAGCTGACAAGAGATATTTTGGGCTGAGATTGGTACCCGACACAAGTTTTTCCTGGAGTCTAATGGGTAACAAGTCAACATAAATGATCATTAACTAATGCAGCATTATACCAAATGGACCCATTACGCTTTATTCTGTTGCATGGAGTGCAAAATAAATTCTGGATGATGGGACATATTCTTGGGCAAAGAGGGAATTTCAGGGAAGATAGAAGCCCGTGTTAGCTGTCTCTGTTTGTTTAATGGGAGATTATGAAAAATTATTATCCCAGGCTAAATTACAGTAACACACACCATAAAAGTACACAAGTAACACACCTAATTGCCAAAGCCAACTTTATACTCAGTAGATATAGCTTGTCTTAGTGCGCTTCTCTAAGTCTCATACTGGATTTCCCAAAGACAAATATACTGTAACGGTAAGAAGGAGTGAAGCAGGTGGTGGGTTTGCAGGTTAGGACGTGGGTATTTCCCGCGGACCAAGCTTGTGAGTATTGCTGCGATGCCGCTTCTGCCACGGTGGTTGGTGGTAGACACTGGAATTCCAGGAGGGGCAATTTGTCTCCTACGGCTGCAGCTAATGACGTTGTTCTTGTGCAAAGAGCATTTGCAGGAAGGGGCAGAACCAAATGCAGCTCAGTAGGGATGGGAAGGCTGCGAGAGGGCTCGCTATTCCCATGTCCCGTGTGCACTGGGCAAAGCAGGCACCGGGGTGTAAACCCGGCATGGAGAATCCACACAGTCACCTGGGACTCCAGCACAGACTCCATTCTCAGTTCCCTTAGAAACTCCATGGATTTCAAAATCAACCTTTCTCATCTCTAATAGCAACAGACTCAAGAGAAATTATACTTGTTGATTCCAGTGGTATTGCTCTAGTGGCAGAGAGGGAGAGAGCAGTCTGGAGCCCTGAGTCACAACTTTTTAAAATATGCCTGACCAAGAGCATTAGGAAAACAGTGTGTCAAAGTCTCTTTCTGCTCTGGCTCTGGCTTAGTGAAAATAAGCTTTTATGTGCCTAAAAGTCACCAGTATTTCCATGTCCCACGCAATTGTGCTGAGGTGGAGGGGGCTGTCATTTGATTTTGTCTTCACAGCCAGAGTTAGTTCCTGAAGCTCATGTGGCTGAATATTAATATCCATATGCTTGGTCTAAGTACAGGCATGTAACAAATAGGTTTGTATTACTAGTAATCTCTCGGTAAATATTAGATGCCTCTCTCTGAAGGATGAATCTCCTGCCTCATGGAAAAACACTATTTTTTAATGCAGGGGTTGCTGGTTGAAAATACATGGCTTCCTAATGTATCTGTGATTGTGCTGTCCCTTCTGACTGAGGTGTCTGTGGTTCTGTGGGACAGTGGCACCTAACGGTGCAAGGTGCTGCACGCACGGTGCAGGGAGCAGAGCCTGCCCCCAAGAGCTCCCGTCTGGCACAGAAACCAAAGGAGAAAGGGAAACAGGTGGAAGGATTCACCTGTGTGCACTGAGCTCATCCCAGGCAGAGTCTCCGATTTCAATTGTGCCCAGCCAGGCCGTGTACTGGCAGCAGCAGGAAGGAGGTGAAATAATGGTTTGGGAAGGTTTCCTTCTAGTTTCCTTTAGAAATGATAGGTAGGATCCTTCAGGTCTTCGGGTTCTGCCTTCCTGTCCTGCAGATCAGCCTTTTGTGCCATAGTATGTGAGCCTCTCATGAGAGCATTGCCCATCAAAAGACAGGGTGGGGGAGCAAACAGCCACTGCATTTTCTAAATGAGGTTCCCTGTGCCTCACTCTCTGTCTCAGGGCAGGGTACATTAATCTCTCACGTTCATCAGGTAGCACATTAGATAAAAGAGGCCCTGACGGAGCACAGCCTGGCAGGAGCACACTGTTCCCAAGCGGGCAGAGAGCTCTGGTTTGGGGATGACTTTTTTTTTTTTTTTCTTTCTTTCTTTCTTTCTTTCTTTCTCTCAAGTCTGCTTTCAATTTCACATGCAAACTCTTCCTGCTAGGAAGGAAACGAAATGGCCTGTTGAGAGGAGCAGAAAATGAAGGGCTATTTTAAATCACATTTTAAAATGTGATTGTTCAGATAATTTTTCTTAACCCTTGAGTCATAGGCAGCTAAAATCACAGCTATGGATGTGCTGGAGTTTCCTCTGAGCCTGAAAATAGACTAAGACTGGTGAGAGTGTAATCATTCTTTACACTTTATATTCATCTTGTTTCAAATTTCATTCTGCAGAAAGTGAGGATCTTAGTTTATATTTAGGCTTATGGAGGGAAAGGAGTATTTGTGTTCCTTGATTCTGTGCATCATGCTTCAGCTATAGCAGCCTGGACTATAGCTTTGATTTGCTCTTTGCTTTTTCTGGGCATTGAAAGAGAATTGATCCTCTGATTTATATGCCTGAACTGGGGTGGTATAAAAGCCTCTCCTGCTGCCTTGGTGCATAGGGAGGGATGAAAGAAGACCCATTAGCTGAGCTAGTGCTCAGTTGTGCTCAGTTCAGGAGTCTCATTCCAGGTTTGTTGCTCTGCTCCCAAGTTCAGTGCTCTCATCTACACACTCCAGCCTCCCTTTGGGGTAGATCATGGCAACATACAGCAGTTCCTAGGTCCAGCACAAAAACCGCTCCATGGTGATATCTTCAACAAGCATTTAAAAGACTGAAGGGACCGATGGCTATAGTCAGACGTCGGCTACAGCTGAAGGCTTCCCAATTTCTACAGAGCCTGTCAAATCTCTATGAGAATCTAACATTCAAGAAATTCAGTCACTGTGGGCTGACTTAGAACAATAAGCCCTAAAGGATATTCAGTTGCAGGCATAGCTTGGGGCGCTCGATTTCTAATTGCTTCTCTTGATGTTTGACAGCTGCAGCAGCACACATCTTGCTGCAGCGTTCACGGTGGGAGAGGTCTTGCCTGCATCGCTTCTCTCCCAGTCTAGGACTGTAACAGAAAGCAATGTTGGAGAAGATGCTCTAGCAAGGAGGAGGAAGCCATACTGCAAGTAATCCGTTTCTGTAAGGGGGAGAAAATAGGTTCAGCTCACTGCTTCAAGCCTCTGTGTCACCCAGGAACTCAAGTCCTTTATTGTTTGTATTACAGTAGCACCTAGAGGCCCCAAGTTGCTAGGTTTTGTAGAAAATAGCCACAATTCTGATGCCATAAAAAAAGGCAAAAAAGGTAGGAAAGGAAGGGAGAAAAGTGAATTGGCCAAGGCCCTACTGTAGGCCAGTAGCAGAACTGAAAATAAAGCTCTCACTTCCTCAGGGGACATGTGTGCTGCCAAGCACTGGGGTTATAGCATTTTAAGAAGTTATAGTGCCTTCAGTTCAGCTATAATTTGCTCACGCCTAGCCCTTCTTCCACAGTGGTATAAGCTAATCCAATTTATTTTATACTGCAATGGAATAAGTCTATTTTCATGACCTGGCTGAGGGCTGGTGGTGTCTTCAAATGTGCTTGCTCTACCATCTGTGATCAGCTGGGCTCTCAAGCCAGAGCCCAATTCAGTGGCCACATTGCAAAACTTACTTGTAATTTAAGTTTGGAAATTTGCTTGTTTGGTTCTGCTTTGACGACAGAATAGCCAACTCTCTTCTCTCCAGGTTTAAAATGCTGGAGTCCTGCCAGTTTCTTTGGTCAGAAAAAAATGCTTTTAACACAATGTAGAAGAACCACTTCAAACAAGATCTCTATGTGAAGTATATACATATGCACTTGCTGGTAAAATGGACCAAAAAGCTTAATTCTTCTCCCATGAAGTGAAAAAGTAGCATTGATCCTCTTAGGAGGTGGAATGGGACTTAAATGATTATTTTGATGCATTTTCTACAACTTCAGTCTTCTCTGAAATTTTACTGGCATTTATGGTAATAACAGCTCTGTTACTGATGAAAGAGGTTTTGATGTTATAAAACTGCAATGTCTGCCTTTTAAAAGCAACACTTAAAAACTATACTTTCTTTTTCTTACCTGAAGTTTCAGCACCTTTGTGGGAAATACAAGCTGTAATTTCACTGATCTCTTTCTTTAAACATGTTTTAAAGGGAAATCAGACCTCAGCATACACACACAGAGTGGTTGAGGTTGGAAGAGACCTCTAGAGACCATCTAGTTCAACCCCCCTGCTCAAGCAGGGTCACCTAGAGCATGTTGCCCAGGATTGTGTCCAGGTGGGTTTTGAATGCCTCCAAGGAAGGAGACTCCACAACCTCTCTGGGCAACCTGTTCCAGTGCTCTGTCACCCTCATAGTAAAGAAGTTTTTCCTCATGTTCAGATGGACCTTCCTGTGTTTCAGTTTGTGCCCGTTGCCTCTCGTCCCATCACTGGGCAACACTGAGAAGAGTCTGGCCCCATCCTCTTTACACCCTCCCTTCAGATACCTGTACACATTGATAAGATCTCCCCTCAGTCTTCTCTTCTCCAGGCTGAACAGTCCCAGACTGAAGAGCATGTTCTGTAGTCCTTCAGAAGAGCGCAGAGTTGGCAGCACTACAATTTGAATGTTGTCTGAAAACCTGATGAGGAGTACTAGATGCAAAGCCTGTCTACTTATTTAGCCTCAGCCACCACCAGTGCCAAATTTATCCCTGCAGCATCCTTATGCAATACAAATACAGAGCCTCATTGTTTTGTGACTTGGTAACTAAAGCACAACGTCCTGCCCACAGTTGCACTGGAGTCCTGTACAAAGCTGGGCATGCCGCGATATTCCTGGTGATGCAGTGTGGAAGTATGCCCTTAAAGCCATCCTGCACCCTGAGACCTGTGAAAGGCATTGGCAGCTCAAAGGCTTTTTTCAGCCTTTCCCCATCGCTTTGCATCAGCCTCGTTCGGGACAAGTTCTAAAGGCATCCATAAAGTGCTGAGCTCTCTGTACCCAGCGCGCCCTCACCTGCTCCCCTGATCCTGCCTAGCACGTTGTAGCAGTGATGGTGAGAGTCCTGGCAACTCCGCCGCCCCCTTGAGCACGAGGGGATGCTCCTGCGGTTGTCAAGGATGGTGCCAGCAGCGCTCGACAAGCCCCTCTAACAAAACACTTTAAAAGTCCCTCACCAGGCCCTCCCCTGGCTGAGAGGCAGTTTAGCAAAGCTTTGTGCTTTTTGTCCTCCTACGGGTATTTTCACTGTATTCCTGGGGAATGTCCCATTGTGCATCTGCTGTTAGCAGAAGTGGCAGCAGAAGAAAAGGGATGTTTTACTGCAGACTGATTTTTAGCTCTTCTAAATGAGGGGGGACTCTAGGCATCCCGAATCTATCAGCTCTGCTGTAGCTCTGATCAGGCCAAGGAGACCTGGATCAGAGAGAAGCAAGCTGGGATCTTCTCCCACATCCGAGGCTTCTCCGCCACGGCAGCATTCTTGGGGCACACATGCAGGATTATCCAAACCGGCCACGGTCACTGAAGACATGTTGGGTGTAAATGCCAAAGCCTCCAGATCCCGTTTCCCGAGGAGCAGCAATTGGCCCTCCTAATTGGAAGAGTCATCTCCCCTTCACCCCTGTGGCCTGAACCTCGTTCATATTTTCTCTTGAAGAAGGAAGTTCTGAGTCCTTTAACTGTTTAACCATCTTGTTACAGTCTCATTGGCAGCCTAGACTAAAGAAATTCAAAAGAACCAACCCCAACATTAGCCCATTTCTAGTTAGTCTCATTGTCATAGCAACTGGGGGGGGTGTATTAGCATCAGCATGGCAAACTAGTGGAACTGCAACTTATTTTACAGCTGGGGAATGCAAATAGTGAATCCTGCCTTTAACAAAGCTTACAAGGTTGATATTCAAATCACAATTGTTGTGTACTCCAAAAACTGACTGTCATTCCTCAATGGTTCACTTTAAAAGGAAGATGGGGGGCGGGTTGCAGAAAAAGAAAAGAGGAAAAAAAAATCTATCTGTGGCATTAAGTTGAATGTTAAAATGCAAAGGAGCTAACAAAATTCAGATACTTTATTTAAACCAGAAAACAGAAGTAACCAACCCTGAAGCAGTCAATACTGGATGGAGATTCTGCCTCCTTTATTTTCATACACTGAAGAGCTGGGCTAATCCCAAGGACTTTCTGAGGAGGAACATGGAAATGTGCAAGAAAGTGGCTTCCACTCTTTATTGATCTTTCCTTTTACTACATGGAACAGAAATGTGTGTATTTTTGATCCCGAATGTTGTCATGGTTACAGGGCTGCTCGGATGCTGCTTGGCACACCCTGTGCGTGGCAGAGCGGCCGCGCTCAGGGACCGTGTGGGGGTGGTGGCGGGGGTCTGTGCCCATCCCATCCCGTCCCACTGGGAGAGCCAAGCCTGAGGCAGTGATTTCTAGGACTTGCATTCAGTCTCAGGAGGAGGGATGAAAACTACGTTATCGCTCTCTTACTACTCTTACAGATGCTTACTAGGTAACACTAGTGAAATATCTACTCAATCCCCAAGTATATCCATCCTTGATTATGTCTGCTTTAACTATTTTTTCACCAAGTGGTTTGATTAAAAAAAAGGCTCATTCCTGTAGATTCTGGGACAGAGGGTCTTTTTTCATCTTCGTTTTAAGCAGCGGTCCAGAATGTTATACAAACCAAAGCTGCGTGAAGGAGAAAATACTGGTGCTGATCTCCATAATGTCAGGTCTGTTTGTGCATCTCCTGGAAAAATCTCATGTCTGCCTGCAAGATCAAGTGGTAGAAGCACTGTAAAAGCTGTTGACTTTTCACTGAAAAATGCCAAAGGAAATATTATCTTCCCCCCCCCCCCAGCTTCTTTTTTCCCCCACTTTTTTAGCCAGAGGGTTTTCAGGCTTTCCAAACCTTTCCAAAAGAAGTGCTAGGAAGAAAATTATCTTCTATCAAACACAGACAGGCAGAAAACGCCAATTTTCTGAGAGGATTTTTCAATGAAAGGTTGCAATTTTCTGTCAAAGGCATCTTTATTCTTTTACCAACTATAGAAAAATGTCATGTCTAAGGTCTTGTAGCCTATTCTTCCCTCCTCTCTATAGTGCAAATGAAGACTTATAGGATATTAAACTTTACGTTAGTTTTGAAACCATTTTGGGGTTGAATAAGGACCCCTGTGAACAAAAGGCAGTGCTGTAGGTTGGAAACAAGCAGCTCTGTGCTTCTGACCTGCTTTTGACACTAACCTGATGCATGCCCTTGTGCAAATGATTTTCTGAGCTGCTTTTTCTCTTTATTCTCCAGGTAGATCGTCAAGTTGTTTGGATGTAGTTGTCTGTATCAAACCCAGGATACTGTCTGGTCTGCAGACATGCTCTTTGTTAATGATAATCCGATGGGGGATAATCTGATTGGGGAAAAAACACAAATGAACAAACAAGACAGTGCTTTTCAGAAGTTGTTGAAGTTTGAAACAGTGATGTTAGCCAGTGAGTGCATGCTAATACATGCAAGTATCATATCTTACCTTTCTACTTGAAGTGGGAAAGCTGTGGGTGGAAGTAAACAGGGATGAGTGGGGTGCCCTGTTTTGATGGACAAGCTTAAATATAACTGTAAGATCAACAGACGGCAGGATTGAGATAGTCCAGCCTCCCACTCCAAACTCACCTTGCCTAAGGTTACAGGCTTGTCTGAGTGCCTAGTAATTAACTGGTATCCAGGTATAAAAGGGCCTGATTCCCTTGCCACGCATGCTGCTTTGATGTTGAAAGAGAATTGTGTCTAATAATTGGGGACAGCAATTTGTCAGTCACTTACATGAAAAATTCAAATCTGATTATGGTTAAAATAGTAAATGTCCTGAATTCCTCTCAGCAAGGGAACACCAAGGGGCACAGGACATGGGAAAAACACGTTGTGGGGCAATGAAAATGGTTTTGCCCCATTCAGTAACCTTTACCTAACACTGCCGGGTGCCTGTACTGGCAGGTGAAAGGATGGGTGCTGTTTGCTGCTCATTAGCTCTTCTGCACTGTGGCTCTTCCCATTGCAGTTATAGCCCCCAGCTGAGTAGAGCCACATGGAGGAAGGGCATGAGTAGTTTTCTTCATCTCCACGTACTGGGGCCTTTGCATTGACAGCAAGCTGGCATGTGGCCTTGGACGTCAGGGCTCCCTTTCCATCTGTGCCACTACCACTGCTTTGTAGCACAGCAAGAGCTGGCTCGGTGCTTCTGCACACCCCCAGGTGAAAGGTGTTTTGCTGCAAAGGATTGTTATCAGTGGCAGGATGGGTTGAGAGGGCACAGGGATGTGAGTGATAGGTTGCCTTTGCGGATAATTGAAAGCATGTCAGAAATAGAAACAGTATTTAAATGGAGTGTCTTTGTGATTCTTCTCCACCTGGTGAGCCTGGGAGTTGCAGGAGGCTGTAGCATGGTGGTGAATTAACAATTCTGATGAGAGAAGCTGCCAATTTGAATTGCTTATCTGGAGCCCGGGGTGGGAGGGGTGTCCATTAGCCTGTCTCAGGGATTTCCTATGCCTGCTATTTGGTTGTCATTAAAGGAGCAAAGTGGCTGAAGGAATGTGTTTAGAGTGCAAATTCCAGTATATGCCACCCAAAAGTCCTATTTTCTTTTTCTTGAGCTGGTTTTATTATCCAGAAGTGCTATCAGACTAGCTTACGCTGAGGTTGCTGAACAGAGAAAATGCTTGGGGCTCCTGGTAAAACAATAGCGAGGACAACAGGAACTGCAAGCTGCCTTCTTGGAGGCTTGTGGCTTGTGTAAGTACCAGCAAGCACCTCCTCGGTGATCACAGAGTGCATCCTCTTCGCTGTGCTGCTCACAAACAAGCAGCCAAGGCAAAACCCCACAATTTTAAGTAGAAACTGGGCCTTGTATTGCAAAGCATCTGCCTCAGGCTTTCGTGTTTTAGAGATCTCTTGGGGCTCCCAGTTCTGACAGGCATCTTTTACAGTTACCTTAAAGACCTTGCTGGAGGTAACAAGGTCACATACTCCGACTAGCTGAGTCACTGAGGCGTGTCCCCTTGCTTTCCTTCAGGCCTAGACAGCCAGCAACTAGGGGAGCTCCTCAGTCCTACTGGAACTTCCCATCTCTCCCAGGGCAGGCATAGCCATGGCGGTGGTACTCGCAGTACCACCTAGCAGCTAGCGCGAGGATGGCTGGAGAGGACGGTGGAAGCCCAAGGCTTCTCCAGAACTGCAGAATTTGCTGATCCCCCACGCTGTCCTGATGTGTGCACACATGCGTGCGTGGAGTGTCTTTGGATCACTTCTAACAATTAGTGGATGGGTGAGAGTCCCACCGAGTGGGTTCATTTGTGCAGCCCTCAAAGCCTTGTTGCCTGACATTTAAAAGCTGCCTGTGGGATTTTTATGCTCAATTCCTGTTAATTAAAATTAACAAATGCTGCTGGGCATCTAAATCCCCTACGTGATTTGGAGAACCACAACAGTGTTCTGTCAGAGAGAGGTCTATTCAGTACCGCTCTCTTGAGCTCAAATTTTCCCTTGGGTTTGCCTGCATATTCCTTAGGAGAGACTGATGAGTTCTCTGAAACAGTCCCCGCTCTTTTATTGTGCTGAAGTCATACAAAATAAATATGAAGTGAGCTGATTATATTCCAAGAGCTATGAGATAGCACGCGTCAGATCCAAAGTGAACTGACCTTTCCACGTTCAGGTGGATGGCTCTGACCTTTTGTGATGCTGACAAGGAGCATGGAAGAAATCACGATTAGGGGGGAATCATGCTTTATTAACACAGGCAGAGCAGAAAGAGCTCCTCCTCCTCCTCCTCTTCTAGGTGGTGGAACCTGAGAAAGAAACCCAAGACGTGTGTACATGTTACGCTTTTATTATAACACTAATGGGAACATGATGGCAAAGAGGATGGCAGAGAGACGAGCTGGGGAATTATGCTTTGCTTTAGAGGCTTTCTTTTGGTGACAGTTATAGCAACAGTAGCGCAAGGTCCTCCTGCCTCAGAGCCTCTTTATGACTCCATTTTGCAGGAGTGGTATTACTTGGCAGCGGACGACAGGAAGTCCTTCTGGTTGCTGCAGTAATACCTGGTTGAGTTCAGTAGGTTTAGTGTTGCTACAAGGTAGCAAGGAGCTGTTAATGAATAGGGATATTTTTGAGGCATCTGTTTTTGTCACAGTAACTGTGAGGCATCGACACTCCCCTTTGCGGGTCTGGGGGGAGGAGGGGTGCGAGAAGGGCTTTTCTTATACTGCAAACATCGCTCCAGAAAGTGAGGAGGCTGGTGGGAGGGGAGGAAGGGTGGGGGGAGAGCGAGCGAGCACATATTATATTCCAACTGTTTCCACGGTGACATTTCATAATCACAACTCTTGGGGGAAAACGCTTCATTGCAAAAGCTGGAGGAGGCAGGATGGCTTTGCGGATGCCACCAGAGAGGAGAGCTCTCCCAGCACCTGTGGCTCACCATCCGGAGGACTCGTGAACAGGGACCAGCTGAACTTGTATGACTCTAGCACAAGCCCTGGGCAAGGAATTGAAATGCATGACAGTCAGCTTCTCCTCCTCTTTACTGGGTGGATGAACATTTATAAATACATATGATATCATACTGATAGGAAGTTTAAATATCTTCTGCTTCTTGGCAGGAAGGAGGAAAGGAGGGGTGCAAGTAGGAAAGAAGCCCATAGGGTATTCATTGCAAAACACAGACAAACAGATGAGAACAGCCGCTAGTTAATGAATTAGGTCACCAGGTCTTTGCATTCCACATTTTCTCTCTTTTTACTCTCTCATGAAAGCGAGTACCTAGCAGATGGAGGCAGGTAACTTGCCTTTTCATCAATAGGGCTGATTGCATAGTGTCCAGAAGAAGCTAGTGCTCTGCTAGCAGTGTGAGTCTCCCAAAGCAATCACTGGCAAATTATTCATTTTTATAAAACAGCTCCATGTTCACCTGAATCACTTCCAAATGTCTGTGGTTCCCTGTGTTGTTTTAAGCAATGTACCGCTTGCCATCACGCTGCTACAGATGGCAATAGCTCTTGGGGGCTTTCCTATGAGATGTGGGCTGGGGAGGCAAGGGCTGTGACAAGTACACAAGGCTTTCATGCCTGGGGGCTTTCCTTAAGCTCCTGCTGCACGATGGATTTCAGTCCCAGCCCTCCCCAAGATTCTGTGGTTTAGGCAAATTGCTTCCTCTACCAATGTCTCGGATGCCATAAGCGCTCTTTTTTTTGTATCCCTGGCTGCAGGTAGCTGGATGATTGAAGCTTTCTGTAGGCATGGTTGAATGCTGCTGTGTGTTGGATGGTGCTGCTTCCTCAGAGCTTAATAGAGGCATTAGGTTTCTTGAATTTCATGACTCACTGTAGTAACTGGATCTTCAGTATCCAGCTGCCTGAAAGTCCTAGACTTTATCTGAAGCAAGTATACTTAGATACATACGATCACTAAAGTAATTACTGCACCCTCGTATCCCTGAAAAAAACCTCGTTTGCCCTTTTTTGTGACTGAAGGTACCCAGTTCTGTGTTTTGCTGGACTGCATGGAGCTTGCTAATGATCTGCTGTCATTTGATTTCCACTCGTAATTGCGGGCACTGTTACACTGGGTTGCAAACTTTCTGGTGCACCGGGTGACACGGGGTTTGTGTTCTGTCCTTTCTGTCAGGGTCTGTTGTTGGAGTACAAAGGAGGTCTAGCTCTTTGTTTGTAATACAGCTCTGATCTGTGCTTATGATGTACAGAAGGTCTTGGGCAAAAATCCTGATGGATAATATGAGACACCTCCAAAAATGTACAGTGTGATGGAGCCTGTGTCATCCTTCTTATCTCTCCCTTCCAGCTTGGCAAGCAGATGATTCTTTGAAGAAGACACTTTGTTTCAGATTACATCCCTAGCTCCCTGTCATTTCTGTGATATCTAAAGGATGAAGAGGAGAAAGTACAGATAACCTACGGATCCTCAGCCACTCAGAAAGCTTTACAGCTCTTTGCCCCAGCAGAGCAGTCTAACACAGAGATAGCTCAGCTAAAGGCCCAGCCACTGAGTCTCCATAAAATGCATCTGCTTGTCCCACAGGAGAGCAGCCACTGCTGCCAGACGTGTCCCCTTCCCCCTCCGATGGCACATCTGCAGAGCTTGCAGCAGTGTCCTCTGGCCGGTCATGGTGACCAGCCACGCTAAGGAGCCACGCAGGAGTTGGACTCCTCAGCAGAGTGGCAAAAAGCCTGGACATCCCACTGTTAGAGGCTGTCTGTGCCATGTGTTTGTAGAAAATTGTTTCATGAAACTTAAGAACATTTTGGGAGCTATGGAAGAGGATCGAAGATGCATCTGATTGAGTTTTTCTAGGCCAGGCAGTACTCTGATGATTTTCTATGTCCCATTTTGAAGCCTCTTTGTGTCTTCTCTGTGCTTTCTCCAGAAATGGATGAATGGATCCTGGATTTTCTATTTGATAGGAAACTCTGAAAATTTCAGTTTATTCCTCTTCTAAACTGGAACTAAAAGCATTTTGCTTTCACACCTATTAAAATTTTAAAGAAAACAACTTATGTAAAATTACATAGTGGTATTATGTATCACAGTGAAGCATAGACCTGAAAATAGTTGCAGTGAAATATCTTCACCTGATCAGAATGCTTTATCCTGTCTTTTTCCTCAAGAAAACTCACCAGAATCAACACATTTCCAGGAAATGTTTCATTCCTGCTGAAGCAGTGTTTTCCTCCAGAAAACAATTCTACTGAAACTATTCTGGTGGTATCTTTGATCCACTGAGATGGTCCACCAAGGGTCCTTGGTGCTTCAAAACTCCAGCGGGGATTTGTTTCTGTGGCACAAATGGGCATTTGAAATTTTCAGGCAGAATAACCAGAACTGAATGTAGTCTTTCTGGCACTGAATTTAGGGCATGGTGCTTTGGATTTGCTGGAGGCTTTGGCTGGCAGGTGGACAGTTGCACGGGGTACAGGTATTGAGGTGATTTTTAGGAAAAACTACATTTGCTCCTTTTTCTTTGTTTTTAATAGCTGGATGGTTTGTTCAAAACTATATTTGCAACAGATGTACAGTTTATGAATCAAATACTTTATTTTCACAAGTATAAACTGCACATTTTCTGCTTTAAAAAAAAATCAAACTAGGACTCAGTGGTACAGCTCACATGTGGCCAATAATAGAAGAAGAAACTTATATGTTAATCTTTTTTTTGCATTTGCCCCATCGCTGATCTCCCCTCTCTTCAGCTCTGATTTTGCAAGGATTATCTGAGGAATTATTTTCAAGAAAAAGTCTGTTAAGGGAGTTCAGGTTGTCTGTGCAGAGTACACATGTGAAGATGAAGAAAATCTGTGTAGACTTTTGACGGGGGTCTATCTCTAGTCATTAGCCCTTGTGTAATCCAGCCCATAACATGGCAACAGACAGACTGCTCGTGTTTCATATGGCATGGTATGAGCGACGCTGGGACAGCTGGAGGGATTTTATGCAATTGTGTGATCTGATCCAACACAGCAATTCCTATTTTTCTCTGAGATGAAGTATGGGTAGCAACTGAGGAGTAAAGAGAAGTGACGTGAATATCTGTATTGATTGTAGAAACCACTGACAGAAAAGCACTGATAATTAGGGTGATTTTTTAGGTTTTTCCTTTTGTGTATAGACTTCCCCCTTCTCAGCGGATGACGACAGGGATGCTGCTACAGTAGGATGTGCTGCAACAACCAGAAATTGTTATTTCTTTTCTTGATTCAGTTACTCCAGTTCAAAGCTTTGATGCCTTTGACTATTAGAAAGGCCAAGATCAGCCACCCTAAAGCGCAGCCCACGTGTTTGTTTATCTTGTGTGTTAGCAAAGCAGCCTGGGAGACGCTGAGCCAGATGGTAATGATGGGATCTTTGCAAGGCTGTTTGAATTGCCGCAATTGCTGCTGCTGCTTTTTGTTTTTTTTCTTCCTAAATCAGCATCCTTTTATCTTCCTCATTTCACATTTGTTTTCTGTGCATCGTGGTTTTGATGGCTGGGATTAGAAATGAAGGTTGATTTATGTATCAATATTAAACTGTATAATCACCTCAATCATTATTTGACTTCATCCAGAGCATTCACAATGTTTCAGGAGCTTTGGTGAAAGAAAACTTTGGGGCATATATGAACGTTTGACAGAACTACTGATAACCAGAATTTCTGATTTTGATTGCATCCCTTGTACCTGGCTTTTCATAGTAAATATTTTTTTTTACCATATATTTTCAACAGTTGGGTTTTTTTAACATTTGTAAATTATTTGCTTTTCCATTCAATCAGAAAATAACAAGACAGCCCAATCTGTGACAATAATCTGAGGGGTATTATATACTCAAACAACAGTAGACCTACTGTAACTCTAACATATTACCAGCAATTTCTGCTTCCTCTAGCAAGGCTTAGAGAAACATAAGGTGCTTTAATAACAAACAGGGACCCACCCACAACTCTGATTTATGTTTATGACTCAGCAAAGAACGTAAACTGAGACTAGGGCACAGAGTGTTTCTATAAGTAGTTATAAATCAACCATTCACCAGAAAAAAAATGAGTACTAGCAGCCTTCCCTGTAGGAGAAGGTGAACATTTTGGGGATTGCACGTGACAGCGTCTTCTTTCAGGGGAGTCTGTCAAGGGGTCTCTCGGGATCCATCAGAGATATGCCTAGCATCTGGTGTGAGCGCTCTCACGGATCGAGACCCAGCTCAGCGCTGTTTGCACCAGGCATGGGCTGTCTGCAATGCCCCAGGTGAGTGTGTCGAGCCCGTCCGATGGACATGGACCTTGCGCCAGCCGGCGGGCAGGCCAAGCTGGGCCAACAACCGGGGCAAATAAAGGCACCGTTTGGAGTTGGTAGCATCTGAGGCTTGCATTCAACTCTCACTACGCGCACAGGTTATGTCCTCACCTGAATCTGGGACCCCCGTGCCTTTGCCCTGCAGGTTCCCTGTTCGAAGCCACAGCAGATCCAGCTCTTGAGGGTAATGGTCCTTGCCATATCTCACCAGAGCAATCCTTGAGCTAAGCCAGAGCATCCATTTGCCAGCTGCTGTTCTTGAATTTCCAGCTGAAGGGTGCACAGTATTTTCAGTGCCACTTTGATTGGCGGGTTTATCTTCCAGTCCATTTACTTACCTAATTATCCCACAGTGAGCAAGAAGTCATTTCTTATAAATATGGTAATAAGCGGATCATGATGACAACAGAAGCACATTCTTATACAGTTTATGGAAAAGCTGATGTTTCCCAGTTCCGGTTCACATCAGGCTTCTCCCATCACCAGTCAGTAGATTAGGAAGCGCTATCTGGTGGCATTAAAATGTCAACCCCCCGATGCTGCTTGGCGTCAGGCAGGGCCCACTTCGAACTAGCCTCATCTTGTGCCTGCAGTGGGGATGGCGAATGGCTGCAGCACACATCTGCATCATATACAGTTGCCTCAGTCCCTCAACTTCATGTTTTAGTGCACACTGGAAAGTAGTGAAGCTCATGCTTCCTTTAACTTCTCTGAGTTGCTTTTGGGATGCCAAAAGTTTTCATTTGACATCCCTGACTGTTAGGTAAAGGAAAGAGTGGCCCATAGACAGGCCTGATGCACTGATGAGGGGAGATTTTTTTCTGCCTGATGTTCCTGTAGCTATTTTCATAAAGGAGATTCCACAAAAAATGTTTTGGGGACTCCAGTGTAGGTGTTATTTTTCCTGGTGTAAATAATACCCTCCAGGTTTAAAAAACGGAAGTAAACATCTAGTGCTAAAATATAGTGCATAGACACACATGGAAATGACTGTAAAGAGCTTGAAGTCCCCCATGATTTCTACTTCAGTAGGAATTATCAGAGTGAGGATGACTGAAGGGCTGAGAACTTGGCTTACTGTCCCTGCACGTTAGAAATCCTGCTGCGGACTGAAGCCTGCAGAGATGCTTCAGAAAATACTGCAGGAGCGCAGTGCGTTTGCAGAGCAGCTCCTGCCCCTCTGCAGGCGTTCGGCATGTGAGCAGACACCCTTGGGCTGTGTTGCCTGCTCCTGCCTGGGTGATCCTGCAAGCGTGTGTGTGTGTGTGCATGTACAGCACCCGTACGTCTTCCTAACCGTGTCTATCAGTGTCATTTTCGTGTGGGTGGGCAGCAGTGACTGTGCATATGGTTGCTGGGTGTAGGTGTGCCGAGGGCTATCTGTACACACACTTTCCGGTACGTTGGTGCTGTGAATCGAGAGTGCTTTCTTGCCTGCCACCTGCCACCGTCCCTGCTGTAGTAACACTGCCCATGGGGACAACAAGCCCGAGCCAAACCGGATGGCGAGGGCGTGGGTCAGGCCTTCCCCTGGATGTTCTTGCCACAGGGAGCCACAGCCCTTTCACCTTCCCTTAGGCTCCCTTTCCTGTTTGATCTCTTCTGAATTTTCCCCACTTTGAATTTCAGGAGTCTGCCCTCTCAGCACCTGCACTATGATCCTCCACTTCGTCATTCCTTGAGAGATGCATTACCCAAAATAACAAAAGTGAGGTGAGCAGCAAGGCAGGGAGAGGAATGCATGCGACTCCATTAGCATTCATTTATGCCGATGCTACCATATTATGCAAAACCCAGATGACAGTCTGTGTTGTTTTGAGTTTTTTAATTTAAATTAATCATTATAATTATATTCTGGCCTTTATCAAAAACCTCCTATAGAGATTGTCCACCTAAAAAATAAAAGGAATTTCAGAAATAGTAGTATTTCAATAGCCTCTTTAAAGACATTCAGGAGCATCGTGTAAAATGCAGTGGACACTGGGGGAATTAATTCTGCGGGGAGGTCGGATGTATGCTGAGTTCTGTTGACTTCCTCATTTTTCAAGGCTGGAAGCTTCTGCATGTGATTAAGCCCTTTGTTTTTCTGAGGATGCTGGTACAGAAATATATCTGCTGCAATGACTGCTTATTTCCTATCCCGGAAACAAAGGCCCTGGTGCTCGAGACAGACTGTTGTGCTCTCGTGGATGACTTGGTGTCGTACAAAGCTGAGCAAAGAGGAATGTGGCAGACGGCCCCGAGTGATGAAATTCTCGCGCACACCAAACTTTTTGGAGCAGAAATGGGTGAGAACAAAGGTTCTCGCCAAGTACAGCAAGGTCGACTCCAGGCAGAGCGCAATGGGAAAGTCGTTCTGATGGATTCATTTTCTTATTGTAATGTCTGGCAAAGATCTTAACTGTGAACCAGTTACAATCTTTTAAAATTCCTTTATAGCCTTCTAACCTTAAATTGGAAGGCCCTTTCTTTTAGACGTGTATTTATCATTACCCAATTCCTTACACCTCAGTTGTAGGCATTAATTTCACAAGACCTTGTTAGGTTCTGTTAACCGTGGGATGCTTGCTGTCCCACATACATCTTATGGACACTTTAAGACAAAATATGAGTATGTTGTATTTGCCCTGATAAAGACAGCACTGTGCAATACATGTATATGCTGTACCAAATGCTTTCCTTTGTCTCCTGAAATCAGGAATAAGCTCCTTTGATCGTTCTTTTGGAATCTAAATAATTCAATTGATAACAACTCAGAAGGACCCAGAACTGTGCCTGATGTTTGGTGCTGCCTGGAGATTGATCTGTCCTTCTGTTGTGACCATCTTTGTGACGTCTAAGATTTTCACTGATTTCCCATGACTAAGTTTGTTTTTAGCCAAAAGTTCACCAACTGCCATTGCTTTCATGTTGATTTAAGCCATTTTCAGAGCAGCTAGAGTTAATTCCTAACATCTTTGTGCTAACAAACTCTGAATAAAATGCTGTTATCTATAGGGAAAAAGGAAATGAATACATTCTTAAAATAATGGTCTTACTACTACTTATCTTGTTACACTGTGATGAAGTTCTCCTTATTAAGCCACCTGTACTTTGAGAGGTTTATAGACAAAAGCAGCATTATTAATTAATGCAACTGTGCAAGCTTTCTGTTAGCTATTACAATGTTTTACTGTTGTGGCTACTATTATTATTACCAGTAAGGTTGCTCGGGAGTTTTCAAAGTGTGCTGAGAGTCTTTCTGTTGCATTGGTTATACTTCAGTGCCTTTCTTCAGATTATAAATGCAGCTCTTTCTATTAAATTTTGGATGGAAAGCAAAAGCCCATAAAACCTATCAGCAGGTTATTTTAGCCTCGGATCAGCACTACTTAAATTAGACAGGGAGCAAGATGGAAGTCAGATGAAGGCGCTCCCCATCGATAGCCTATGTAAACTTGTTGTGCGTGAATCTGTCTCTGGTCACTCAGGCAGTGAGACAGAGGGTAAGAGCATCCTTCACCCACCTGTAGCTCACTCCTGAATGCGAGAAAAATTGCTGTAACAAACCTGGACTTTCTGACACAGAGAGTCATTGCCCTGGTCAAGGATGTCTCAGAGAAAAAGGACTCCATCCTAGAGGGATGTTTTATTGCTTGCCATAAGGAAGATGCAAGTCTTCTGGACTCTGTTTTTGCAGTATAACTGTACGTACTGTCCTTGTAAGGTGTCACAAGGTTGCAGGCATCAGTGCAATTCTGCTCTGATGCAAGGTATTAGACCACAGTCGTGCAGACCCTACACCTAATCTGGCATTTATGTGGGGGTTAAATAAAGCATTTTGTCATCCCAGGAATCTCTATGACTGTGTCCAGGAAGAGGCTGAGGATCCCAAACTTGTATTTGCAGAGTTGAAATGATTGCCTGTGCATGGAGCAAGGGCCGTTCTCATTTGCCCAGAGTCTGTGCCCACAACCGCATGTGAGTTATGGCGGGTTCTCCAGTGGTTGTCATGTTCGGCTGTGGAGACAGAGCACGATTGCGTATGACACTACTACTACACTACAAAAACATGGTGCTACCTCTGTTTTCAAGAGTATTTGCTCATAAGAAGTTTGTGGGTATTCAGAGCAGCGTTGTCCCTGCACTGTAAAGTACTTTCTCTCCTGGTCGCCGTGGCCAAAGGAGGGTTTCTCTGTGCTACTGCAGATTTTATAGACCTCGCTCACATCCCCTTTCAATTATCCCTGTCTGCAGAGAGTCCTGTTCTGTCTAAATTTTCTTGTACAGGAGCAATCCCAGATCTCTGAACATCCTAATCATCACTCCTCAAATGCTCTTCCAGTTTAAACACATGCTTTTGGGGGTGGGGAGAGGGGACCAGAGCAAGGCATCGCACACTGATGCAGGCCACGGAACGTCTGAGTCCTAGTTCTGACTCTGCCATGGACAAGCCTGTTTCCTCTCTGCCTTTTACCCTTGGTGTCTAGTCAGGCTGCAGACAGTCAGGGCCGCCTGTCGTTGCTCGGTCATGGATAGACAGGTTCTGGCACAAGAGGCCCCAAGCTTGGTTTGGGACTTCATGTATCTCAGAGGCGAATGGATGGTTTTTTTCCTTTCTGAGATGGCCATGGCTCTGTGTTTGCCAGATAAGCACTTCTGCCCAAAACGTCTCTAAATCCCACGTTGTGCCCAAGGGCTGTATTTTTATTGTAGTTAATTTTATTGTTTTTTTTCCCTTTTGTTTTCAAGCAAAGCTGCTTACAGTCAAATAAGCTACAACCTCACCAAAACTGTCACAAAACGGCTCCTATAATGATTCAGGCCAAAATAACCCCTCAGTTCTGGAAGCCTGCCGATGGTGCTGGCTAGCGCACGTTCCTCCACAGCAGCCACGGGTGGGGGGAGACGTCTCAGAGGTTAACGCTGTGCAGGACGGAGATAGCGGGAACCCGGCGAGAAAGGTGTGGGGGGAGGCATTCCCTTTCCTCCTCAGAGTGTCTCTCGTCTGGTCCTCAGAAATCCTTCCTTCCAGGGCACATTTGCAGGATACATCCCTTTTTGTTGTCCTAAGGATCCAGGCTGTAGAGACTGCTCTGTCCTACTCCTGGCCGCGGGGTGAGAGCCTGGTTCGGGAAGCGATGGCTCAGCGGCACAGGAGTTGAAGCCCTTTCTCTAGAGGAGTTTGCCACCTACTGATTTGCAGGTTTTTTTCTAGCTCGTGCCAAGAAAAGTTGAGGGGCGAGGGGGCAGCCGGGAATTTCGGGGTAGGTGTGAATTGCCCTAAGAGAACACAGCCAGGGAGCCCGGGGAAGAGCCGGAGCGAGGGGGCTGCGGTACCCAGCTGTTGAGCGCTAGCGAGGGGAAGGCGAATTAGCTCGAGGGAAGTGCACGGGGTGTGTGCGCGTGTGTGTGTGCGTGTGTGTGTGTGTGTGTGCGTGTGTGTGTGTGTGTGTGTGTGACGGGGGAGGGATGTGGATGAGGAGCGGGCTCTCTTTCTTTCTCGCAGTGCTCAGTTAAGCCTGCTGTCAGTCGGTGTTAAGCAGCAGTCTCAGCGCTGGATTCCCCCAGAAAGAGACGCCCGATCCAGACGGCACGGCAGAAGGGAGGCAAGGGAGCCAGCTAAAGAGAGCAGAGCGGGGGAAAAATCAAATCTATGCTTGGAACTGGGCTTCTTTTTCGCCAATGCAAAAGGGAATATGCAGCACATTTTTGCCTTCTTCTGCACCAGTTTCCTAGGGGCGGTGTTAGGGGCCAATTTCCCCAACAATATCCAGATAGGTGAGTGCAGAGCTCGGGGCCGGTGGGGAGTGACGTTCTGGCAAGTGGTAGGGGTGGAGAGGGGGTGGTGGGGGAAAACTGACCCGTTCATTTGCTTGCAAAGGAGGAATGTGTGTGCATGAGAGAGGGGTGAACCGCACGGGCTGGATTTGCGTGTTGGTACGAGCTGGGGAGGCTATTGCAATAGCAGAGATGTGTATCAATTTGCTTTGGGGGGAGGGGAAGATTGGGAATAAATGCCTGCACACACACCAACACAGAGGGAGAAAAGTGCCTCTGAAATGGAGGAAGCACAAAAAAAAATCTGTTTCTTGCTATGGGAAATGTCTGGGCTGCCATTGTGCGTTGCTGCATTTGCAAAAGCAGCGGTTGCATTATATGTTTTTGTGAGGGTGCTTTCATCTGTAGGTAACTGGGACGAGAGGTAGCAAACAGGCGCTCTCTGTTGTTGTTGCTAAAGAAGAAGGGCAGAGCTGGTGGGGGAAGATGTTGCATTGAAGTCTCTCTTCATTTCATGCTCCTTGCTTCCCCTGCGCACCGGCAGTGCCTGTTTGATTCCTTTCTTCCCTTCTCCCATTCTGTAACTTCTCAGTGCTCCTCACCCCCCTCTCCAGGCTTGTTGTTACTCTCCCATTGATCTTTATTGATGATGATTTGTAACCAGGTCCCAAATTCCCTTCCCTTGCCTGCTGCTTTTCTTTCCCCCCTCCGCTGTCTGTACAATGCAATCAGTTGCTAATCCCCCAAGTTCAAGCAACTCCTGCCTTAGTCCAGCTGCACAACTGGTGCTTTTATTGCCATTTATGCTGCATCCCTGTCTCCCTCCCTTCCTGCCTCCCCTTTACCTCAAATCTGTGCAACATCTCAGATTCTTTCCCTTTCAACAAACATATATAACAGCTTAACTTAGCTACTAGCTGCTTCTTCCTCTGACACCCACGATTAGGCATGGGGGGAGGGAGGGCAGGCATGTCCGTGCACAAATAGCCCTTCCTGCACAAGAAGATGCCCTCTGAACTGGAGATGTGCAAAATGCCATTGCTTAGCAGGTCTCTGCACATTTGTTTCTCTCCCAAGCCATCTGCCCTGGAGGCTGGTACTGATACTATCTGCTTCTTTATTCTAATTCCACCTTGCTGCTGAGCGCTTTGTTTTCCTACCTGTAAAATGAAAATAACAGTGCTGCCTCTAAATGCACACAGATTACAAGACAGTCCAAATCTAATAGCATCTTTCTGGAGGATACGAAGGCATCTGCCACAAGCCAAGTTTCCTGCAGTGGCAGGAGCAGAAACTTTTCCTAGGACCAGCTTATCCCTGCACTTTGTTCCAGGGTTTGTGGGGAGAGACGAGGCTCTGAGCCTGGGTCCAGCCTGGTCCCAGGTCGTATCTGATATATACTGCCCTACGGTTCTGGGCTTGTCTGTGTTTCTGCTCAGATCGATCCTTCTCAGGGCTGAGTTTTCAGTTCCTGCCCTCTCTGAGTTTGACCACTGTCACCTGCTAAAGGAATTTGGGGCTTTTCAGTGCAGCAAACTTGCGGCAGCAGCAGCAGCAGGTGTTCTGGCGCGGGCAAGGCTGAGCGTGGCTCCGGCTCTCCGTGAGCCCTGGCCTCCGTCCCCCAGCGCTGCCCGCCGCGCCGGGCTCTGCCGGTCTTCCCCAGGAATCCCTCGCCCCGGGGAGTCCCTTCCCTCCCCCTGGAGCCAACCCCTCCTCCTGGCGAGCAAGGGGGGCAGGTTTCAATCTGGGCCTAATTATGAGTGGGAGGAGGCAGAAATACTCTAATTCCTCCTCTGTAAAGGTAACATTGGGAGCTTCTGTTTCTCTTCCTTAAAGTTATGGGGAGTGAGGTTGAGCCAGATCCCACAGTTCAGCCTGACCCTGTTGCCCGCCAGGCCCAAGGAAGCATCAGGGCTGCTGTATTTGCGATCCAGATATTACATAAGGCACGGTCTGTAAAGGTTTTCTGCTCCCAGCCTGTCTGCAGCGGGCACAAAACCCCCTGGGGGCTTGTGCGCGGGAGGGTTTCGGGGGGTAGAGGCGCTGCCTGAGCTGGGGAGCTGCAGCCTCTGCTCACCAGAGTATTTTGGACCAAAGAACCTTCTAACATCAGTGTGTTTAAGACCTTTTTTTCTGTTCTGTTTTTCTCCCCAGGGGGGTTATTTCCTAATCAACAGTCCCAGGAACATGCAGCTTTTAGGTTTGCGTTGTCTCAGCTCACGGAACCCCCTAAGCTCCTTCCCCAGATTGACATTGTGAACATTAGCGACAGCTTTGAAATGACATACACCTGTAAGTAGTGGCGTTTGCCATGTTTTCTCTTACTCTGGTTTCTTTATTCCTGACTGGGTTTTTTTGTGCCTGAAATATGGGATATCTTGCTCCAAACATGTGATTCTCCGTCAAGGGCCATACAAAAAAAATCCGCATGGGCAAGAGATTTCTGAAACTTTTTGATTTGTGCTGAGACATAGGGGTGAGTGCTGCACTTGTTCAGCACATCTTGCATTTTCTCCTTTGATGTTTCCAAAGCGCTATAAAACCCGCCAACAATTCATTTCCTCTTGGTTCTCTAACCTCTGCCTGGCTCATCACGTCAAGGTTTTTTCCTGTGTTTCCTATAGCCATGATGTGCAACACAGACACCCCTTTCCACCCACTGGAGGCACAGAAGTGTCTCTTTAGTGTGAACAACTTCTTCTCCAGCCCCATTTTAGCCATCTGTCCTCTCGCTTAAGAAAAAACTAGCATAAAATAGCAGCTTGGTGCAGGTGGAGTCCAGATCTAAAATAAGGGATGTGCCCAATAATCACAGAGAGGTAAGAGTGTTCTTGTTTCAAACAACAGTGAAATAGCCTCCAAAAAAGAGTATTTAAGATAGAACTGGCACAGCGGAGTTGTTCCTAGGACTTAGTTGCACACTGCTGAAGCACAGCGCAGTGGCTGTGCTGTTCTTGTTATGCGATAGAGTTGGGAGAAGAAAAAAATGGATTGCCAGGTGATGCCAAGATTAGCAACAAAAAAGGCCAGAAAGGAACCAGAGGAAAGCAAAACCCAGAACACAGCCCTGCAGTTGCAAGAGGGAATATTGCAGCATTTGCTTCTCTTGGCGTAAGCAGCGCAGGGCTGTGTAAGATGGGCTAGCGCCTCCGGGATTTGATGCACAAAGAATTCCTCAGTTCGACCTAGTGTCAGACACAGTGCTTTCATTCTCTGTGCGTGCATGGCTGCGTGTGGGTATGAGGACCGGCAGTAAGAACAGGAGGGACTGAAGGAACCCTTTCCCTTGCAAAGCTTGGTGGGTTGTTATTGGCTCGCGTCTGTAGTATCCTTTTGATTCACTGAAACATCCTCTCTGCAGTTTAGTCATGTGGAGAGTGGGATAGAGGTGGACACAAACTGTTCTCTCTGCTGAAGATTACACAGAAGGGAGAAATGCCTTCCTGCAAAAAGCATCCAGGAATGTGCAGGAGGAGAATTAATGAGGCTCTTTGAAGGAAAGGAAAGTTGCTTTTTTTTTTCCTGTTGGTTGTTTGCGAGTACAAGATTGCAGGAATTTCTTGGTCAGTGAGACACAGAAGGAGAGAGAAGTAATAATTTGGCCACACTTTCACTGGAGTATCTAATGGCACATCTAAAGATTTTCTGTTTTCCTTAATATCCCTCTATTTGCCAACTACAAGGTTTCCATCAAGCAAGAGCAACTATTTCAGCCCAATCCAATGGCACTTCCTTGGCAGAAAAAATGGACAAATGTAAGAAAAAGACAGACCTTGTATCTGTCAAGGGAAAGCATCACCCACCTGCGGCAGAGTTGCTGACTGTGGCTGGGGACAAGCTATTTCAGTGCTGATAGCAGTAAGAAAGCACAAACTGCAAGAATATGTCAGTAGAATAAATTCTCCGTCTGTGCATAGTTTTCCCTCCCTCTGTACGCCTGCCACTAATGATTTTGTTTACAGCATTAGCAATGATAGCGAGACCAGGATGGTAGTTGTGCTTAAGAAATCTGTCATTAGTATCATGGGGGCGGGGGTGGTCTCACAAAAGCTGAATGGAAGCAAGACGGTCTCCCAAAGGATGTTATATTTGAGCTCTATGTAGGGCACATTGTCCTAGATCAGACCAGCAAAGCACTCTGCACAGTCCAACTTCACTTGTCCTCGTTTTTTTTTTTTTAATTAAAAACTTCCCAAGTTCTTCAAGACTATTGAAAGCAGCATTTGTTTTGTAAGCACAAAGGAAGGTGTTAATCCATGTACCCTAAGGGGGAAAAAAAGCAGGCTATGGGAGACCTGGTTTTGATACTCTATAAAGCTGGGGTGAAACTTTTGCCAGGAATTATCTCCATCCTTATCTTCTAGCAAATTCCCTGCCCAGTTGCCAAGACTAGATATTAGCAGAAAGATCTGTTTATTTACAGAGAATGAAAACCCTACCCACGCAGTGGTCCTTGTCTTCTGAGAAAAGACTGTCCATGCTACCAGTTACAAGTACCAATTTTTGTTCCCATGGAGATAGAGAACATAGCGTTTCTCTGTAGCTGGAATTACCTGTATCCCTGATGGTTCAGCTATAAACCTGGTGCTGCACATCTCAGGGACTCAAGCAGGACATCTGAGTAAGACCACCAGATCACAGCCCCATGGCAAGTCCTTGTGCTAGCATCCGGCCTCGTATGCTAAACGCAGTCTTTATGACAAGTACCTGAAGCAGCATCGTTCAAAGTACAAAACATGTATTACGAGCCAGCGGTGACTGCAGAAGCAAAAAGCCTTGTTGGGCGGTTTGCGAGACAATGATGAAGTGCCAGGATGAACTGCAGCAAAATGACAGCACCCCGTCTAAGGAGATAGTATGCAAAATCTATCTCAGCATTGACTGTGACGCTGTCTACCTCTGACTGACACATATCTGCTTACCAGTAAGGACGAGCAAGTTTTGGTGTGACAGCGGATGAGCTTACAGGATAAGATATATTCATTTGGGCACAGGTGACAGTGACAGGAAACCGTTAATGATGTGCTAGTAATAATTGTATATTGGTAACAATAATATCCATGAAGGTGGTAAACCCTGAAAAACATTAGGAGGCTGCAGTTGTTGCTGTGCTGTCACTGTGACAGCCCAACAATAATTTTCACATTTCTGATGCTTCCAGTCCTGGACTTTTTATTGTTGCACAGTGATTTTGAATACCTCCATGTGGTCAAAGCAGATCTAAGGTTCCAATGATCCTTGGGCATAACATGTCATTAGATTATGATTTTAAGTAAATCTTTATGTAAATATTAAGAAAGCAAAATAGGTAGTAAATACAACGTGCAGTAACCTCATATTTCATGCATGTGGTTAATACTAATGTTCTTGCATCACTGAAATATGGGCTGAAATATTTCAATAACTGAAATATATTCCTGAATTCATTCCATCCCACAGAATATATGGTAATGAACAGCTCTGTGCTTGCACCTGGGTGCATTGTGTGGCTTGCCAGCCTCTGCCACATGATGAAAATACACATCCTGCCACTTTGAATGTTCTTAGATAAAGGTTAGAAGACTTTATACTTTTGTGCTGCCTCTCCTAATGCCAAGACAGTTGTTTCAGGAGAAGATGAATTTACAATCCTTCCTTCAACAGAAGTATATAGCAGTGCCAGGTGACTCTAAAGGGGAAAATGATGTTGTGATGTAGCGAAAAGGTTTGTATAGTGATGCAGCAGAGCAAAACCCTTCTGGTCACCTTTGAAGACCTGTTCTCAGGTTTTATCTTTGGCCATGATTGGAAAAGAGGTTTGTGGCTTCAACATAGTCTCCAGCAAACTCTCTCTTGCCAGGTTTTCCTGTGAGTGACTCTGCTCAGGCAGACCCAGCTCGGCAGGAGATGCTGCAAGTCAGAGAGGAGAGATGGGGGAAGAGGGCTGCTCCATGCCAGTTGCAAGGACACAGGGAAGGCTGAAGCTTAGGAGGGAGCTGCAAATTCCTATCCCTGGGAGGTCTGTGGTGGACAGAAACACAACGTCCCGTTGGCAGCAGATGGATGACTTGACTATGAGAGGCTGCTTATGTGAGGCAGCCCCTGCCGGGGACACTTCTCACCTACCCCACCTCTCAGCCTCCATTTATGCATGTGTGGTTCACTGCTGTGTGTGAGGTGGGGGCCTCTCCGTGCAGCTCCTTGGGGGATACCAGTTGTTTCAGCACCAGCTCCTCGGCGTTATTTAGGCTGTGGCGCAGGAGCTCCTTTGTTCAGCCTCTGCCTGGTGTCCCCAAGGGAGCCCAGGCGGGATGGCGGCTGCCACGCTCGCTGCCCTGGCCGCGGCGGTGAGCTGGATGGGGAAGGTGATGGTGCAGCGGCGAATCTGCTGCCCTGGCAGGGACCTGGGAGACGTGCCCCGCTGAGCAGTGCTTGCAGGAGGTGAGTCGCCAGCTTGGTACATCCGTCCCTGCAGACCCATGCCACTTTGCAGGGACAGCCAGATACTAAACATACCCCCTCTGCTCTGAGCCCTGAGCTTTGCTGGTGCAGCAATTAGCCTTTGGGTGTGCTTCAGTGTTGGGCTACTGTGAAGAGACATTCAGGAGCTGGATCCCTGAAACAGGGAAGTCTGCAGGATTTTGCAGCTGCATGAAAAATTGCAAAGAGCCTGAAAACCAAGATCCCTATTCTTCAGCGAATTAGGTATCCGTCTCTCTTCCTCTCTTCCTGCGGGCACTGTGGGATCCTCCCACTGAGTAGGGTCTGGGGGCACTGCTGGAATATCAACGTTTGACTCCGTAGCGCGTATTATAGAATGAACATGCAGGTTGTTGCCTGTTCATGTTTTAAGAAGGCCTCCCACTGCCAATTAGGAAGGGATTTGTAGTGATCACTCACTCGGTGCTTATGTTCTTATCAATAACAGCAAGCTTAGATTCAGATCAGCTATAAAATGAAGTATTTATTTTTTCTTCTTATTCTTGGACGCATACATATATAGATACATTATTTCTGGAGATTGCTTTTATCTCTTAAATTACCTCTCAGAGACAGGAAGGAATAGGCAAACATTTGAATGTTCTCAAATGGGGATCTAAATTTGGCTTAATTGAACAATTATTGCACATTGAATTAAAAGAAGCTTCTTTGTTGACAAACATACAGTGGTCGCCATTTCTTGGAAAGGTGTTGCTGTAATTATTCCGACAGCAATCAATTAAAATGCAATTTTTGTAATTAAACTTCTGCAATCCAAATAAGCCCAGTTCTTGTTGTGATGTTGGTAGGTTTATTTTTATTTTTGCAATGTCAGAATCTCATAAATGTTTTGGGATTTTTTTTCTGTAGGTCCTAGAATGCTAGCTATGACTTTAATGTGAGTTAAGCCAGCAGAAACATGGGTTTAATGATCAGATGCAGTCTGATTATCACAATGTAGGTACTACACAGAAACGTATCTCTTTAGATTTTGTCATGGGCAAAGATCTGATGCAGGCAGATGAATCACAGAGCATCAATTCACATTAAATCAATTGGGGTTGAGGATGCTCAGTTTCTGGCAGGGATGGACTGTGGCTTTCTATTAATCAAATGTTTGTTTAGTGAGATGCTACCAGCTTACTGTAAACTCCCCTCTTAAAGAGGGTGCTGATGGGCCTCTCAGCAGCAGGGTGAAATTCAGCGTTGAGGGACTGCCAAACCGAAGTGCGCGGGTGCTCGGGGTGGCACCCGCCTCCTGGGGGCAGAGCTGGGGTGGGCGCCGCGGGCTTGGCACTCACCGCTCTTGGCAGGGATGGGGTGTGCTCGTCCCATGTGCTTTCCCCAGGAAGGAAAAGCCTGTAAAACACGAGTGCCAAGCGGTTTCCTCCACCACAGCTGCCAGGACAGGGCGGGCTTTCTGTCTGCCGATACAGATCTGGGCACAAAGAGGCCTGGGTGAACATGGGCCAATATCATCTTCAGGGACATTAACGATGCTCGACTCTCATTTGGCTAAGGCAGCCCAGGAACAGGTTTCCCTCAGTCCTGTGTGTCCGTTCCTTTCCAAAGGGGCTGCGGGTACTCGTTCTCTGCGGGGCAGCGTTTTTATTTATTTTTCATCCCGGGCAGTGGGGAGCAGTGCCTGGGGAAAAAAGCTGATGTGACAGTTGTGATTAGCAAAAATCAGAGGACGAATAGGGGGAATTTCACACCTGAAAATCTGACTGCTCGTCTGGAAAGGATCCCGAATATTCATTGATGACAAGCAGAAAAGAGAGTGAAGAAGTAAAATTTGGGTCTGCAGTGTATAGAGAAGAGATTTTAGAAATGGCCACTGAAGCCAGACCTGCCCATTGTGTGACAGTTGCAGTTTCCACTCACAGCTCATCCTTTCTTCTCTAAAAAATAAAGCTTTTCCATGTGAGAGGGACCCTACTAAGCAGCACACACATGGATTTTATTTTTGGCATATTAGCAAGGTTAGAGTGAAATCTTTGTATGACTATGAGGAAGGCAGCATGAAAGAACACGGTTCCTTTCCAAAACTCTAGTGGAAATCTTAGTTATATACATTAGCATTGTCCTTAGTAGGGTTGAGGCCCTGAAGGCAACAGTTCTCTGCCAGCAGAAATGGAAACCACTCTGGTTAGCTTCAGTAAAACATGGGATTCTGTGCAAAAACAGAATAAATATGTTCCTTAAACAGGCGGTAAGTCAGAGAGACTCTTTAATATTTTGCAGATCCAAAATTCTCCAGGGTGTGGTATTAACACAAGTCCTAAGACAAAGATGCATTTATTTCAACTGCATTCTTGTAAAGAGAGATGAGCTTTACAAGGACTTCTGATAGAGTCAGGTATGAGGCAATGTGCAGGAGAAGGGCTGAATTCAGCCATTAGCAATCCACCATCAGCCCAGAAAAAGACATTTCAAAATAACAGAGAATGATTATAATAATAACAGCATGCCATGCAGCATAAACTGTTCCCTGCTCACCTGCTGAACTGATCGCTCATTAGCTTACACAGTAACGAGTCTCTAGTTGATTTCCTCTTACTGCCCTTTAACAGCTGTGCCCACTCGTTCCCTCCGGGGCAGTCTTTAAAAAAAACAAACAGAACACCCCCACACCACCAACAAAACTAGCAATGTTGATGCTTTTTATTAGTGTTTCTCATTTATTTTCTCCATTTTCCCCAAACCACACCCTTGTCAGCCCTCATCCGAGGTTGCAGTCGAAGAGGAGGCATGTGTATGCTTCACAGGACAGATTGATCTCTTAAGGAAGTAGCAGCGAGCGGCAATGAAGAGGCGAGTAACAGCTACAAATTGCCATATCTTGGCTTCTTCAAGAGGGTCTCTTTATTCTTTATTTTATTTGTTTTTGACACAGTGGAGGAGTGCAAAAGAAAACAACTGATGTCTTAGAGTGAGATGTAACATACAACTGATGGCAGGATTCTTGTGCGGATGTACGTATGTATCCGTATCTCTCTAGATACTGTGAGAGTCTTGGCTTTGATTTAGTAAGCGAGGTCCTGTAACCATGCTAATAGAGATGAAGTGGGAGGGAGATGAAAGGTTGAGGGCCGGAGGGTCTGAGGATAGCTACAGGAACCGCTGCAGGTAATCTGGATGTCGTGAAGAAGGATTTCATATGACGGGGGGGCTGTTCCTCACCTCCCCGCCCTGCCAAACACTTCACTTTGATCTTTGCTAGCGGTAAGCTTCAGTGAGCAAAAGACATCAGTGGCTACACTGATTCAGACGTGGTTTTTCTCCTGCTGGCCTACCGAGATCCCCAGAGTGCCTCAGCCTGTTAGTTTTCCTTCCACGCAGCACTGACGTGCCCTGTCCGGCGTTATCCGCGAGGAGGAGGACTGTATTGCTATTCTGGCATGTGAGCAGCAGAAAAAATACCAGCAGGCATGGGAGCACTTGGAGAGAGCGTGGGCGAGCAGAGTTCAGCAGAGAGCAAGCAGGGACGGAGCCTGGGGAAATTCTGCTGTCAGGAGCAGAGCTTGGAGACCTGGCAAGGAAAGGAGGAAGGGCAGCAGCTTTGGAGGGGCTGTGGAGGTGCTGTAGCTGGAGTTTTTCCTTATCTTTCTTTTCAGTCCTTACCCAAAGCCTGACAAGTTTTTGCTTTCTGAGAACTGTGCATCCCACTGCCGAAATATGTACTCAAAGCATGTGAACGTAGATCCCTGTGGGGCTCTGGTATAGTGAACTGAGAGGGGACAAAATCAAGTAAAGGGGCTGGCAAGAGTCTGCTGGAGTCTCCTGTCCAGCTAGAGCCATAGCTCAGCATACGCTCCTGGCTTCCCCCTTCCACAAGCATCAGCACTCAGGGCAGGGAGTCCCCTGCACTGGGTGATGATTAGGAACCGCCAACGCATTTAACATGGCCTGCAGCCGTCTTTCTGCTGCAATGGTCCTGACACGCCACTCTGCTTTCCCCTCCTTCAGCCCCATATGCTGCAGAAGCCTCACAGCATGATGAGCACACACGTCACGTCACGTCACGCCATGTGTGTGCTGGCCCGGAGATGGGGCATGCAGGCACATGCAGCGATGCAGCACAGCCTGAGGGCAGGCTGTAGCTCATGGGTATGTGACAGCACATAGGCAAGGGGCTGGATGATTTGGCCAGGGAAACGGGCTGGGTGCATTTACAGTAGCACCTTTCCAATAGCCAGGGAGTCCAGGCATGGCCTTTCCAAGCCAGGAACAAAGCCCCACTCCTCTGCATTGTACCAGGATCGGAGCTTGTCCCAGGTTATGTGCTGTAATTGCTCGAGAGCTCTGCATGGGGAAGGATCTGTCTCTCTGTATTTGCTAACGCTGGAGGGGTGTTGTTGTACAGCCCTTTCTCTCTAGCCCAGTTCACTTGCATGCAGCTCTCCTGTGTTATCACTTGCCTTTTTATGCTGGCTGTTTCTTGGTGCAGTCCCCTTCCCTCCCTGCCCTCTCTCCCGTCCCTGCTCACGAGCAGGCCTTGCTGTCCTGCACTTTGGAGGAGGCATGAGCTCCTTTTATCACGTAGTCCCCAGCACTCTGGCACTGTCCCCAGGCCCAAACCCTGCAGGAACGGAGCGGCAAAGCTGGGAGAGGGTGAGACCTCAAATGCTGAGTGAGACAGCAAACGCTGAGATACAGACCATGGTGGGGGCAGGTCAGCTTGAAAGCAGGCTCCTGCTGGAGCACCCGTGGCAAGGGGAGGCTTGTGGTGACTGACCGATCGGTGTCTAGCAGGGTCCTAGACCAGCAAGGGAAATGGGAGCACAGCTGGGACGCCAGCACCGTGTCACAGCACTACAAAGACTGAAGCAACTCGCTGAGCTGCAGCTGAGAAAGAGGCCTGGCCTGCAGGGAGTTCAGGAGAAGTGTCTTTGTGCAGAAGGTGATTAATATCTTTAATGAACTACCAAAGGAAGTAATAGAAAGCTAAACCACATATGGCTGTTGTGGGGGAAGGGGCCGAGGGGACTTGCTGTTGCAGGCAAGGAGCGTGGAAGCGAGCTGCAGAGCTGCTGAGCAGCGAGGCTGTTTCCAGTCCACTGTTGCAGAAAAACAGGCGAGCGCAGCAGCTGTCCCCCCTCCATCCCAAACAAAGTGCCTTTAGCAGATTTGACTGGAATTAATTTAGTCTTCCAGCCTGTCCTGGTTCTGGGGTCTTTTCTGCTCAGCCAGTTATGGCTATGCCAAGCAATACCACTGTTTGCAGCTTCAGGGTTGGGGGACGGTACACTGGGAGTCACTGTGCTTGTTTCTTGTGGTGCCAGCAAAAGGAGAGGCCATGGGGAGAGCTGTGTCTTGCTGGGGGCTGGTATGTGGATTAGCCTAGGCTGACAGATGTTAAGAGTCGTAGCTTCCTTGGGAACTGCAAGAAATGTGTGGATGAACTCAGGCAAATTTCTGACGTTGAGTCATCCACATCATGATAACATCCTCCACCTTAAGAGCCTTGTGTGCCAGACTCGGCAGAGACCTCGGATGGAGCGGATACCAGAGCCTCTCCTGAACTCGCAGAGCCTCGCATTGTCCCCAGGCTTGTGGTGAGGAAGCCCATTTGCACTGTTACCCAAAGACTGGCAAACTAGCTCTTAATTTGGATGTTCCAAGAAATGCCCATGTTCATGTGCCATCTCTTAATTAGTATGAATTCCTGAGGTTTTGAATATAATTCAGAAATAAGAGCCATCCAGCTCTATAATTAAATTAACTCTATTATTGTATTTCCTTTCTTATTATAACCTCTATTATAGGCCCTCTATGATGAAGCCCAGTTTGTGCTTTGGTACTGCTGGTCATTAGAGGAAACCACACATCTAGACTTGCAGGCAAATTAATTAGGGGAGCAGTGAGTTCACTGTGCAGGCCCTGGGCAGGAGGTGTTGATGGCACCTGCATTTCCAGCCCTATGCCAAGAAAAACAGACTTCCACACAGCAGGGCAGCCTCAAGCCTCAGGTACATCCACTCATGACAGTGAAGACCAAGCCATAGCTGTGCAGATAAATGGACACGCGAAGGGGTTGTGGGCAGAACTATAGGGGCAAGAAGCCAGAGCTAATGTCTGGGTTCCCCAGCTCGAGGGGGATCTCATGAGACAGATAGATTTCCTTAAACATCCAGTGTGCATGGGAGAGAAGGGGGCCTTAGCTTCTGCCTGGGGTCTTTTGAGGCAACTTGAGAGAGCTTTGTCCACTTAGGTGTAGCCTTCCTTGAAAACCCCACATCATCTTTGTTCTGGAGTAACCAGCAGTAGTTTGGGTAGAGGTCTTCTGTATCCATCCTACCCCATGGCCACCTTCACCTCCTTTGAGCTGTCTAGTGCTGGCTGCATCTGAGCTGTGCAACGCAAGAGGGACCAAAGCATTTCCAGCACACACAGAGGCAGAACAGCTGTCAAAGAGAAAACTCTGGTTCAAGCTCAATCACAGTGTTAGCAAGGCTTAAGTCACACGGAAGTGGGAAAACTGTCGCACAACATCTCAGATAGCAATTGCCAGTTAAGAGACCATTACCAAATTTCTCTTCTTTGCTTGGGAAACTTTGGCCCACCGGTTACTCTTGTTCTGAAATAAAGTCCTTATTTGTGGTCTCAGTACAGCTAGGTTTTCCTTCCTCTGAAGTCCCAAGTAACCTAACTGCTTGCTTATAAGGTCAGTTCTTCTTTGCCAGATTTCTCTGGACTGAATCCTACCCAAAGGGTGTGCAGCTGTACTACGTCCTTCCACTAATGGCTCAGTGCTATGCTGAAGGTAATATCTTAGTGTTTACCAGACATTTTTCTGCTCTCCCTGCTAGCAGCCTGTAAAGGCCTTGATAAAAGCAGGCATCACACTGCAAACAGGCAGTTCACAGTTGTGCTATTCTAATGCTTCTGCTAAGGAGTGAAGAAAACATATGTTCATGGCATACAGAACTGCTCTTCTCAGGATCCCCTTCTTTATCGCAGCACAGTACTGGAGTGGCCCCTCATGGACAGGGACCTGCCATCAGTCTGAGATGTGCTGTCATCCTCTTGGCCTCTTGTGTTTTTCACTTTTCATGGGCTCGCTGCTGGCAGTAGTGTTTGCGATGCTATCATAAAGATGCCCAGGTTTGCTTTTGCTCTCTTTGCTTTAAACAGATCTCTTTCTCCCCCTTTCTGTCAATATGCTACTAGCTGCCACTCTCTTTCCCTAGCAGTAGGCTCAGGGGGATCCTGGAAACGGTATCATCAGGGGAGGAATGCCTTCAGATGCTAACTGTAGCATTTTCAAAATAGCACCCAGGGATTTACTGAGCAATCCTCACCAGCTCCAATGGGAAGAGCACAGCTAAGCCCCATGTAGCACTTGGACTAGGCAGGAACAATCAATCTTGTGAGTTTTTTAAAAAAATGCTGTTTGGCCAGAAAAAAAATGTCATTTCTAAAGTAGCATCTTTTAGCAACCATCTGAGCCAAATCAGACCTGGATCAAAACACACCTGAAAATCTGAGGGCTACTCTGAATCCCATTCTGCTCAGGTCCTGAATTCTGACTGTCATTTGACAGCAATCTCAGAGGAGTTTGACAAGCAATCTGCGTTCAGGTTTCCTGCTTCAAGCCTATCTCCAGAAGGAAGGTAAAAGTGTGATTTCAAACTAGCAGCATGAGCAGGGCAACATTAAAAGCAAAAGGGAAGAAATTCCCCTTTGCTCCAAGGGCTGTGTGCTTGAAAACTAGAGCAGCGTAGTGGTGGCTGGGGGTGGAGGGAATCAGGGTCAAGATGACTGAAGTATAGCATCGTACGCCAGCGGGATTATAGAAGCTCGTGGCGAAGGTGTATTTGTTTCATTTGTACTGCCTGCAGTAATCGAGCTGTGTGTGGGCTGCAGCTGGAGGAATAAAGTGCGTTGCTGTAGGAGTAAGGGGCACTCATGCTATAGGATTGTTCATGTCAAGAACTGCAAAAGGTGCTGCAGACTCCATGCAAAAGGTGTAGTATGTAGAGGTGAGATTTAGAGTGTTTTTCCTAGCTATTCTAACTTGCAGTCAATGCAGTGCGTCTTTCACTTTCAACAGCAGCAAATTTATGTTAAAAAATGCTCCATCAAAATGAAATCACACTTGACAGTCTCTTTTAACTGCTGGAGAGTGGCAAGCAGACAGGAGCAGGAGGCTGGCTGCTCATCTCTTCCTGTACGCGTGTTTTCTTTGGTTTTGGCATTGTGAAAATGAGAAGCAGCTGTGACCCCTTTGGATCACAAATGAATCTGGGAGTCTGCTACCTCTGCTAACAACTCATTTATTATTAGGGAGCAGACAGTTTCCTCTGAGTCAGTGCAATCTATTATTTCTTAAAGATGCAGTGTTGAGATTGAAAGAATTTGCTTTAAGAGCTGGCACCAGGAGGCCAGTGGTGAGTCCATATCTGGAAGGAAACCTCCTTCCTCACTGGGTTTTGCTCAGGTTCAGCTGGAGCGGTCCGTGGGTACCATCTCCCACCGCAGGGAGAACGTGTGCAGCAGATGCACTCTTTTCTCTTCAAAGTTCGAGAGCATCGCTGCTCTGAAAATTTTCTTAAGAGGAATGAGGGCTCTTTCCTGTGCTCTGTACCCAAAATACTGATGGGGGGGAGGGTTAGGAGGATATCCCAGCCCCCATGCATGAAACCCGCATATGCAACTCCAGGCAGGTTAAGTCTGCCACACGTGGTATCACACCCACGATCGGCACCTGCTGCTGCCTGGCCTCGATTTCCTGCTGTTTCAGCACAGCGCCGCTTCCTCTGCCCGCCACGTGCCTGACCCACGTCAGCCCGATCGCTCGCCCCCCCCCCGAAGTGCAGCAGGACGGGGGCTGCGGGGCCACGCACAGCCCCGAAGGAGGCCCTGCTCCTGGAGACCCCCAGTCAAAGGAGCTCTGCCAGAAGGGCGCTTCCCCATCGTTTTGGCTGATGCACCAGACAAGGGTCCCCCCTTCCCCCAGGGTCTCGAGGAAAGCAGGCGTTCAGTGGTCTCATGTGGGCACTCCAGCCCCATCCCTGTCTGTCAGAAGCATTTACTATTAGAGAGCAGCGAGGTGGTGAAAGCCCATGTTAATTATGCTCCTTGCAGCAGCTGTGAGCTCATGCCAGTGTTTTGGGCTGCTGTTATCTCCTGGCTACTTAAATCCAGGGCTCCCAACATGCTTCGAGGGAATTTGCTGTCAGAGTCAGCAGGAGAGACAGTAAAATGTGCTGGTGTGTGCAGCAGCCTTGAACTGGAGATGGGGAGCCCCCAGGTGATGGGGGCACAGTGACCCTCTGCAGCTATTTTTGTCAGAGTTTTCATGTTTAGTTGGCTAATGTGGTTTAATCTTTCTTCCTGTAATTGGTACTCATGAATTATTCCATGAGAAGTCAGCATTTGGCTTAATTTTTTTTTTTTTAAACATTTATTTGATGTAAAGGGAAATCAGGGCTACATATACTTAATTTTGCACTATCAGTTTTCTGGATACCAGCTCAAGCCCTTTCTGAAGAAGGGTCACTTGATTCAAAGATCTGCTGGCACTCCAGCAGATTTTATAGTCTCTCATCCCGTCACTGTTTTCTGTATCTTTCCTGCAGATTTTGCCCAGCAACACTCTGCTCCACCCTGAATTTTGCTCATTCTTCCTTTCCCCTGCTGTAGGATTTTCCTCAGGGCTGTTCTGCTCCTCTTTAAGCCTGTAACTGTCGCGACCCCGGTGCTTAGGATGTCATGACACGTGGCTGTTGTGGTTTCTGCTGTTATCTGTTGCATCTCCCTGTTGTCATGAGTTTTGTAAGCTCTCACAACAAATTATATGTGCACACAGCATGAAGCACAGTTGGGATTCTGATTATTAGCTTAGGCTTTTAAGTACCAAAAATCAGATCTTTGAAAGCATTTAAAATATATCCTGATTACTCCAGGAGCGTGTCTTCCCATTACTCCAGGATCATCAGTATCTACATGTGACATAGTTGCCTAAGTGTCCTTGTGCGTCTGGTTCTAGGGTAGCTCAAACACGATTGGTGAATTTTTATTTTATCCAAACAATTTTTTCATGAAACAACAACCCCAAAGTAGAATTCTGGCTAAGTGATTTTTTTTTTCATGGAAAGTGTGTGTTTCTGCTCTTCCTTGTTCTGTGGTGATGCTACGGTCCACTGCAGTGCAGGCTCTGACAGCAGCAGCTAAACACCGATGCATGGTAGAGCAACTCAGTGGGTTTCTCCCAAGGTCTCCTGTCCTTCCTCCTGAGCACAGGTAAGCTGGGAGTGCTCACTCCGTCTCTGCCTATTTCTGGCTCTGCCACACTTGTGAGGCCAAGGGGAGAGGATGGTGCTGGGTGCTCCCAGCCTGGCCATGTGTGGGTGGGAGGATGCAGAGCTTGTGCTGCTGCACTCCACTCCTCCCGTCTGAGCTGGTTTGACAGAGTGCTTGGGATCTCCCTGGTGGGAGCTGAGGCCCCTTCCCAGATCCCCATCGCTTCCAGAGAGAGATCTTGCTTTGGGATCTTGCAGCTGGCCCAGCCTGTTGGTCTCACACCTTGTTTCCTGCTTTGCCAGAGGAATTTCCTGCCAAGATCAAATGACTGAGGAACTCTAACAGCTTCTTTATGGCATTTCTTCTCTCAAGGAAATGACAGAGAAGAAAATGTGCAAGAGGATGCTAAGACATCCATGGTTTAAAAAAAAATAAGTGTATTGAAAACAGTGTCTTGAGAAGAAAAAAAAAGAGAATTGAGTTTTAGGCAAGTTGTAGAATTAGAGAATCAGGGACAGATGATAAATGGGAGCTGTATGGTTGTGGCAAGTGCGTTAGAGCCAGCCTCTAACTTGTGTTTTAAATGAACTTTTGTTGCAGTCTGGCCCCATCCACAGAAAGCAGCTAAAGCCCTCAGTGAAGTGCCTCCTCTGATCCTGTGTCCAAACCCTCTAACCATATGGCTGTTCAATTAGAGAAAGCATGAAAATAGACAAAATCTGAGGGCCTGAAGGAGCACTACCTGATGTAGTTGGGCTGCTTAGCATTTTCTGCAAGCAATGAAAGATTGATCACTTTTCAGATCAGTCCTAAAGTTTATGTTGACTTTGACTTCAAGTCTCAAATGACCTATCTGAGCTTTCCAGACCTAGGCTGGAGATTTTGAATGAAAGGTGGCTTGAGGAGTAAGTTACTTTTTTTTTTTTTTTGAAACTCTCTCATCCTGCTGGCTGTTTTGTGTGTTTTTTTCAGTGAGACTGCACAAGGGGGAGTGGGAAGGTCTGGCACTGATGAGATATCACTGAAGCCGCGCTGAGATGCACACTGGGAGTATCTGGAGCTCCACTTCCAATTCAGCAGTGTCTGTTTAGCTGAAAGGGTCAGGGCGCTCAGAAGGAGGCATGTGCCCTTTGTGGCTGCCAGGGTGGTAAATAAGCAGAGAGACATGAGTGAGCACTTACCTGTAGGGCAGTGCATGGCTTTGCATTTCTGGCCAACCCCGTATTGGCCTGTGCTTGGGCCCTCATTTGCACTCCTTGCTCTTCCTGATCAGTCCAACGCCGTTCAGGAGAGTTCACAGATCCTCGGCAAATGGGGATGGCTGTCTGGCTGGTACCTTGTTCTCTACGTGTCTGCTGGCAGATGAGCAGCAGGGGATGACGTCTGGGAAGTGATGGGGGAATTACTCCACTTCTAGTGGGAGTGCCAGGCAGCATATGGATAAAGGTCATGTAGGTACTTGAGCAGGTGAACGGAGACTACCTCTGCATGTAGGATATTCAGGAACAGTTTCTCCCAAACAGACTTTGCCACAGAGTAGCTCTGCAAAGCAGAAGTGCCAAGGGGCCATTCTGAGTGGCCACAGTCCATATTATTTGCCATCTGTTCTTGCAGCACTGTTATGACAGCAGGAAAATGTCCCTTGCATTGGCAGTGTAGACTCATTCATTTCCGCTCCCAAAGTGACGAGAGCATGATTCACCTGCTCGTCCCAGTCTTCGTCTTCCTCCCAAAACGTGGTGCCAGAGTTCGGCCCATATGGCTGGCCAGCTTGGCTGACACACTTCGCACCATGCTGCCTTGCCAGAGAGTGGGACAAGCATAAGGCTGGGGCTGAACGCTGACATGACTAAGCCACTTCGGAAGAGGAGGGACTGAACCAGTTCCCCTTTTCCCCGCTGCCCACAGGAAGGCTTTTAATCTCTCAAAGGGAAGGAATTCACAGAGATGCATTTAAAATACAAACCCTTGAATGGAGGAGGCTGGCTTCTCTTGATTTTACTTTTGTGTAGCAAAAGACAGCCTGATGTTAGCTTTTTCATTTAGCTCTGTCAATGCACCCCTAATTTTCCTTTGTGGTCTTCAAGTCCTGAAGAAAGATTATCAGTAACTCTCAGTCAAGCAAAGATTTTATTCTGTAGACAAACTACCACAGGAAAAAAGATTAAAAGGCCATGGACCTCCTGCTTGTTTGCACACAAAATTATAATTAGGACTTCAATAGACAGAAAGATAGTGGATAAGTGACTTGCTCCCTTCACGTGTCCTGCAAGCCTCCTCTCCACTCTGCATAAGGAAGGCATAAATACACTCAGCATAAAAATGGAAATCCCACTGGAGAAAATGAGAAATCAATATCCAGTGCCACTCCTGCTTCCACACGCTCACCCAGATTGTATTGCAGCTTCAAAGATGAGAAGTGCACTCAGAAAATGATGAGACTGGGGGTGAGGAGGCAAGAGAGCAGAGGCCTGGGCAGAGCATGGCCTTTCTCCAGGCAATGCAAACTCTAAGTTCACCTCCATGCTAAGGACAGAAGTGTTTTTTTTCTATTATTAGGACCCATGGAAGGCGAGGAAATAGCTCTCATCTAAACAGGAGCTCTACCCCTGTGCTCCCATACTCAGCCACTGTGAGAAAGGAGCATTCACATGCACAGAGGTTAGTGGGGAGCAGGAAGAAGCTAAATCTCCCTCTACTTCTATCTTTTGAGAGTAAAAGGAACGTTCAGGAGAGGCAGTCCACTTCCTGATCTGGGTAGTTTTGATAAGTTTATTTAAGGTTTTGTTTGCCCCATGAACCTCCAATCCTGCAGCCTCTTCAAAGGATGGAAGCAAAGCACTTCCCTGCCCATGATCACCCAAGATGTTTAAATAGGTGCTGCTGGAAGCCCCAGCAGACCTTTGAGAAGTCTATCTAGTCCATGGGCGGATCATGTACCATTCACAGCCTAGACAGAGCCAAGGAGTCCTGGCTAGGAGGAGATGTCTTCATACCCCCATTAAAGCAACCAAAAATTGATCACTTTGGGTTTGCTTCTCACAAATCAGGACCTTCCATAACCAAAAGACTAGATGCAGTCCAACACAGCATTCTGCAAGTTTCCCGGCAGGCCCAAGGTGGTTTTGCTGGAGACACTGCAAATGCGAATTGTATGGTTTTTTTCACTTGCTGTGATTTAGTAGTAGTGATTATGGTGAGGCCTGGAGTTTTCCAGTCTTGGTTTGGCAGGGAGAAAAAGAAAGTCTCTAACTACTGCAAGAGTTATAATTATTGTTAGGCATTTCCATGATGCTATCAACATATGCAGTGCTTTGCAGAGTAAGAAATTAGCCATTGTCATAACTTCTAACCTGTTGTTTCCTCGTAGGAGCTCTGTTCTGCTTTCTTGGGTGGGGGGATCTTTTCTGCTTGACATTGAGATTACCCATTTGCCTCAGCATCAATCTAGTGCCTTTTGCCAGCTCTTGCCGAGTCTCTGCACCTTGCGTTTCAGCAGGAAAAGAGCAGGGAGCCTGTGTGATAGTTACAGGGGGTGTGATTTAGACACCACCTCCTCAGCTCCCCTGCAACTTAGGCCCTGCTGCTGCAGCAGCACCATCCGGGACTTGTTTTTTGGCCAGCTTCCATGACATGGGGAAATTGTAGGTTTAGCAGAACTGAATTTTGGGAGGGCTGTAAATAAATGCTGTTTCTCAGGATGCTCCCCAGGTTGGACCTTTGCATGATGGCTCCATGGTGGCCTGCTTCCCACAATGGCTGCTTTCTCAGCTGCAATCAACAGCAGGACACTGTGGGGACAGTCAGATGCACTGAAAAACCTATATGCCTTATACGATATCCTCCTCATTCCCATCTGGGAAAGCAGCCACTTACTGCCTATAAAACTTCCTTTTATTTTCTGGGGATGTTACAGCTTCTGGGTAGGGAGGCATTAGCCTTGTTTAAATGCTGAAAATATTTATCAAGGACATGTTTCCTCTATATTCTCTCATGATAGGATGCCCCAAATCCAGTGACATTAATTAGCTACTTAAACTTTTTCTTCCTCCCCCCCTCCCCTGCCAGCTATGACCAAATCTCTCTGGATTTAGAGAACAGTGAAGATTTAGCAGAAAGTTTAAATGGGAAAACCATATGAGAGGAGAAATGGAAGGATAAGATTCTGTGCCCGTTAACTGATGGCATTTATAAATTATAGCTGAGAGATGTCATATCAGTGGAAACGGAAAACAGCTTAGTGGATTATAAAAATACCCTCTATAAACCATTTTAATGCCTAATTTTATTAAATCTCTTATGGTAGGTGTCATAAAAATGAATTCTAGCAGAAAGGATAAAAATTTTTCCTCGGCAAATTGGCCAGCTGGTGATTAGAGGCTGTCAAGGAGAACGAACTCTTGATTAGGTTGAGCTACCGAAGTCTGGGTGAACACACCCGGCTCCTGTTGCTAGAGGGGTGAATCTGCTCCTAGGCAAAGCAGATCCAACCCCCAGGGAGAAGATCACTGTGGCAAAACGTCCTCCCGTCCCAGTTCAGCTTCTCTCGCTGGCAGGGAGAGGAGGGCTGAGGAGCCAGCAGCGGGTGCCAAGGCCACGTCCAGAGGAGCAGGGGCTGGTTTGGGCCGGACGTGAAGGGAAGCGGATAAGGGATGTGAGCAGGAGGAAAGAGCAAGGGTCGCTGGGAACCACAGCTGCGGAGGTGAGATGGGATGGTGCAAAGGGAGCCTCGTAGTGTGTCCTGGAAGGAGCCGTGAGGTGGTGATTGACAGAAAAATGCATTCTGGTTTCTACCAGGCTCCAGCAACTCTGATTCTCCCACTTTCCTGAGTATGAAGTCTATTTAAAGGTAAATTTGTTTGGCCAAAGCCACAGATATTGTAGTTGCCCTGCGGCCAGCGGTTGCTGGCCTGTGACATTTCAGACAAGTTACTGCTCTGCACCCCAGGTTTCCTTGCTCACTTCTCTGTGGCGCTTGGGTGCCTTTCTTCTTCTTTTTTAAAAGCACAGCCAACATTCGGTTCTGGGTTGAGTTATTTAAGGATGCAATGTTTTACAGTACATTTCCAAGCTACTTGCATAGGAAAGGGTAAATGACCTACCTCTCTCTGTCCTTTCACAGTCTAGTTCCTGGGATCCATTCAAAGGCGCCTATTTTCTTGCTACCTTTGAAGGCTTTGTGTCAGTTCTCTGCATAGATCCTTGTACTGTAGGCCTCTTTTGTGTCCTGCCCATATTATTTTTTCTGGAAGAAGAAATCTGCGTGTGGGATAGAAATGGTATTAACTTTCTCAATGTGAGCTCACAGCAGAACTGTATTTGCAGTGTGTCATTGGGACTGTGTCAGGCTATTTCCACAGGGAGGCAAGATTCAGTGTATGGACTCCAACTAAGCATCTTATAACCCCAGTGCAGGAAAGGCAATTTACCAAATGAAATTGCATAATATAGGATGTCAAGCAGCCTACTTCTGGGTCCTGTTCTCTGCAAGGGACTTCATCGTGACATGAGCTAAAGGCATGAGTAACAGCTTTCAGATTGAAAGCCTAAGAAAAAACTCATGCAGAATAATCCAAAGGCGACCTGCACGCAAGTTCCCCAAGCTCCAGTTGGGTTGGGAGTGTGTTTCCAATCATAGAGAGATGAGCTGTCTTGCCTCTAGGCCTTTTCTGTTCTCTTGTATAAATCAACAGAGGACTGACGGTAAAATGAATTGGAGGAAAAAATAGGATTTATTTGGCCCCTTTACTTCTTTTCCCATCACTGTCTTCCTGTAGATGGCACAAGTGTGAGTCTTTTCAATTGTCCACGTAGCCTCAAAAGTACCTGGAGGGGAAGAGATCCTAAGGAGGGTGCAGGCACTTGATTCAAAGATAGGTGTTAGTGGGGAAAATGAAAAGGGAGAAAACATGAGAGAAGTCTTTTAATTATAAAACTTTCTCATTAAATAATGGGGATATGGAGCCTCATTCAGAGACAGCACTGGGGTAGTGACTTGTGTGATTTTATCGCGAGTCTCACAGTGTTTGGGGATTTTCCTAGCAACCTGTTTTCTGTAGTCAGATTATATTTGGGAGACTCTCTTTGTTTTTGAAAGAGTTTCAAGCCCAGCTCTCTGCATCCTGCATGAGCAGACTGTACCCTAAACATTCACAACCCAGACAGCATACAAGTAGTTTCTGCAGCCTGTTATCGCTGTTAAGCCTGCCAGCTGTGTTTTAAGAACCAGAGTCACTACTTCCGAATGCCTGGGCTTGGCAGGACACGATCCCTTTGTGTCAGGTAACATCTCTGTGCCCATGTTATACCCCAGCACAGCAGCTCAGAACGGGAGGAGAAGCAGCTGCCAATTAGTTTTTCAGAACCCTTTTTGGCTTGTCATCACCCAGTAATAGTGATAAACACCCACAGCCTCTTTACTGCCAAACTAATACACCCGATACCCACTACTGCACACACTCTCTACTTACTACTACGTTTTTGTAAGTGTCAAATTCCCGTAGTGGGTTGCAAAGTAATTCTTTGCATATACTCATAGATTCCTACCAAGCCAAATGAGAATCCCTTTACTAGCTACTTATGGGAAAGGATTCCAAAAATTATCCTCTGCACTATCCATTTGGAGGACTGGAAAAGAAAAAACAAATCTATATTGATTTTTTTTTTCTTATTTGGTGCATAATATTCTCACAAGTGGCATGGCACCAGGTTTCAGGGTGCTCACTAAGTACACATATGCGAATTATACACTAGGCATGTAGAGATGCAACAAGAGGTTCTCGAGTGCAAGGAACATGCGTAGGCAGAAAGTTGATTCATTGGGAGATTTCAGCAAAATGGCAGCCTGGGAGTTGAGCTCCCATTGAATGCAGTATTCCTTTACATTGATGAATTTTACCCTCACTCCTTTGTCATAGCTGTACACAAGGATTATTACTGTTATTATTCATGCTTGTCTCACCTGTTATAAATCTCTGAAACAAAACTGGAGAAAGCTAAATGAGTGAAGCCTTACATGGCTGGTGGCGGAGAAGCTGATTCGCTTTGTTTTTCTGACATTTCATTTGAACTACTGTCTTAGAAAAGCTCTCCCATAGGACAGCTCCAGCCAGTGAAATTCCCAAGGGATTTGACTAGTCAAGTGAATAGTCCATCTGCTAATTAGGTGGCAGCTGGCTGTTTGATTGTATTCCCTGCTGGTAAGAAAAACCTTTGGGGTGGAGGATGGAAAAATCTCACCTAGATGAGGGAGGGGTTTTTGCAGGTGTGAATGCAAATATCCCATCCATCTCCGCCAGCCAAATTAGAGCAAAACAAACCCCTGGCAGTTACTTTTGTTGAGGATCTTTCAGAGGCATCATTGCAGGATGTGCGGTGGGGAAAGGTAGACACAGGAGCCTCACACATGACAGCCCAGAGCAGCACCTTGAATTCTTCTGTATAAACAGGAACATTGAAAAATTAGCAGCAATAGAGATGCTAATATGTACTGAGGTCCTAGCAGACCAATTACATGCAGAGTATAATGGGAGGAGGGAAAACCCTGGGGAGTTTGTATAATGTTAATTAGTTGTGAGTCCTGACCTCTGTCTCACTCCAGCCCTGGGACTGCACAGACATAGACCAGTGCATCTTAAATTTGATCTACAGCTTCACTGCTATCATTGCTACCAGCCTTAGAGTCGCTGTACATTTGGGTTCTTGCACACATTCTCTTTTCTTGCCCATACATTTTGTCTAGCATGGAATTTGGCCATTTCTGCAGAAACCAGATGCGTGCAGTCTGCAGAAGCCCAAGCTGCCCCACAGGGCCCGCTCCTTTTTGCCGGCTCAGTCAGGGTGCTGCATTCTCGACATATAAATGCCAGATCAAGTGCGCGGAACAAGCACACCAAATCCCACGCTTCCTGGGATGGACTGGGCTGCTGCTGCACAGACATCTGTACCATCATGACTCTACTGGCATGCAGTATATCTGGGTACTGGGGTACAGCAGGCTTAAAGGCACGTACTTGATTATCAGCGAAGCCTGCACATGTACCTGTCCCAGAGATGCCTGAGCTCTATTAATGCACCTAAATCCTGATCAGCACCATGTGCTGCCATTCAGATCCTGAGTGTCCTTTTACATATGCTGATGCAGTTCAGTATGATCTGGCAGTACTAACTCCAAAGGTGGGAGAAAAGCAGATAACCACCCACCCCCCCCCAAAAAAAAAGAAGGATAAAATTTTCCTTTTTGAGGCTTCTAGTGTAGTGGCATCCAGTTTGATTTATGCTTTAGTGGGCTTTTTCACATTCCATGGGCTGCCCTCTGCCAGTCTCCCATTTAGAAAGGTGATTTCCATAAGAGCTCCAGTAGAAGTGATGTCTGCTGGAGTCTGCAAGACAGCCTGAGAAAAAAAGCTCTCAGAAGCCTGATCTGCATTCTATTTCTCCTGCTCCCCACACACTCACCACTGTATCTTCTCCCTGCGGAGCAATGCTGAAGTCTAAGATATCACTTTAAATGTCAGTCATTTAACTACTAGTTATTTTAGCAAATAGGAGTGGGACTGTCTCCCTGGAGCTGATTGGAAAATTGTTGAAGGAAGAAAAAAAGATAAGCAAGAAAGAAGGGAATGGGGAAAGAGACAGAGAAAAGAACAGAAAGGACAAAGGGAAGCACCAGGCATAAAGAGTCGTGATGCCAGGATCTGACAGAAACAGAGTCTGAGGAAGGTGCCCCAGTAACATGAATAGGCTGTTTCCCATTGAGTGGTTCAGGGGACATAATAAATCCTTTGTGATGTACCTAAATTACTGGGTCTCACCCTCAAGGCTGTATTCTGGCTTGGGTCTCTCCGATTCTTCCGCTGATGTCAGGAGCAGCTCCACCGCAGTCTGCACTTTGTCAGTCCAGTACCCAGCCCATCGATTTGGAAGCMGGTTGCAGTGATAAATGGCGCTGTCCCCCAGAGAACGAGTTACGCTCCTGTAGCTGGTAAATGGCAAAAGGGCTGCTAATTATTGGAATGAGGAGGACTTGAATTCTCTTTTCTTTTGTCCCATATCTTGCTCCACATCCCTCTCTCCTTTCATCTTGTTTCCAAGTCCATTTAACCCTTGATAGAGCAGAACTGGTGGGTAGTATCTACATATTGTCTGGAACAACTGGAAGAATTTATCTTTGAGAATCACTTTAGTCCCATGCGTTGGCAATGCAAGTTTTCTCTGCATATAGATAACATTCAGGGTGTATTAATATGCTGTCATCTGGTTGTTCTCATGAGCAGTGTTTGTTACATTTCCTGAGGCTCTGGTTCTTCTGGCATGGAGGGCTGTCTGAGTTTTAAATCTGGAGTCTGTCCATGCACGACTTTGAAATTCACTTTGAAGAACATTTTAGGAAGGAAAAAGCAATTCTCAAGTCAGAAGAGCAGTGTTGGTGCTGGCAGAGAACCCCACGGAGCAGAGAATCCCTCCCAGAAAGTGTTGCTCTCATCTTGAGTAAATCAGAATAGACCTTTGAAAGTGTGCGTCGAATCTGGATATCCTCAGTTATAGCAGCTGATAGTCAGACCCAGAGCTTTTTATGCTGTTTCTCCAAGTAACCAAGAGCAGAATTGGCCTGCGTCTTTCCTAGGGGACCCCAAACATCACCACAAGCAATCATCATGAATCATGTATTTTTATGAGGATAGACATGCCAGCCCAAAAACCATTGGAAAATAATAACTGGATAATTATTTTTAAGTCATCTCTACTTTGTAAAACAGTAATATTTTAAAAGGCACACCAAAATCATAATTGTATAGAAGATAAAGCAAATGTCTACATTTTATGTGAATACTTCATTTAGGATAATAAATTATCCCTTGTTAATGTTCCATCTATTTGTCATTCTTAGCATGGATGGCGGAGGGCAGTAAAAGTGAGTTTGTACGTGGAGTCCATGTAATATCTGTTAGAAAAAATAATACCCAAAGATTAAGCATGACCAAGCAGCCCCCTCAAGATTTTAATTATCATTTAAACTAAGTGCAAAAGGAGGAAACCTATACTTTTATACAAGTTGAAGGTTTCTTTAAGAAATGAGCCATAGAAAACTTATGACTGTCTGGTTCAAAGCTATTTTACATTGGAGCAAACTACTACAAGAAACAGATAGGAAGATATTTCACATCATTGTCTGTCAGGGTTTTGGCTTTAAGTATGTTGTTTTAATATCTTTTTAAAGCTGATTATTTCCCCCCAGAAATAATGAGGAGCCCATTTACATGCTGTTGTAGAAGATCAAATTTAAAAGGAGTCTCAGGTTTGCTCCTTGTTTTTAATATCATATTTCTCTGCATAAATAATTGGTTGAATATGCTGATAATGAATTAGTTCTTACTCTTTTGTGCAATTTTATCCATCAGGTTTGAGCATGCAGAGTATATTTGTAGAGAAATATCTGAAACTCATCAGCTGTGTAATACAAATGCCAAGTGATAAAAGTCCTCTTTTGTTGGTTTTACTAGCCATTAGTTGTAGACAACACACCTCTTTTAGTCATAACATAGGAACATAAAAGCCATTACATGAGGCCCAACCAAAGATGGAGCTAGCCCAGTTTGTGGTCTCTGATGATGGTGGGTAGCAGACACTTGAGGGAAGAGTATAAGAGATGCCGTGTCCTGGTTTGATGCTGCCCATAACGTAAGACTTTCCTCTGCTAGAGTTTGCATCCACAGTATCTTATTTAACAGCCAGCAGTGGATCAACCTCCTGTATGTATGTAATCTCTTCTTGAGCTCATTTATACTGGGGCTCATAAGGCACTGAGTTCCAGGACATATTGATGTACGCATGGATAAATACCTCTTTTGTTTTAAACCCACTGCCTGATTCACTTCTGTGTGTTCCCCTTAATTTTGTGTTGTGAGAAATGAGGAACACCGATTTCTTATTCACTTTTTTCAAACCATTCCTGATTTTATGGGCCTCTATCACACCCCTGGCAGCCGTCTCATTTTCAGGCTGCACAGTCCTAGTAACCTTAATGTCTCTACACCTAAAGTCGTCCCATGACCCTGAAGGTTGTTTGACCTTGTTTGTGCCTTTTCATGTTCTACGATACCTGTCAGGACATGGGCAAGGATGTTATCTGCTCTTCTTCCCTTTCACGGGACAGGGATTCTCTGTCCTTACACCGTGCCGTGCTTGCTGTGTGCTACAGGTCGCTTGTGGACCTGACGTTGATTAGTGTACAATTTGTAACTCTGGGAGCTGATCAGATGGGTATGTAAATGAAGACAGATGCCTCTTGTGGCACCTGTAATGGACTGTTTCAGCCATTAGATCTGGAGAAATCATTTTTCCAAGGGCTCCTTCTCTCCAGGGGGAGAACTGTTGCATTATTCATGGCCGCTATTTCCACAGTACACTCTTGTCTTATGATTACAGCCTGTCACGCTTTCCCCCCTCAACTCCTTCCCCCACTTCTCTGGCACTTTCATGTTTCTTGTTTCTTTGCAGACTTAAAGGTGTGTCTCGTTGAAGTCCTTAAGGAGGAAGTATTCTGTCATGACGGGAACATGCAATACCAACAAACTTTCTCTGTGTGTCTGAGGAACAAGGCAATACTCCCCTTTCTGCATATGCATTTAGTGCCAGCAGCAATGGAGCTGATTTTACTTGCATGTTAAAAGAAAAGAAAAATACATCCACTCATCTTCCCTAACTGATAGCCAAAGGGAGCAATTTGCTAGCTAGCTTGAATATCTTATATCACAGTAGACTACTTGCTTCGAATTTTATGCCGTAGGGGAGTAATTTAGGTAGCATGGACCAACTTTATCCTGGATGTAACAAGAATGAGAACTTTTTAAGTCTCCGTGGATTGCCTTAGCCCCTTGCATGGCGTCTTAGTAGATAATAGTTTCAGGGACTAGTAGGAATGGTAAAATCTGCCCCCAGTGGGAGAGCATTGTATTTTCCATGTCTTTGTGGTACATTACTTCCATTTGTATTTAAATGAGTAGCATCAGCTTAGAGCCAAAAGATACTATATGAAAAAAATGAGTATTTTGAGAGTATCTGATGAATAAAAATAAGAATCGTGCTGAAGACTTGACCTTGCAAATATTTACGTACAAAACTCTGTTGATAATCTTGTTCAAGCCATTTCAGTGCTAGGGGCTGTGGGATGTTAGATCCAGGCCATCTTTTCTCTGTGACAGCATCCCAAGCCTTTCCTCCCTTCTCTTCTCTTCTCAGCCCAGTCCCAGCTTTAATAATGAGACAAACTCAAAACATTACAATATATAAAAAACAGTATTGTAAGAGGAGAAGAGATCGAGAAGTAATTTTTCATCTTCAGTAACAATTTTCATTCTGACATTTCCAGAAACATATGGCCCCTTGTTCCGTGCCTGGCTGGTTAGGATGTGCTGTCCCCTCTGCCGTGCTTCCCAGAACGCGCAGTCCCCCACACACATGTTCGCGCCGCCTGGCACTGCGCGTTAGGCTGGCGGCAAGGGGAAGGGAGCGCAACGGCGGGATCTGCGCAGCCCCTCTTCTCTGCGAACCTCTGCGCGCTAGTCCCTGCCGGTTCCGCGGCCGGCGCGCACGTAGACACTGCTCTGCATGGCTTAAACTAGCCACTTCAGAGGAGGTAGAGTAGGTGGGAAACCAGCCAGCAGCCCTGAGTTCAAGGTTTTGAACACCCTGAGTTCAAGCCCAGAGTTCAGGTACCCGACAAACTATTTGCCCGGCGTTGTGGGCAGCCCCACAGTCCGTAGGCTCCACGGGGCTGTGCACTGCCACGGCTGCAGCTGCTAATAGGCGGGGAATTTTAAAGAGATTTCAGTGAAAACCTTCCTTATCCCTTTTCCCTCATTCAGAGCATGTCACATGTGGCTGCGCAGCTGAAAGGATGATAAGGGCCAACATTTGTAAACCTCCCTTCGGTGTGAGCAGACAGTAATGCAGATTTCATGTGCTGCTGGTGGGTTCACTACTGGGTGAATAACAGTGCAGGTCCTGCAACAGGAGCCCTGTTGCTAAGGAAAACCTTGCGCAAGAGAGGAAAGATTAGTCTCCAATAGGGATGCAAATATCCCGGGTTTCCACATGAATGACTCCATCCTCACAGAGCTTCCAGGCCCAGACAGTGCAAACAAGGAGGTTTGCAGGAGAAATTTGGGTGTCTTATTGGGTCCAGGTACCTGCATCTTCCGGGCTTTGCATGGCTCGCCTGGACTGCCTAGCAGATGTTTCAGTCCACAGATTATGAAATATATATGAAAATAGGTATGTTAAGGAATCTAGCCTTCCATCCAAGCTGCCAGGATGCTGCTTTATTTATTGATTGTCCTAAGGACCCTTTCATTCAACAGCCACCACCCCTTTTGCATTCCTTTTCCTCTCCAAGCTGAGTTTTTTGGGAAAGGTGGTGTAAGTATGGGGTGCAGAGCTGAGGGGAGAAGAGGCAAGACTGGACCATTTGCCAAACAGGTGAGGGAATTGGAGGGCATGTGATGGGGAGGAGCAAATTTCATCTGTACGTATCACCCGTGGCATCAGGGCTGGGGTGACTCCACCAGAGCAGAGGATGCGATGGAGAAACTTGTGCTGAGGCAGAGCCTGGTATGGGACATGGGCAGGCAGCGGCGTGACGAGGAGCCAGCCCCTTGCGGCGGGCGGCCTGTGGGCCCCGCGGCGCTGCATCAGCAGGGGCTGCGTCTGGAACCGAAGAGTTATTTTTGGTCTGTGCTAGACGGGGCTGTGACTGCCAAGTAGACAGCTCCTGACCTACCAGCAGGTATCCCCGGAGAGAGCGGTTTGCAAGCACAGCAGCTACCTGAGCCTGCCGTTTGCTGTGTTGCTGTTCCTAGAAATCCCCCCTCCCCGGCCCTGGCAGCAGCACTTCCAGGAACGATTTCTCCGTCTCCGGTTCTGCCGCACACAGAACCAGAAAGACCATTTTGTTTGTGGATCCCCGAAGACTGGATGGGAGCATCCGACCTCGCTAAACAGCTCTGCTAATGAAGCTGCCGAGAGTAATTAAACTAAAGCAATATCTGCTGCGATATTTAGAGAAAGAGACGCCAGGGATAATTATGCCACTCAGCCCTCTCTCCCTCTCTCTCAGACACGCAGACCTGTCCTTTTACCAGTGTGGACTCAGCCCGTGCAAGCAGAGGGGCAGTGCTCTGCGCCCCTCTGCCAGCAATGCTCCCTCGCTCATTAGCTGGCATATCCCGCCTGCTATTACCCTCATTACAAAATCACGAGAGGTGTTATACGATACAAAATCATCTCAAGTTTCCTTTTGATCTCATTCACACATCTGTAAATCAGAAGCATTTTTTTTATTTGATTTTGTTGCCAATCTTGCAAAAGGGGGGGACGTAACTGTGGTCTTCAAATCTGCAAGTGCAACCTGCAGAGGGAAAAAGAATAAATTGTCCTGTCTCCTGTGGCTTCCCAGAGTGTGGGAGATGTGGGCTAGGTGTTCGGAGGTCTTTCCGATAGTTTGGTTTGGGGGTAGACTGAATGTGGAGGTGGTGAGTGGAGAGCTTGCAGAGCAGGTTAGAGAGACATCCGCCAGTGACATTTTGGGTAGAGGTTTGCCAAGTCCCAAGGCCCTTCCTGGCCCAGGTCTCTATGTTTTGTGAAAAGGCAGGAGGGCTGTTTCATACCACATCAGCAGAAATCTTACTGATTTTTTTGCTCAGGAAGAAAAGGGACCTGACTTGGCAGCTTTGGTGATCATTAAGGTCTGCATTACAAAGGCATCTTCTAGGCAAAGTGATTTCCTTCATGGGGCCGTATTACAGCTCAGTGATTACATAAATAACCATGTTTTCATTTCAAGACTGCAATTAATGGCTCTGGAGGTACTGTGCAGCTGTACTAACCTCTTTAAGCTCTCTTAGTCCTTCAGAGACGCTTGATTTTTTTCCCCACTGCCCCCTGACTCGCTTCTTTTTAATGATATTTACAGCATTTAATAACTAACTCCAAATTGCCTTGATAAACCACTCTGTTCCTGCATGTGGCTAAACTGAGTCTCTTTGTTAGTCTGTGTGGATTATCCCCTTCCCAGAGCCAGGGGAGAGGATGTGCTTCAGTGCACAATGCATCCCAGCTTTTGAAATTCATGAAGGGTTTTTCTTTACCTGCTGGGTTTCATTTCTCTAGACCAGGTACTATCAAAAACTGGAATCTGCCAGCCCTTGCATCCTCTGTATGAAAAAAAAATTGGAGAGAAATACACCCAGCAGGTGTTGGCAACACTTGGATCACAACCTTTACACCTCACTGTGCATCCAGATGTGTGTGTGGTTAACTCACAACAGCCATTCAGACTGACCTTAAAACACAGGCAGGGAAGAGATGCTGAAAGCCAGCAGCAGCTCATTGCTAAGCCAGGGACACAGGCGGCAGGATGAGTTCCTGGGGAAGGATGTGGGTGAGGAGCTTTTTGTAACTACTGCAACTGTTCTCTGTTCTGCCTGGAAGCATTCAGTTAATAACAGGCTCCCAAAACCATAAGCTTGTTTAAAAAGTCATGCATTTCTAATAATATATTGAATTTGAGGCTCTTTTAATTAATCTTCCTTTTTTTAGTACTGAGATCTCTTATTTTTAGGTTTTTTTCCCCTCTAAATTTGAAGGTCTGGACCTTACTGAAAAAAAAAAAGGTGATGTGACTCATAATCACGTGAGTCCAGGAGCTGGGGCTTTGTAGACCTCATTCACTCTTGCAAGCCCTGTGCTGAGAAAACAAGAGTTAGGACTGTCTACTTCCCTGAATCAGTGATGAAACCCCCGTATTAATTTTTCTCAGAAAAAAAATCCCTAAGTGACATTGCAGGGGGTTTATGTAAAGCACTTCACCTCAATTGCTACTGCTGTGAATTTGGGCCAGCACTTTTCAGGGAGAAAGAGGGGCTAAATCTTTGGAGAAATGCTGTTTCTGTGTAAATGATTTTATGGCCATCACAACGTCTCCTGCAGTTGCTGTAAAACCACTTTAAGTGCAAATCCCACTCAGATGGCAGCTGACAGAAGCTGAAATATGGAAGTGAAATAGCAGCATATGAGACCCCAAACACCACAATTTGGGGATCTCCATCTTGAAGAGAACTGCAAAATTACTGTGCTGAAACACGGTACTGAAGGTTTTGCCCCTGCGTCTATCAGCAGCTATCACATTTTAGCTCTCCTGCCTGTGCTTCACGCAGGCGGTGGCTGCAGTCTCCCATCAGGTTCAATATGAATCTCACTCTCTTGCTACCAACAGTCACTCTCCCGTTAATTAATATTTCACCATGTTGATGCAACTTGTCCACCTATTTTCCCAGTTGTTTGCAGTGAGGATTTCCCAAAATGTTTCCTCGGGGCACTTGCAGAATCAAGATCTCACATCTGAGGAGTTCCTTGCAGCTCAATTATTGAAATTTCTCGCTGAAAAATGTATGTGTTTTTAATTAAAAAAATTACCCAGCAAAAACAGCCTGGAGGAAGTCTGAAAGTGAGAGGAATGTTCTGCTAAAAAGAAAAAAAAAAGTGAATTAGTAATTACAGCACTGTATGTCCAGAAACTACTTGAAACTTTTCCCCAGTGATGGATAAAGGGGGAAGAGCCTGGGACTAAGCCATGTTGCCTTAAAAAATGCCAGAAGCTGACACCACAGGAGATGTTAGTTGMTGGAGGATCTTTCCTAATGGAGTTGCAGCAGAGAGCAGGCATTCTCCTTCTCACCTGGAGGCAAGCTGAATTTGCAGAGGGATCCTTCCTTGGGTAGGCTTGCAGAAAGCTTGCGGTATTGCGTCTCTTTGCTCCACATTAAACTGTAGAAAGCTTGGACCTGTGTTGGTTCAGATCCTGCAGTTTATGGGGAAATTAATCCTGAGTTGTAGTATGGTGGCAATTCTGATAATACCCAGAGGCTCTCGTTTCCGGTTTCCTCCGAAGTGGTGCAAGACCAGAGCTTTCTCCCAGGTTCATCTACAGCCTGAAAAAGGCAATCCTGTACATCTCTGTGCTTTGTAAAGCCACAGTGAGGAATTCCCCATGCTTGGTGTTTGCAGAGGTGTTTGCTTGGTACTTGCTGAGTAAATACACTGATGTCCATGCAAGAAACCTAGCATGAATGCAACATGATGCACTTTGGCGGTTGATTGTGCAAAGCCTTGACAGGAGGGATCAAAGTGGAAGTGTTGGCCTGGAAGTTTGGGGCTGCTGCAGTCTGTGCCTTATTTGCATTTTGTCAGGTCCTGAGCCCTCTTCTTCGGGAGACAACCCCATGCCACCAGGCAGTCCTGCTTTGCAAGGACCAGTTTTGAGATTCCGCATGCTACCAGCAATGATATAAGTGCTTTTTCCTTGCCTTCAGGCTGCGTTCAGCTGTTAAAAAGCTCTGGAAGTCATAGCAGGAGCAGGCTTTATGTGTGTGTGTCACGGCTAGGCATGATGTCCCTAACCTGTGCTCTGTGCACTCACTGTGATGGCTACAGACAGCCCGTAGCATGGTGGCATGCACAGCAATATGCCATGGCGACAGCCGAGGGCAGGCTGGTCTGGGGCCCGAGCCTGGGGCAGTGTTCGACAGCAGGACCCTTCTGGGAGAGCCAGCGTCCCCGAGGGCAAAGCTGCTGTAAGTTTTGTTGGGATACCAGGAGGAGAACTCCAGGAGGTACGATGAAACATGGAATTACCCATTCCCCTGGCCCTGTGCAGAGCTACCCTAACTTGAGCAGGGCTTTGCTCAGTCTGCTGGTCAAGCCAGATGCATACTGGGCTAAGCATGAGGCAGGTGCCTGGCTGGCGTTTTTGCACATAGTAGATTGCTTCACGGTTCACACAACAGACTGGCGGTGCCTTCTCCCCTCTCAGCTGTCATGAAAGAGGGTAGCAGGATGCAGCTTGGTCCCTGTGGCCCAGCTTGTGACCTCATTTCTGTCCTCGCTGCCACCTTTCTCCCGAGTGAGCCCACTGGCCTCAGTAGGGTTACTGGTAGGGCAAAATTTACACAGTGGAAGTAGGGCTAGTAGGAGGTGAACCTCAGTTATTCCTGTGAATGAATGAGGTCCCTTCCCATCATGCTGTATGCTTGTGCTGTTGGAGGGGAGGGGGTACTGTTACTTGCAATGGTGGCTTCAGCTATGAGCTCAGTGGAGACCACCACTTCGTTCCTCTGAGACCTCAGGCAGCTAGGATGATTGTGAGCAATGGCCCCACAGCCAGAGGGGCCCTGAGCCAGAGTCAGCAATCAGACCTGGGAGAATCCAGCAGCCCCAGACACTTGTCCAGGCACTAGCGCAGAGGAGACATAGTCCTGCTCCAGAATTGTGTGCTGTGCAAAGGACTCCACGGGTGGGCCCAACTCGGAGCCAAGGAGTTCGTTCTCCTGCTTTGGGCAAAGGCTTTCCGGACAAAGAACTTTTTGGTAATGTTTACCTCTGGTTTGCTAGGAAGCTGGAAAATGAGGTAACAGAGACAGAGAGAAGAGTAGAGGCCATTGAGGACTGACAGATAAATTGTGGGAGCTGGGGTCTTCTGCATGCTTATCCATGTTGAAGTTTTTGTATTCAGCAGATGTGTTCTCTAAGTAACATTAATGTTCTCCAGTGTTGATGGCTGTGGAGAAGATGCRGGTGAACATTAGAGGATGATCGTGTGAGATGGTGATTCTCCATCCTACCTCTTCCCCTCTTCTTTCCCTACAGGCATACGTTGTCCTGAGGGCACTTGGCCTTTCACTGTAGGTACAAAGGTGGCCACTCTGCAGGTTGCTAGCCCTGTGCTTTAATTAATGGTGAAAACATGCAAGGAGATGCTTTCCCCTGCCACTGGCTGCTTGGAAGCAGGGCAGGTGTTTTCAGTATTTTTAAAAGGAAGGGTTTAATAAGTTGTAGAAGAAAAGTTCATAAGAGGAGCAAAGAAATGGCAACAGGAGCAGTTTGAATATGAGCTGGTTCAAAGCAGGAGAGAGGCAAAGTATGAACCCTGCTCCTCTTCATGTCCTCCCTGCTGAAGGTCAGAAAGAATGAGAGATGAGAAACAGAAAGAGGAGAAATGAGATGGAACGTGAGGGTGGAGAGGTTGGGGGGAGCATTGGTGAGTCCTTTCTTGGTGAGTTTGTTTTTGAAGAGAAATAATATAAATGTAAGGCAAGCCATGTTCAGATAAGGAGCCGAAGGAGATGCAATCCACAGTCTGTGGGTTGCCTTTCATGCCACATCTCCTGTCTCTGCAGAATGAGATGCAGGATTTTGTACACAGAGAAAACTGTGGCTGATCACAGTTTGCAATGAAGCCTTCATGTTTTCCCTTCTCTGCCAACCTCTCCCTTGAAATGTAAATAAATAAGGTTGGAGACAGGGATAATGAGGCCCAAGGGTAAGGGACTAAAAATCCAACATCATGTTTTCTTTGGCCGAATTTCTGCAAAAAAAGCTAGATGAGGAATGATATAAAAAGAAAGACCTGTAGTTCACCACATAGGAAAGCTCAGAGCTGCTGTAGAAGCAAGTATGCAAACTAATGAAAAAACACACACAGTGGTGTATGTTTCCTACAAAGACCTCCTTCCACCTCTCTTCTGAAAGCAGGTTTCTACCAACACCTGGGCAAAACCTGCTTCAAAAGTTTGTGTCCCAACCAGTAGCGGGTGGCCAGGAAATTTTTCAGTGGTGATTCTAGAAGCTTTCTGAGCTTCCTGTCTTTCCAAATAGCTGCTGACCTAATGTTCAGCAAAATAGCACAGGAACATTGTGGCTTAAACGTCCACAGCGTATTGGCTCTGGAGTTTACCTCCCCAGGGATGAAGGGAGGATACAAAGGCAGTTTTCTAATTCCAGGAGCAGAGCCCCAAAGAGGCAGCCAGTGGGATGGCTCTTCTCCTGATGTCCCTATACTTGAAGCTGTGATCTTTTCCCATAATAGCAGCCAGGTTAATGCATCTTTGCAACTGCATGTGCAGGACTGGGACTGCATTTCTGGGGATGCATCGGCTGAACAGCAGCAAGACCACAACCACCAGTTAGGAGTTAACTAATTCCTTGGGAGAAGGATCAAGATGAAGTCTTTTTACATCATGTTTCCCCACTAATATTGTTCCTCTGCACTTGGTACCACTTCTCTCTAGAACATCTCTTTTGATGTTGCATGTGGCATCCTCCTAACAGGACTGCAGATGGGCTTTCCTGCCAGTCAAGCTTGTCCTTGATTAAGTTGTGTTTCCAGGTGTTTAAAAAAGACCACCCCCTTCCTTTCAACATCTGCCTGCATTTCTGTGGGAAGCATTGCTACTCCCAGCTTCCTGGGATGAGCAGTCCTGCGGTGGCGATTTCAGCTTGTTGTATCTGTGCACCCTGCAGATGCCCTGATTGGAGAAGGACAAAGCGGTAGACGGTCGATTTCCATCAATTTGCTGCAGAGCAATGAGCTCCCCGGCACAGCACCAGTGCCTCTGCCTGGGGAAGCAGGCAGGGAACCACTTGGCTACTCTGTGCTGCCCTCCTCCCCTTGACACTCTTCTCTGAGGCATGGTAATCCTGCCTAACTGTACTTCATTAGAGATGTCTTCTGGGCACAGAGCAGCTTACATCAAGGAAAGCATAGTTGCAAATCAGTGTGGTAATACAGAAGCGCCTGCTTGTTAGGAAGAAAAGAAATCTGAAACAATCCATGTTTTTCAAAAGGAAAACCCGCAGAAGCTATTTACACATTTCACTGAAGGGTACACGTGAATCTGTAATGCTGCTGTAATGGAGGCAGCGAGTCTGAGCACACAGCATTTATAACAGAAACACACACAGTGAAGATACTGAACTTGGTGGGGGTAAATCCTGGTGCCCCGGAGCGTGCAGAGCCCTGTGTGTCCAAGCGTGCTCAGTGCTGCGCTGCGCTGCGCTGCGCTGCTCAGCATGCCTGGCTGCGCCGTCCACAAACGCTCCTGGGGACCACACAGAGGCAGGAGGCAGGACACGGGTTACTGCCAGCTAGGGACTTCTCAATCTCCACTCATGTTTAGAGTTAAGCATCTATTTAGCTGCGTTGCTGGACAGGGCTAATATTGTGTCTGCATGTGTGTGTGGGCAGAAGGCTGAACGGCAATGATTTTCTGTGGAGCACTTGGGCAATTGCTCTGACTTAGTTTTGACGTTTTTAGAATTGTTTGCAAAGACTTGAAGAGAAAACAGAACATCCAGACAAAGAGAGGCAGTTCCTCAGGGGCCTACACAAAGAAGGCATCTTTCCATGTATTCTTCAGTTATCATTTAACACACCTCATCCATGTGTGCAGGGTTTGGGCTGGCTTGAAAGCAAGCAGCTCACTGTGCATCAGCCCCATGGGAAGAGCGAGCTGCGGATCAGCATTGCTCTCCCTGGAGCCAGGGAGAAGGAGCATCAGAGCAGGTAAAGCAGCCCAAAGTGCTCGGAGCCTCCTCAGTGACTCTGCAGGGAATTCAGGCCGTTCATGAGGGGATCATGACCTGGGGGATCCTTCCACTAGGAAAGTGCGAGTGAGGCCCCATGGACTCCCCTTGGCCCTCTTCCCGAGCGCTGTGTTCCTGCAGCAGTGTACGAGTGCAGCCTGCCTCTATCACTGTGTGTATTTAATTCAGTTTCACACAGAAAATGAGTAGAGGGTCCTCAGAGCAACAAAACATGTCTTTGCCTGGGTAGAAGACCTACCTGGATCTTGGGAGTGATTTTCGCCATCAAAGCCACACAGGTTGAATTTGGCCCCAAGACAATACCACAGTTACATCCCTGAATGATTTGGCCAGTTCTGCCTATTTAAAGATGAAGGTTATCAAACACTCCTGTGCGATGCTGCTGGGATGCCAAGCACTTGTGAGCAGCAAAACTCACACAGAATTCTGGGCTGAAGAGAACAGATGTGACTTTCGGTATAGCCTTGCAGATCCTTTTAATAGCTCACTGTAAATGAGGTTATTAATTATATCAACAAGGAGAGTCACACCAGGTATTTTCTCTGGTGTTTCATGGCTTGTAGAGCTAGAACAAATCCTCTGAGCCAGCAGTCTCCAGTGGATTTGAACATGAGCTTAGAAGCCAGGAACACCTGGTTCCTTTATCAGCTTTGATACAGACTCATCATCTGACTTCCAAAAAGGCCCTTGAAGTTTGTTTCTGGCAGGTACTGACCAATCACTGCTGCTCAGCATATCTGAAACCAGCCCAAATGGGCCCTTCAGAAAACACAGCCAAAGGCTCCTTTGAGCTCGCTGAATGAAAAGCACATTACGAATGCAAAGTTTATTATATGTCTACCGTGTAATGTCATGTGGACTCATAACATAGTAAATACTGCAGATATTCCAAAGTCATAAAATCTTATCTGTAGTAAACACGTTCTGAAGCTTCTCACTGAATTACTCTAAGCCTCTGATGTCCCTCTGCAGATTTTGGTTGAGTTTTGGCCCTTGAAGGTATTTGTAGACTGCTGCCATATTCCTCTATTGAATGTCTGCCAGACCCATCAGTCCCAGGCCCTTCTGTTACCAACACAGCAGATGCACTTAAGTTACGAAGCCCAGAGTAAGCAAAGCTAAAGTATTTAATCTATTATTAATCAGTCAGTTGTAGAAATGATAGGGCTCTGGGGGACCAGAGAAAGACATCAATATTTATAGCCTCGTTAGCAAATGCCACTTTTTTTTTTTTTTTAAGAGACAACAGGAGTTTGAAGGATGTTTATGTTTCATGTCATTCCATAAAGAGGCAATGTCATGTTTTGGGACAGGAGGATTCAGAACAAGATATTTAATATTTATCACAAAGCATTGAGACTTTCAGTACACTTCTGTTCTTTTTGGTCTTGTATTCAAGTACGCACCTTCTCTAGAAGCAATGATCCAAGCAGTCCAAGCTATCATTTAGGACTTTTAAAAACCAAGAATATAATATGTTAATATATCCTTAATTCTATTAGCCAAGCTAAATTATATAAGTTCCATAAAAGAGAGACAGTGAAATATGATTTCAGTTCCAAAAGCACTCCACTTGTTACAGTCAATTTTTCTGGATTAAGTTAGACTAGGCAATTGACCCTATAATGCTTGTTCTTCCTAGTGTTTGTGCAGTTCTTGCTTGAGTTTGTTCTTTGATATTTTCTGCGCCCTGATGATGCTGCTTTTAATAAAATTGTTTTCCCTGTTACAGAATCTTTTTAGCTTGTTTAGTTTTTACCTTCATATACTCATGAGTTGTTTTTTTTCATATGCTATGGTTTTAATTTTGTCTTTTTTAAACCAAGTTTCATGTCTTAACTGTCTTCTGGAATCCATCCCCTTTAGTCCTCTTTGCAGGTTGTAAATCTTTGCTAAAGATCTTTTTGCTGGAATAGAAGAATAATTTCTCTCATCTCAAGATCACTTCAATGCCACCATCATTACAGTTGACTCTTTGTTGAACATTACTGTTTTCTATTTCATGCAGGAGATGTTGAGGGAGAGAGCACTGGAGCAAAGAGACTAAAATCCAAGAGAGAATGAGAGGATAAACTAAATAAATCAGAAAATAGCACTGTGAATACTGTATAGTTCATAAAAAGAGCAAGGAAAAGAGGATGAGAGAGTACATTTCAAAGGAAAGAAAGAGAGACCAACCGTCAGCCAATGTATGCTGGCAGAGTTGCCTTGGGATCATTGATTTCATCTCCTGTCCCTCACTTACTCCTTCTCACATTTGTACTCCCTTTGCTGCATCTTGTTCTGGTTACTGGTTTCCCCCCTTTCACGCCCAGCTCAGGCTTTTCTGAATAGGAGAATGAGGTACAGTGCACATTAATTCGCCCTCTAACAAATGAGCAAACAGAAATCCCACCAGCCTGGGCCTGAGTCCAGCAGCACAAAGCCAGTAGAGACCAGCTGAGCATTTCTCCCCATGCTATTTGACAGCACAATCTTCTGGTGTCTCTGAATTGTTTTACAAAATCTGGCGGCTCTTCAAGAGCTCACTACACCAGACATTCCTCTTATTTAATCTCCCCTATCCCAGGAGTCAGAAACCTTGTCCTCCTCATACATGTGAGACCTGTAATCGCCATGGCTGGAGACCTGGTTCATTGTGTTCTTTGTGTGCTACGAAAGGAGATGTGAAACCCATGTCTCCCTTCTGAGAAAGGCTCCGGGATGTCTTCCGGGTGCATCTCCCCCACCATATGAATGAGGCCACAACATTGTCCATGCTCAGATGGGCGCTAAGATCTTCTAAGGGCTGAGAAACCCCTCCAGAAAGCTGCGTATTAGTTCTGGATAGTCATGAGGTGTAACTGAGCCCAATTTGGGGGACTGATCTACTCTTTTCAAACCCAGACTGAGCTATGCTATTTGAATTGTGCGTAACCTCAGCACTCTGATTCCACGCCTGCAACAGAAAAGGTTCAAATGTGGGCTTCTGTGGACCAGGCCCTGTGGTATGTGTACTTTTTGCCCACAGTACTGACTGTTCAGTTAGCTAGGAATAACCACGCTGTTCTTAGATAAAGCCAAGCATGGGGAACGCTGGTGAAGAGATCTGCACTGCCTGTGCAAGAGCTTGTCCTGCAATACCACATCTCGTGGGCTTCCCTCCAGAGCGCTCTGGAGATGATGTGAGGAACTAGCTCACACTGAGTTGTGGCTGGGGGTAGTCCCCAGCATCTCATTGTGCAAAGTTAGAAAGAGACCCCAGTTACCCCCCACACCAAACCATTGCTGCACCCTGCATCATTGCAGGTAATCACAGATTTCTGTCTAGAAATGGTTGAAAATGTATAGAAAATTTTCCCATTCAAAATGAGTCTTTGTCATGAAAGAATTTTCCCCCTCAAGAAAACAGAAGTTTCAGTAAATATTTACTATCATTTTGCCATTGCAAATCTGAAATAAAAGGTAAATGTGGGGATTCCTATGTATGCTCACACTTTTTTCCCAGTTTGCCACTTACCTCCCACCTACCAGTTGGAAAACAGAAAAAAAAGAAGCAGTGTGTGATGCCAGTCTCCACCTATTTTCATATTTCTCTCTGTATTCCCTCTTTTCTTCATGGGAAGAGAGAAAATGAATAGAAATTTTAGAATAAAGAAATAAAACTATTTTCATCAGTTTCCCTTACCAAAAGAAAATAATTTGAGACAACGTAAAGCAGCACTAAACTAAATATTCTTGTTTAATTTTGAAATTTCCATCAGAAAAAAAGAACACTGCAAATGCTTTTTTTGTGTGTGACTTCTTGTGAGGAAGAAGTAAGTAGGTAGCTCTACATGCCAGATTTTCCTTCTGTGTTCTCATCCGTGTGGCATGGTTGTAACAAGAGACTGAGCTGCCATTTCGAAAAAACTAGGCGAACTTCCTAGATGAGCATTTTCCGAAGTCGGAACGGTGAGACCCCTTTCCCACCCTTGCCCCCTCCTTTCCTCTTTACTCCGCCTGCTCTCGGGAGATGTGCTCAGATTGCTTCTCGCAGCCCTGCACGGGCTTCGTGCACCCTCAGTGGCGCCTCGCGTGCGCCCCGCTGCCTGCCGGGTGCTTGGCACCCGCACCCGGGGCTCGCACCACACGCTAAGCAATGCCCTTGGGTTTACCCAGACCTCCCGTCTTTCAGAAGTCATTGACTTGGGCAGAAGCAGAGACGGCTCAGTCCCGCAGCGCTGAGCTCCGCGTTTGATACCGTGGTGCGTGTGGAAACTTCTGAACACCTTCACTTTTCATATGCATTTCAGAAGAGATTGTTTCATCTCTATGCAAATGAAAGGCACCTTTACATCTGATTCCTCTCTCGCACGGCACAGCCAGCGTCCCCGTCATTTACCTTGTGCAGGTGTAGGAGAGAAAAGCATTAGGCACACTCGCTTCTGGGAGTATAATGGCTTATGCAGCAACACTTCCAGTCCACTAAATATTCTTTTTCCTGTGATTTTTTGTATCTATATTGCAGATATGTAATTCCTATCAGACATGTCAGGTGTGCCGTGTCTCTAGAGACAGCTGAACAGTGGAGGCGGGAGGCTCCGGGAATGTAAATGTGTGCTGAGGAAATGTGAGCGTCTTTTCTCTGTGCCACAGCGATCAAAACAGATTCCTGGGCGCTGCGCCCGCAATTCGCGTGATGCTGCACCGCACAGAGAGGTCGCCGCTCGGTCTCTGCTCCTGGTCTGCTGCTGCGCCGCTAGGGTTGCAGGCACCAGGAGCGTAGTTGTCGGGAAGCACTCCTGCTTCGGTACTCCTGCCCCCACGGTGCAGCTGGGGACACAGAGCCAAGGAACAAAGTGCTCCTGTGCTATGGGTTTCCTGTGGTGCAAGTATTCCGTGTGCCGGTGCGAGAGGGTGAGGCTCAAAGCTTGAACAGCACAGGGACCTTGGGAAGGCGCCTCCAGGTCACCGACGCCAGGCTGTTGCTCCCCCTTCGACAAGCACTAACGCTCCAGATCAAAACCAGCTCTGTTTTTGCTCCACTGCTCTCTTTGGAAAGCAATTCCAGAGCTTCTCTCCTCTGGTGTTTACAAATCTTTCTGTGGTTTCCAGCCTGCGTTTATTCATGACTAGTTTATTCTCGCTTGTTCTCGTGCCAATGTTGTCCTTCAGCATCAATAGCTCTTCTCTAGTGTTTACCCCTATGATGTTTTTATAGACAGCAGCCCTTTCCCCTCTCAGCCTTTGTTTTCCTGTGCTAAACATGCCAGATCTTTTTAACCTCTTCTTCTGAGACAAGCTCTCCATTTTCCTGGAGAGTTACCCGTATATCTGGGGTTTTACCCCCAAATATCTTATGTACACTAGTTGCTCTGGGTAAAAAACGCTCTTTTTACTGCACTGAAGACAGGTTCACATACATGCGTCAGAGTCCATGAAAAATAGGTGCTTCAGGAAGGAGGATAATGGTATGGGTATGACGTACAAAAAAGTTCCTGCGCATGTGAAGCACTGTGAGGTGCTGCATGTGGCCGTGCATGTGTGCGGAGGGATATTGTAACCAGGATTGCATGCGCGAGACTCTCCGAAAAGGATTACTCACTGTGTGAGGAGGCGTTGTAAGAAGGATTTTGAGGTACGTGACACTGAGAAGGATTAGCCTCTGTGTGAAAAAGTGTGCGCGTGTGTCAGAGAGAGAAGATAAGCGGGTTGCCGCGTGTGCCACACAGGAGAGCCGAGCTCCTGCATCTGGGCGCGGGACGATAAGGATTGCTGCGCGTGAGAACGCCGCCGTGAAAAGAAGGGATTTAGCTAATGGAAGGATTAGTGTGTGTGTGTGCACAAGTGTGTGTGTGTATGTGCAAGTGTGCGTGCGTTCAGGTGGGACGTGGCGAGAAGGATTTGCTAGGTGTGTAGCAAAAGGGATTYGGGGGGCTCACGCCGTGGGGGTGCAAGCGCGTGCCTGTGCTCACCACCCACGAGGGACCCATTCATGACAGCGTACGGGCCTGTGGCCCTGGGACGTGCTGCAGTGATGCTCTGAGGGTCCTGTGCCTGCAGGACGAGGGTTACAGAGAAAAAGAGGGCTGTGCCCTCTGGGTGGGAAGGACCACGGGGCACTGCTGAGCCTGGTGCGGAGGGCTTACGGTGTGGGTAACAAAGTGGGGATGAAGCTGTAATACAGTAAGAGGCATTACTATACCAGGAGGAGGATTAGCAACTGGCTGACAACCGGGAGAAGGCTGATGGCTCCGATACCACCGGCGACCGCAGCCCTTGGGCACAGCGGGAAACGTTACCCCATGAGCAGAGCAAGATGAAGGGCCTGGGCTGTGCTGAGCAGAGGCTGTCCAGGTGCAGGGCAAATGCATTTTAAGTGTTTTTCTGGGGTGCTGCTCCTTGGGAAACAGGGCTCTGAGAGCTGCTGTGCTTCCAGCCCGTGGCTGAGCATAAACACTGGCACAATCTCCATTGACCCCATATTCTCCCTTTCTCACCTCAGATTTATCTCTGCTGCTCTGCCTGGCTGCCAGCACGGTGTCTCCTCTAGGTGGGAAGGGTATTGGCAGTGATCTGAGAGCAATTTTTGATCCAGGGCCAGGGGAGGAGTGTTGATTTCACCCTGACACTTATTTTGTTTTTTAACATCCTGACTTAACACTAAAACTTTGTCCCCCTTACGCTTTTCCATTAGAAAATCAGGGTGTTTTGTCAAAATCAGCAACTTCCTAATTTTGATCAAACCTCAGTTTGCATTTGGAGGGGAAAAAAAAGTGTTGAGAAAAATTTCAGTTAGCTTTATTGTCTACAGTATGCCTGAATTGGAACAGTTCTACCAGCATTAGACTTATCTCAGAAACATTTAAAGTAAAGCCTACTGAGCTTTTTATGATAAAATGCACTAAAATAGCTGGGTACATAGGGTAACTTTTCTTGATAAAAGTGTTGATCCTTTGCTTGTCCAGTAGACCATTTGAATATTTGCAGTCTGGTTAATGGAAGATCACTGAAAGCCTGGTCAGTTGCTTTGTAGCTTCCAAGAGCTTCTATTTATTTTGTAAGGAAGAAGGCTAAAAAGCAAATAGCTGTAGTCTGAGATTACCCGAGGTGCTAGGTGCTGTACAAATATGAGAAGATCTCATGGCTAGAAACTCTGGCAGGAATCTTCGAAACAGAATTGAAGAGTGGTTTTAGCACCAAAAGAATTTCCTGTAGGAGCAAATTCCCAAAATACAGAGAAGATTCTCTATAAAATGGAGTCTATGTATCTTAGAGATACACTTTATTCCAATAACAGGTATTTCAATGTGATGCAGGAAATAGTAGGGTAAGTTCTAGGCAAGGGTGGCCAACTTCCCCTCCTACGTCTTCATTTGCCCGAGACACAGGACGTGTTGCACACAGCTCGTGGAGCCAACAGGGATACTGGCTCCCCCTTCCTTAGTTGGGGACTGGAGATATAATGGACTCTCAGTGGGGCCCACAGAGCTGCTGGTCCTGGCCATCCCTGCCCCACAGGAAGGGATCTGCCTGGCCTAGAAGCCACTGCTTGCTCTGCTCAAGAGCCACCAGCTGGGCACCCAACTCTCTGTGCTCTGCTGGAAGTCAAGCAAGGCCATTGTGATTAGATGGCTTTCTGGCTTTAAAAGTTAACAAATCATGAAATAAGCTAGAGAGAGCCAAAGAAGAGGCATTTGGGGGGCACAGTTTTGCTCTGGGAAGGTCTCCAGCCTTTCAGGCAGAGGTCATGTTTGGCCTTCCTCCTTTCAGAAGCCTTCAACCCAGCATGAATCAGCAGGGGGAAATGAGATTGGGCCACGAGAGGAAATGCAATGGGTTTAGTTTAAAAGCCAGTACATGAACTCCATTTCAAAGTGCCCACTCAACAGCTGGTCACAAAATCCCCGACTCTTGGGTGAGGTGCCAAGTCTGCGTGTGCTTGGAGAGGAGCATTGCGCCTGTTGCTGTGCTGCCTTGCTCTGCTGGCAACGCGTTCCCTACCACAAAAAAGATGGGCAAAAAGAACAAGCAGGGACAGGGATTGTGAGCACCGTGCAGGAAAAGCATTGTCCAGGGCCTGTTCTTCATTGTGTCCCTTGCCAAAGAGGGCATTTCAGGAGAAAGATGAACAGAGGTGGATTGGGTGTTCCCACACAAGATTTCTTAGTCCATTTCTGCTCATCTTTCTTGGCCTCTCTGGCAAGGTCTGGGAGAAGGTGAACTCTTTCTTTACCACTCCATATTTCTCCCAAGCAGAAGGGAACCCCTAGGAGCCATTCAGCTGGACCAGAAGGCACAACCTTTTCAGTGTAGGAGTCCAGTCAGTTCAGCTATTTCAGCAGGGACATCACAGAGGGCTTCACTTGTGCTTGCACCTCTGAAACACCTGGAGGTGATTCCCCATGGGCTGTTGGTGGCCAGGGTGACTCATTGCTCACTGAGGTCCCTCTGTTATCCTCTCATGCTCATTTTGTGTGGAACAAGTCCAGCTGGTTGGAATGAGCAGTAGACCACTGGACCTCTTTTTGAAGAGACAAACTGATTCCCAGCTCTTCCTCTCTGGCTATGGATGGGGGAGAAGAAGAAAGAGAGAAAGAGTATTACTGTGGAGACAGCTGAGTGTGGGGGGACTTGGCTCCTGCCCCAGAATTCTTGTGTGGCCTGTACAAGTGTGTGCCTCAGTCCTTCCAACTGTGAAATGAAGTTCAAAACCTTCACGGAGAATAGGTTGCCTGGCTTCATCTACAGAGGTTTGAAAAAAACCCTTCTTAACTAAGACTTGGCAGTGTTAAAGAGGGACAAAGTGTTATTGTCTCTGATCATTCAGAGAGAGAAAGGACAGAGTGACCCAGAAGTTGACAGCCCATTTCTCTCCCCTACCTTTTGAGAATAGGCACGAAGCCCTTGGATCTCTGAGCATTCCTGCACCCAGCTCCCCTTCCCATCCTTCACACGCTCTTTCATCCTTGTTTTTCTCTTTTAAAAACCAACTTGATTTTGAAATTAGATTGGCTGTTCCCCCATGAATGAACCCAAAACTTGGATCTCCTTTCCCCCATCCCCTTTCTCCCTCCCAGTTCTCACATCTCCTCGGGTTTCTGTTATTTCCCACACATTTCCTTTGAAGGATTTTCCAATAAGAATGTCAGGAGAAGTTTTTTAAGGGTCTTTTATCACAAATTCCTTTTGGTTTCATGCCTGACAATGCTTCTGAGGAGGACCTTGGCGACCAATGCTCAAGCAGATGTGAAACAAGTACACTTTACAAGCAAGTCACAGATGACTGCACACGCAAATCAGGTCCTGTATCCCTGCAGCCTCATTCAGGAAAGATGTGTTTCCCAGCTGACAAAACTAGACCACATTTAGGCCTAGTGTAATTCCGTTGGCCTCAATGTAGTTACCAGGGGGACTGTAACGTAGACAACAGCTCTACACTGAACCAGCTCTACACTGGTTTTCCTAGCTGTCTAATTTGTATTGTCCCTACATACACTATTCTTTTTGACCAGGCAGAAAGTGGATGATTTTTCTCATTACTCCGCTCCTTCTATGGGAGACTGCAGGACAATGCAAGCGAGTGTGTTATAGCCACACATCCATACAGCAGTGCCATCAGGAGCTGCAAAGCCCACATGCACGCAGGCTTGTGGCACACCCCATCAACCAAACTGACCCCATATAGCACCCTGATTCTTCCAGTCTAGGTCAACTCAACAAGCAGTACCTGAAAAGCATCAGACCTGAGAGTGCACTGACAAAAGCTATCCCAGGAGACAGCCTTTGTAGGAGCATCCTTGCAATTTATGTGAGTTAGGGCCCAATTTTAAAAGGTTGTATGCATCATAGGGCTTCCTTATGCGCCTAGATCTCAAATCGCTTTAAGATCATTCCAACACCTCTTCTTTAAGGGGGAGTGGTAGCTGACTAAGTCATTTAAGCACATTTTGGAAATGCTACTGAGGTTCTCAATTGACTCCACTCTGCTGTCAGGACTGGTAGTGTAGGGGAATGCTCACACTAAATGGTTAGAAAATGTGCCTGTAGATGTTCACAGCCATGTTAAACATAGGCAGTCAAAAATCATTTGTCTCCCTGGGAAATTAACCTCTTCCCTAAAAGGAGGGTCAGGAATACAGAGTGAAGGCTACACACTCCTCTCTGCTACATTCAGCACTCAAAGTGTGTTGCAGTAGAGAAAGAAGAAAAAAATCACAGCCCTCCCTGGTTTAGCTAGGACAACCCTGAAGATGTAAATCACAGGCTTTCACATTGCACTCCTGGCTTTTTGTGCACACCTGGAGGCAGAGGAATCTGTCCCAGAGCCATTTCTTATTGTTCTTTCCAGACCAAGTCTGTGTTGTGGTTTTGCCCACTGGTAGCAGCAGCCTCTGCCCTGGAAAACTTCTCTTGTACCTACAGTTCCTCCTTCCTTTTCCTTTGGAGGCTTCTGGAATAAATGGTACCTTAATTAGCTTAATTATGCATTTAGCTATCCATGTGCCCACTTTGAATGTACTGTTAGAGTCAATTACACAGTGCAGTTTTCCCAGTTTTGCTTGTGGGAAGCAAATCTAACACCTGATGTGTGATGTTACCATGGCTCAGTTGTGTCTTGCACTTCAGAAATATTTGCTAAATCCAAGGAGTGTTTCTGCTCCTTGAAAACCCAGTGCTCCCAGCGTCCTCTGTTCAAGACCTGCATGACCCAGAGTGGCTGGCAGCTCTCTCCGGTTTCACAGACAAATGTATTTTATCGGAGTCATCTTCCTGCAACATCAGCAAGGGACTTGAACAAGATCTGGTGAATAGTGAAGGAGTCTCTTTGACACTTGTGAAAAGTGGTACAAATTAGCATTCTCCAGTCTGCTGCAGCTTTTCTGCCTAAATATTATTTTATGGGCAAAATTTCAGCTGAGAAGCTGTGGGGTTTTCTCAGTAGCTGCCTAAATCATGTTATACTCTTTTTTACATTGAGTAACTGCTTGAGACAGAAGCTGCATGTGTATGTACGGTATCACTGTTCTCAAATGATGAATGACCCCAAGTTTCTGACAGTTTTCCTTCCTGTGCTCTGGCTGGCCTCCCAGCAATTTGCATTTATGCAGAATGTTTTACATGATCTCTCTTGCTCTCTGTAGCTCTCCAGAGAGTCTCTTTCTTCATGAGCTTAGAAACTCTTCCAGAATGGAAACTGGTAGAGGAGAGAAGGTGCTGTTTGTATGCAACTAGACATGTCAGCAAGGGATCTAAGTGCTTTCCCAATGCAAAGGATGCTCCCCACTTCTTCTCCCCAAGATACACATCCCATTTGTTGAGATTATTTTCTCTGTCTCACTGGGAGTGCAGGATGTTCAGGATAACAGAGATACTCCTGGTATCTTCGCTGGCCACTAGGCTGAGAACCATAGCACAGGAGAGGACCTGGTGTTTTCCATTAGCAGAAATCTTTCCTGTGAACATGTGAAGCTCTCTATTTTCTGCAAGTGAAACATCTAGAAGAAAAGACGTTCCTAAACTTATTGTCTGCCTAAACCACATTCATATAATGCTTTGTGTCTTAGAATTGGCTGTTGACTGCTATTAACATTAACATGAATTGCATGTCCAAAGGCCTTTCAGACAAAAGGTGTGCACTCAAGATGGTTTCATATGATGAACGAAATGCTCAGCAGCTGCTCCTGCCTCTTGGCCCTTACCTCCATGCAGAGTGAAGTTCATTTCAGCATGGGACCAGTTTGTTATGAGAGATGATTTTTAGGGATCCTAGTGCAGGATCATAAGAAGATTGTAACTCTAAAAGGCCCCTCTGGCATTTTGATAAAATGACAGAGATTTCACGCACTTAGGAAAATCTTGGATTCCACTTTATTTCCAATGAAATTCTTGCTGTGTAGCCAGCTCCGTGGTTGTGTTGACTTTTGGTATTTTGGATCACATTCACAGTGGGGCTCCAAGTCTAACCCTACAAGTGGTGGGGCAGAAAGCAGAGCTCCCCCCACTCCCCCCTTCCCTGCCATTAGCACCAATCAGTGGGATGGGCGCCTGCCCATCCCACGAGAGGGAAGCTGCTCTCCACACTGCAGCTGTGTCCAGCCCCAGTTTAACAAGTATCACCTCTCTGTAGAGGCTCCATCTGTGCACCTTAGCTAGATGCACTTCATGTAAACTGTTTGTTCCACCACCCACAAGAAGGAATTTGCACAGAAGTTTCACCAGAGACCATAAAAATACAAATCATAGGTCCAGATCTTGCCATCTGTCACAGTTCTGTGTTCCTGCTCCCCAGACAACACAGTCTCCCACCAGGTTTAAAAGATCCCAAGCTTAAACTTGTTTGTTTGGGATTTTTTAAAAACCTCGTGCTCAGAAGCATTGCAGAAATAAAAATCTGGTAGCTATCATTGTTTATTGCCCTTGCAATGCAGACGGGATTAAAGCTGTTCTAATGACAGGGAAGAAATGGTAATGTTCCCCCTGACATTAAGTAGGCCAGAAGAAAGCTATGAACACAATGGAATGGAACATTAATGTAAAAAATAAAAATAAAAACCCTACAACAAATGACTATAGCAAAGAACCACCAAGGGAGGCACTTAAAACCACAAAAGCCAGCACTCTCGGATGTCAAAGGACCTTGTCATTCTGCATCTAACTCAACCCTTGCTGAGGTGTTAAATGGGGTTTCAAAACCATTTGTGCTTTCACAAACTTTAGGTGAATACAATATACACCTGGTAATACAAAAGTGTTATGTTATTGAGAATTAACCCTTACATGCCAGGTATAGTTTGCTGGGTTTGTACTTTTGCTGCTCCTTTTTTCAGAAGGCTCCAAGGGCTCCATTTATTGCAGAAAACATAGTGGTTTTGGAGCAGTGACAGCACGTGAAGAGTTTCCTCTGCTATCTCAGCAGATGCCTGTAATGCAGCCTTAATATTTATATATATATAAAAGAATGTTTATAACTAGAATGTCAGACACCTGGTAGGTTTAAATGCCTCATCCCACTTCAGGCCCCTAAGGACAAGACACTCAGTCATGTATGTGAGAGGTTTTCTTTGAAGAAGAACTGCTTGTCCTGGATAAATGCAAGTTCTTCCTTCGTTGGCTAGATCTGGCTCCAAGGACCAGAGAGGCTGTATTTCTGGGGTGAGGGGAGGTTGGAGATGCTTTCCCACACACCGTGAACCCTACGCTTTTGGTCTGCTGCCTTTTATTCTTAAATGAATTGGGAGTCAACTGCCAGAAAGGCCAACAATAAATTGCCACCAGAGGGAAATATCTGTGTGCCCTCTGGCAGCCTGCATCAGCCAACCCGTCTCACAGGCTCTGTGATATTTTAAGGCACAGCACACACAAGACATCATCACTACATAAAAGATGAATTAGGTTGGGGAAAATTCTCCCGACTCTCCCTTTAGGTCCCTCCTTATCCTTTGTTTTACTTTCTGTGGGTAGCCAGCCATATCATCCCTCTCCTCTCTTCTGGGAAGGTAATTCTCTACTCCAAGGAGGCTATTCAGGTGCTTGCTTTATTGTTATTTAAAATGTATCTATTATAGTACCTCACAGAGGCCTCGTAGCATCATGCCCAGCATCCTACCAGCACGTACAGAACGACAGTTGCATCTATGGCAGGTACCTCTGCCTGGAGGGCAATAGGACAAGCGTGACTCTGAGCCAGCTGGACCTCATCTTAATGCCCATGCAGCCCACCTAGGGGTGCAGGACACGCCAGAGCCCCTTGCTCCTTTGAAGCGAGCACGCCCTAGCTCAGTGGCATGCAAGGATAAGGGTTTATGCACTGTGGCACAAAACAATTAAAAGCTGGAAATTTAGAAGCAGGAGTGGGAAAAAAAAAAAAAAGAGGCAGAGAGAAAGGACAAGGTGCTCCTTCTGGCTGCGTGGGGAAAAGCAGGCTCAGGGCATGAGGTGGTCTCACCCTGCAGCGCAAGTGTCTGTGTGCAGTGATCCAGGCTGTGTGATCCAAAGCCTTGTGTGTGCCCTGCTTGATTTACAGGTATATGCTTTCAGTGCATGTCATGCATCTTGCTAGTACCTGGGAGAGGAAGTGTTTAAAGCCACCATGAGAACTATCAGAAACAAAAAAGAACTCTGTATGCAGGTCAGAATTCAGTACTGCTAAATGTTGGCTGAGATCCCAAAGTAGGAACAGAAAGTACAGCATATAGACATAGGACTGGAGGGGATCTGGTGGGCTGTCCAGCCCCTGCTGTCACCAATAACCAGGTGAGACCTTCCCTCTCAGACCTGCTCTCTAAATTCAGTTGTTCTGATTCCCCATCTTGGCAATAACCATATTTTCATGGTTCCCCGCATCAAATAACCATGCTGAAAGTTAGTCTGTTCTTCATTCACCTGTCAAATCACAAATTTTGGTCCTGATTGTGTAAATTACAGCGTGGTATTCAGTGGCTCAAAATAATTTTATCATATAGGTTAAAAATAGACAAAGACTCACAAGGCATGATTGTGATGAAAAGTTAAAAGGTAATGAGCTGATGGGGCAAGGAGAGAAACTGATACAGGATTGCTGTTAAAGATGGTCTTGATTACTATCTTCATTACCTACCTGGGAGAAATAGTATATATATCATAAATGAACTCCATGCCTGGAGCAGACTTAAGGGAAGGGCTAATGGTGACATTATTAGGAGCAGGAAATAATCCTAAAAACCAGAAACATTACAGCTGAGAAAATTTATCCAAACACTCTTTTCTCAATTACAAGTAACAATATGAGTCTCAGAAATGTTGTTGCTTACAGGGAGCACATCAGAGACTGATAGATCAGTTTGGCTTCCAAACTGGCACATCTGTAAAAACACAGAGCAAATTTGGGGCTATTTATGCAGATGTTTTATGAAGCAGGGGACATGGGACCAAAGTTAGAATTAATGGGACAAAAATTAAGAAAGGAGTCTTTTAGGCAGAAGGTAACACCCTCCTCCCCAGTGGAGGATATATTCATCTTGGAATCACCTTTCCAAGGAAAGTCCAGCATCTGGCTTTTACACTGCAACCAGCAACAAGCTTCAAGACAGACACTTAAAAATCCTTATCAGAACCCAAGGCTTGCACTGAAGACAGTCACAGACTTTAATGTCTAGAAAAACTGCCATGAACAGATAGAATGCATTAGGGAAAAAAAAGAAGCTATTGAAGGCAAAATGCATTTCATCTGCAGTGAGCTCTTCTTTATGTGACACATTTGCTTTCTGCTACTTCTTATCTTCCCCCCTTGCTCCCCTCTTTTTACTCTGTTATAATAATTCAGCTCTTACAGTCTAGAATTAAATGCTGTGCTGACCTAAGAGCCAGTGTGCTATGTACTGTATTAACATGCTGTGGGTTTGGTGCTTTGTTCTTCACCGCTGTTGTTGCTCGTGCTCCCCAGCAGAAAGCTATGCCACCCTACTGTAGTTAGTTTTTCCTAGTATAGCACTATCTGCAGAAGGACCAATATAATATAAAAGGCCATCTGATAAGGCCGCAAAAGCAAAATTGGTTCAGCTCTCATCCCTCACCTCCTTTTCTAATATAGCTGTCACTTTTCCATTTGTAGTAATCCTGCTTTAATATTTATGACTCTGCTTCGGACATGGGGAGCTCAATGAAGGCAAATTTTTGGTTTTCTTTCTCATTATAGGAGTTTAGGTGAGAGTAGAATAGTCAGTCTTCCAGAGCCTTAGCAAGAAAGCCAGGCTGCCCAGCAGCCCTAATGCCAGCACAGGCTTGCTGGTGATGTGAGGCATAGGTCTGGCAGTTGTCAAACTGCTCAAAATCCTGCAAGGCTCAAGGGCCACAAATGGGCCATCCCTGGGCTCCAGGGAGCAGGAGATCTACTTTCTGTCAGGTAAATATGATGGGTTTTGACTATGTAGTGTGCCATGAAAGGATCTCACAAAACTGTATCCCAGCTGGGTTTGCTTGCAATGGCTTGACAGCTAACTGTACCCCAGACCCCTAGCTAGCATTCCCTGGCGTGCAGGGAAAGAGAATCTTTTTTAAAAAACTACCATGTTAAAAATGAAGCAAGGTGGAAAGGTCAGATCCTCTATTAGAACTGGAAAATGCAGAAGAGCTTCCAGGCCCTTCTCCCAGGTCTCTTTTGTTTTAAAAAAGGTATGAATTCAGGGAGTGCTTTGGAAAAGCTGCCTCTAAAGTGGGACACTGGAGAAGGTTAAAGGCAGGAGGCAGCATGAATCTTGCACAGTGTAGGAGCATGGCATCGGCACCTAGAGCCCAAAATAAGGCCTTATTATGGGGTTATACAGACATGTAGCAAGAGACAGTCTCTGACCCAAGGTACTGGAGTAGATGAGTCTCAGAGAAAGGCAGTGGAAGGAAGAAGAGGGAATCCTTCCTCCACTTTAGAGGCAAACAGCCAAGTCATGATTAGGTAGCAAACGTGAAATGCAGCTGGCACTGAACCAGTTTCCCCTTGCACATAGTTTGATCCAGTAACCACAGGACCCTCATTAGACAAGCTGTCCCTACTAGAACAACCTAATTCTAACCACAGAAACCACCTTCCTTTGCAAAGCAGTTTGAACGCCTAATGCACCTGAAGATGGGCCTCATCTCCTTTCCAGTGATGTCTCTATTCTCTTTCTGACAATTAGCCATCATTTAAAGGCTATCCAGAAATTACAGCTTTCAACTGACATTTTACTTAAGGGGACATCCAAATTTGTGAACCCATAAGTCCCAAGTCACAGGAGATACAGGCCTGCGTCTCCTCTAGGTTATAACCCAGGACGTGTCAAAAGGCATTCATGACCTCAGAGCATTTCACATAGGGAATTTGCACCCAATGTGACACCTCCATTCATGTTAGAAGTGCCACCATTCCCTAGGAATAGCTTGACTATTTGCTGGAAACCCCTCTCTATATTTAATTCTTAATTTTCTGCGATTCAACAAAATGTTAGCAATCCCCAGAGTAACTATATGTTTAAAAACAAGCAGAGCAAACAGGGAAAGTCTTGACAAACAACTTATCTTTCCTTTCTTCCTTTTTTCAACAAGCTCAATGATCCAGTTATGACCTTTGATATTTGGATTTTCTCTTCTGTTTTATAGTGAGGCTGGGCAAAAAAACACTGTTCAGGACTGTAGTGGAAAAAGACAAAGGGTTTTCAAGACATGAAGTACAGAAGTGGAAGAGCTATAGTTTTCAGCTGGCCCCTTTAACTGACAGAGAGGTCAAAGGCAACTGCAGATACCTGTGCCCATATCTTCTACCACCATGATTATAATTCAAAAGTGCACTCAAATGATTGAGAGTCCTGAGGAAAGATCTGTTGCCATGTTGTTAATTTTTATTGACAAGTGCGCCATTTCATTTCTGTCTCCTTACACTCAGCAATCTACAAGAAAGATGCATCCCAAATCTAATTTGATCTCAAGGAAAACTTATCATTTGTTAGCCAGGTCTCAGTCTAAGTCTCTGTATCACTGTTAGATCCTTTAGTTTTTGCAAAATATTTATTTTCTTTTTTATTTTCTAATTTTTCATTAATATACTCTGATCTATTTAACTAAAAATTAAATCTGTTAGCATAAACAGTGATGAGCAGCTCTTCAGTCATAGAGTATTGTTTAAATATGAGGGAAGAAAAGAGGATCTTGATGTAATCGGCACTGTTTTCCAGCTTCCAAGACAGCTGGAGCAGCAGTAGTGCAGGAAAATGATGGAAGGAACCACGCTTCTTTATCTTTTATACATTTGAAATAGAAACATATATTTCTTGTGATATCACATCAGCCTGATTTGCAGTTGATCCAATATATGGGGCATATCTACTGTCAGCTAAATACATACGTGGAATGATGGGGGAGTGCAGAATCTGTTTGGCTTTCCCATGCTAGAGAAATCTGTGGGAACATGCTGTCGTTGGGATGTGCTGAAGAGATGCGCTCTGGCACCTACGCCACATTGGAGAACTGTGAGGACAAACATTTGGGAGGAAAGCTGAGCTGATCCTAATTGAAGCAGGCACTACTGCTCATTCATTGAAACTCCACTTGCTTTGCCAACCTGATGTCAGGTTCTCCATCACTGTGTAAGGGTCGCCTCCAGGCAGGGCATGCTAAAAATACTTTATGCATGCACATCCCCCTTCTCTTTCCCACACATGCACACACACACTCAAAGTGAGCAAAGACAGACATGTGGGAACTGCTCCTTGACACCACCGTTGTCAACGAGTTTGCCTTGCTTCAAGGTCACATCTGGACAAGTGAGGGTTTTGGTCCTCTGTCCCAGGAGGTTCGGGCAGATGAAAGAAGTGCCACTCTGTGATATTGAGGCTGCAGGCATTGCAGGGCTAGTCTTTAATAGCTTGCAGATGGCAGTAAACGGAGATGACTATTGTATTTCACTCAAAGTGTAGCCACACTCATCTTGAGATTTTTAAAAGACATCTGTTAATTTGGTTTCTGGAGTAAGTGCTGTGGCTTGGGTGTGTTGGGTAAGGAGTTTCAATGATCCCTACTTGTCTTGGAGRCTGAATTTCCAAATCACCCTTTTCATTCCCTGCCTGCCTTGGCTGTGGAGAGCAGGAATTTTTGTTTGCTCAAAATCCTCACATTTGCAGTTTTGCATTAGAGGAATGGCTTATGTGGAGAGGGTGCAGAGTCTTCCCTCCCAGAGGCTCATCTGATATGACATCCTCCAGGGTCAGGAAGGACTCTGAAGCTTGATTGGCAGGGACCGTCTGGGTTTTCTGACTCCTTCGGCAACAGACACCATGTGTCATTTGTGGGGAACATCTGGGGATATTTCATTTAATCAGTTTTTTTACCACTGTTGGGGTTTTGGGTATTAGCACTGTCTCTGCTACTCCTGTTCTCTGACAGAGGCACATAGCAGTTGAGTCTCCAGAGAACTTAAATGTCTTCAACTAAACTATATTATTGGCTCCCTCCAGGGCTAACTGGGTGAAAGTTAATGGTCCATGAGATASAAAAAGTCAGTATAAGTGATCTAATGTCCCCTTCTAGCCTTAAACGCAGTGAAATGGTGAAAATCCTACTTCTAAAGGAAATGGCAGATGAGCAGCTGCCAGGATCTCCTACCAGGCTTCTTCTCCAGCTCTGTCCATGGAGAGCAGTTCCCTTTTTGCAATCCTGTTTGCAGATTGTCAGCAGAATTGCACCTTTCTCACTCCTAGACACCAAATCCTCATTTCCATCCTTCTGTAGAGCCTGTTGGCCCTTCCTCCCCCTCCAGTCCCAAAACTGTTTGAGCCCCTCTTTGTGGTCACCATTTCTGAGAGGAACTTTTTGGTTTCCTTTCTGTTTTTACCAAAATCCAAACAAGGGATCTAATATAGCTGGCATCCACCTCTCACATGGGCCAGATCAAACCTCCAGTTCCAAAATATCCCCGACCCTTCTGAGTGCAGAAACCAGTCTTGGGCATCTGCTCTTCCCCTGACTGGCTGAGAGCTTTAGCCAAACAATGTCTTCCAGAAGTTTATGTTGACTCAACATGGCTTTGTTGCTTTCTTCTTCTGCAGTGAAAATGTGCAATTTAAAGCTGTGGGCATGTATTTTTCTTTATCTTGGAAGCATCTGTAAAGGTGGCTGGAGCTGCCTCTCTTCAGCTTCTGGGTAGGTGTCACATCCTGCATGTATTTTCAGTAGAATCAGTGTTTCCTGCTCTCAGGTTTAAATGTTTTATCTTGAATTTTTCCATATGAAAAGAGAAATCAGGGAGAGAGTGTATGCCTAGAAAGCCCAGAGTCTGAGGATTTTAAGCATGAGCCACAGACAGTGGAAACATGCATGCTTTTTCCCCATCAGAATTCAAGGGCAAAGGCTGTCATGTTCACTTGGGAGAAAATGGTAGCTGCGACCAGATGTCTAGGACAGATTCCTAGACAACTGGGACCAAAGGTAAGGGCATGGGTATCTAGCATGGATATCTAGCAAAGGGGACCCAGCAACAACATAAACTGGATCCCCTCTTTTCTTCTGCTCCCATGCTGGATGGGAGCAGACACTGGTTTTACTGCCTACCACAGCCTCTGCTTTTACCTAATTTTCTTTGTGGAATGGCCCTCTGCAGAAAGTGAGGGCGCTACCCCAAAAAGCCTCAGCGAGAGATCTTGTGCCTGGAGGACGAGGGTTATGTGATGTCAGCGGTGCTTGGGGCAACACACCCTGGGAATGTCCCAGCCAAAAGTCCCAACCAAATCAGTTATACAAGTGTGAGCAGTTGCAGGGAAATAACCATGCAATGACTGATCAGGGGGAATGCAGTCATAGTTGCCATGGTTTTTAATCACTGTGAACTATGTTTTCTGAGGGCCTGTTTAGAGGCAAACTTTTATGTAATTTATTGCAAATTCACTTTAAAATAATAGCATAGTTACAGCCCAGAATAGATGTTYTCTGTCCTTCTTTCCCTTCATGCAGCCCAGAGGCCAAGAATGGCACATGCATATCATCACAAATGCCTGAATTTTTATCCAAGTAAACACTCTTCACTCGTGTTTACATCCTTGGATTTACAAACATATCTGCTGTTGATTTTCACCCAGTTTCCTTCCATGTCAGAAGCTGAACTTTCCAAATTCAAATAGTAGAGCTAATTACCAGATTAAGGGTAACTCTGTTCTCAAGAAAAGCCTGTCTGTGGCCATCTACTTATTAACAGCCAGTTGCATGAGGCTTGCGAAGTGTGGCATTATCACAACCCAACTGATCAGAAAAGTTAATCTTCTTAGACCTTCCACTGTGATCTTTATTCCTGTTAGGCTTCTTAATTTTTTTAGAAAGGCATTGATCAAACACTTGTGAGTACGGAGAAACTGATGAGCTTCCTCCCTACTGGAAAACAGAAAAAAGAGTTTAAAGTATTTTCTTCCTCTAGTCAAGGTTTACAATTCTTAATAGTATTAGGAAGACTTCAGAGCAATCAAATGAAATACAATTATTAATAAATTTGCTTAATAAAACAATTAAAGCAAATAGTAAGAAATTCCAACTAGCTCTTAGTGCATTAAATAAATGGTAAATATCTTCTTTTTAGTTTTGCAGGATTAATACATTTGGAACATCCATAATTTGAAATAGTCCTGAGATTTACACCATTGTGTGGCCACCACTTTTACATTATATCAAGTTTAATCCCAGAAAAGTGGCTGCAGTTCTTACTCTTTTCATTTTTCCAGRTTAATTGACATAACAGTTTCTTTGTTGTTCCTCAGGTGATAACCCTCAGCAAGTCTTTTTTCCCAAATGATCTGCCTTGTCCATGGCCCCTCTTAGTCTGAAAATACAATGCGAGCTAGGGTTCTTTTCCAAACTTACTAATGATAAAGACTGTTCGTTCTCCCAGGCATCTTTGGTGCAATCTGTTTCGAACACTGGGATTGATGAGTGTCTCAGAACAGTGTAGGAGGCTGCCTGAGCATGACTGAGCCACAGAGTTAAAAAAAAAAAAATCTAAAAAATAATAGAATCATTTCAAATAGAAGATAAAATTCAAGGAAGCCATGCTTTGCTTAAAAACAAAACAAGCCAGCCAAGTTTTTGTCGGGATTTTTAATTGCACTGGATTGCTAAACTGCCCCGAGAATGTCACTTTACTCCTTCAGCAAATCTGAAGTCTAGGTCTCCAGAGATCATGTTCTGATCTCTCACATATGGCATATCGCACTGTTCATTAGACCCACTGGTCCAGTCACATGGAAATGATGTTCAGACTATTTCTATCCATATCTGCTACATTTCTTTCTGAATGTGTCAGTCCCATCATGAGGGCAGTGACTCCAGCTGATACAGATGCAATTGCTGATTGCAAAGAGAGACACTGCAGTGAAAATAAAAGATGAGAGTTTTATTTCTGTCATGATTTGGGCTTTGCAAGAAGTTCCTGCCCCGCAGAACTGTCAGTCCTCTTGGGGGAGGAGGGTATTGAGGTATTTGAGACTGTGGACCCTGGGGGTCAGCCAGAGAGCCTGTGACACATGCTGAGTGGTGAAAAGAGGACGGATAACCCATGGGAACAAACTGCTGAACTGAGCTTTCCAAAATCTGGATTCAGCTCCAAGAGGAAGCAGAAATTCCCACCAATGTCACAAAATTCAGTTCTCAGTTCTCAACACTCCACAGAGTTTCAAAAATCCGTCAGCTTCATTTTGGTGGCTAGGTGGAAGCTGAAGCTTCCTTTGCATAGTGGGCAGCTGGCTTCCTTGCTTTTCCCTCTGCGTATTTGATGCTGGGGGTCAAGAAGTAAGGAACAAAGCAACCTTATCCTGGCTGGCTGTAAGCCAGTTGGGGGTGACTTCTGGAGGGACAGAGCTTGGAACGAGCCCAGCTAAGGATGGAGCAAGCTCGGTTTAGGAGCCTGTCTCCTGCCGCACATGCAGAAGATACAGTACTGGCAGCTACCAGCTTGAATCAGGTCAAGGGATTCCCAAGCAATGCAGAGCACTTGCCAGGGGACCCCAAAATGTCACATCCAACTTCTCACCCTGCACTTTGGCAGAGGGGCCAGGGAGGGGGGAGGGACAAGTTGAGTCAATATAAATGTCACAGCCAAGGGTCTTCAGAGTCAGAGTGACAACAGGAGGAAACACTAGTGCCAGGAGTTCTGGCATAGGGAAAATGCTGTCACTGCCACCACCTCCAGCTTGGAGATTTATTGATAATAACTTGGGATGTACCATAAACAGGAGTGATATTAAATGAGTCTGACTATCTTAGGAACTGAGTTTTACAACCCAAAGTGTGAGCTCTCTCTGCCTCACTGAGATCCCGAGGCATTTTTCCAGCAGCTCCCACAATCTCATTAAGTGCTCTCCTGAGAAGGCCTTCAACCCGAGACAGCCCTCCCTGCACAGCACAGCGCTAACTACTGAGATCAGGCACAAATATCCCCTGGATCACCTGGCACACACCCTCGGGTCTTAGCCGTGGAGATCTCCCAGGTCATCACCGGAGCCTCACTGCGTTCACAGCCTTCCTTGCTGCCACCTTGTGAGGAAACCAGACAGAGCCACACAGGTGTCTCCAGGTACCCTCACGTGCCAGGTATCAGAGGCTTGGAGACCTCAGTGCCAGCAGCTTGTGCCTGGGGGTCGAATCCCGCTGTAGCAGTGCTGTGGCTGGATTGAACCTAGCTGAACCTTTGCTGAGATGCCCTCTCAGCATGGGCTCAGCTTCTGAGGTCAAGCTCATGGTTTCCTCCTGGAGTCACTGGCAGCAAAAGGTCATGTTGTGGTGCAAACCCTTTCTTTCTGCTCCATGAATGAATCCAGGGCTGCAATAGCAAGGCTGAGCAGCCACCTTTCTTCCACATAATAAAGCAGCTCCTGTTGCCAGACAGTGGCCATCCCAAGGAGGCAGGACTTGCTGTGCCAGGGTGCTTTTCTGCTCAGGGATTCCCTTGTTCAGACAACACATCACATCCCAGGAGCAGCAAAATTTCAGAAGAGCCCTGGGAACAGTGAATTCACTCTCCTGTGTCCCTTCTGCTGATCAGAGATAAAGCAGCTCTGTGGAGGTCAAGAGCAGAGCACCCTGTTCTTCATATGGCATGGGTTGCATTCACCAACCCACAGGCCTAGAGAAAATGATTTGTTGCAGAGATGCTGCAGCTCATCTCAGAGAAAAGATTTATTTTGATGGCTTCTCTGACAAACCTCCTTGTCCTTCTCCTCTCACAACCCTTTTCTGTGTTCTTCCAGTCTGCTCGCAGTTCTCCAAGGGCGTCTATGCCATCTTTGGATTTTATGAGAGGCGGACCGTCAACATGCTCACATCCTTCTGCGGGGCTCTCCACGTCTGCTTCATAACACCTAGCTTTCCCGTCGAAACATCCAACCAGTTTGTTCTTCAGCTTCGCCCAGAGCTCCAGGATGCTCTCATCAATGTCATTGAACACTACAGCTGGCAGAAGTTCGTGTACATTTATGATGCTGACCGGGGTAAGTCACAAGTAAGCAAGGAGAGTTATGGGGCAATAAAACATAGTGGTCTAGATGCAGTCTGTGCCTTGAGAAGTCCCTTTTCTGTGGGTTGCTGGAGGCTGAGCAGGTATGCTAAAGAATGGGTCACACAATGCCTTCCCTGTTCTTTATTCCTTTCCTAAATATCCATTCCTGACCACGGCTGCAAATGGGACACTGGACTAGATAAAGCGTTAGTCTGATCCACTACATCAGTGTTCATACTGTCAGGCCTGCACTACAGCAGCACAAGGAAATATTTTATGTCTGAGTGGTCTGGGTTTCAAATAGGGAGATTATTTATATTGAAGACATCCCATTTTCAATAGTCTGCCCAATTTAAGGCCACTTTGAGTCCCACATTTGTGAACGCAAAACAGCAGCTGCTCAGGTTTCACCTGAGAGCACATCAAGGCCTCAAATGAGCACATACAGCTGTGATATGTGTGTATGTTTGTGGCAGGTAGTTTTGAAAACTCTGAGTTCCCTGTGTTAATGAGTGTTGTTTATTAAAAAAAAAAAAAAAAAAGGAGCCTTTACTGGGCTTTTGGAAGTTATTACAGAATCACAGAATGGTTGAGGTTGGAAGGGACCTCTGGAGATCATCTAGTCCAAGCCCCCTGCTCAAGCAGGGTCATCTAGAGCACATTGTACAGGATCGCATCCAGGTGGATTTTGAGGAACATTCCCTGTCACTGCCTTGGAACTTAACATAAGCCCTTGCAGGGACTAGATGACCTAACAGACAAGGAGAAGGTGTAAAGCATCCCATCCTGCTTCCTGGTGTAGTGAGGCATGGGCATGCTGAATATCCTCAATGTCTGCAGTAGACAGAATTGTCTAGCTGGACTCCATGGTGGTGCTGACTAKGTATAATATCTCCTCTGGAAGGCTGTGCATGTAATTTAAGCAAGATACTTTTAAAAATAATGAAGTTTTCTGATGAGATGCTGCCAGGAGAGACAAGGATGCTAAATTTGATTGTGTATTGCGATTGCTGAGGGAGTCCCTAACCCTGGGAGTTCAGAGCCTAAACAGATCAAAGATGAGAAGAGAACTATGGCCCAGAGAAATTAAGTGATTTGGATAGTGACAGTCAACAGGACTGGGATTAGAGCTCTTATCTGAATCCCACAGCAGGGCCCAATCAACGAGACTGATCTGCTGATTACAAAGGAAAACTAGGCCTGGAATCATCCTATTTTCCTGTGGTAGGACAGAAAAGGCAATAGTCATTAATTCTAGCCCAGCTGTGTTTGGGTAAAATGCTAGACTATTAACTGCTAACTGCAGTTCTGCTGAGCTCTTGCGATGCTGGGTCAAGCGCAGCTTGAGGTAGCTATGCAGGCTGTCAGAAGGAAGGAAAAATGCCATTGCACAAGTAAACCCTGGTTCTCCCTCTACTGTCTTCTTCCTCCTCTCTTCCCATCACAGGGCTGTCAGTCTTACAGAAAGTGCTGGACACTGCAGCCGAGAAGAACTGGCAGGTGACAGCTGTGAACATCCTGACAACAACAGAGGAGGGCTACCGCATGCTTTTCCAGGAGCTGGAGAAGAAGAAGGAAAGGCTGGTGGTGGTGGACTGTGAATCTGAGCGGCTGAGTGCCATCCTTGGCAAGGTTGTTTTGGTGTGGGTCTTCTGGGAGGGGTTGTGCATGCAGGACAGGAAGGGTTGTTTCTCCTGGAGAAGTTTTTCTCCCCATTCTTGCTTGATCTGTGTCTCACTACAGGTTGTCATGGATGTGGTGTGTGTGCATTGCAGCAGACTGCAGAGCTCGCAAACATTTCTCTTTTGTATTATAAAATCGTATAAGGCCTAGGAGGTCCCACATATTCATATACCYGCCATGGGATCTTGTTCCCTACTTGTCTGACTCCTTTGCTGAGCCCCTTAAATCCTCAGTCCCCAGTGAACTTGCATTGTGCTAATTCCTCCAAGCAGTGTGCACAAAATGGCACTTTCTTATTCTACTTAGTTTTCCTCAGTTTTTTCCCCTCCTCTGAATTAGGATGGAACTGTGAATTGGCACTGCCAAACTTCTGGTCCTCCAGCCTCCATGTGTTGCACAAAATTCTCACAGCCATTGCCAGCAGGACAGATATGGAGAAACTTTATGGCACATCTGTAGTTTCCTTAGGAGCATTGTTTCAAGAGCTGGCTAGAGCCCAGCACCTTCCCAGGGCGTCCAGACTGCAGCAAGTTGAACTCCGAAGATCGGGTGCTTCCAGCTCCCGTAGTGCCTTGCAGCAAGTGAGACTGGTTCGTTCCCAGCCATCTCCTGGCTGTTTTGTCAGCTTAAGGCCAACAGTGTGACACTGTCATGAAGCAGATGGGATACGTGGCAGAGGACTCAGCAGCTATGATTGGGTGCCCTGCCTTACTCATCCTCAATCTAGGTAGGTCACTCAGTAATGCATACCGAGATTTTCCCCCTCTTCTTCCTTCCATGCCTACCTCAAAGCTTTCCCACCGACCTGAGCATGTATCTCTGTGGATAGGAGACAAATGCAAGGCCATGGACAGGCATCTGTCCCTACTTGAAAGGTCTTGTGTCCCCTCTTCAGTTCCAGCTATGATATCTTTCCCCCTCACAGCTACAGCCAAGGCCTTTCCCACTGTTGGGACTCCCCTCTCCACATGGCTTAGAAAGTGCATAACAGCACAAGCAGCTGGAGCACAGTGACACCTGCTATCATACTTCTTATAATCAGCTCTCTCTTAGCTCGTGCATCCCACGTTGCTTTGTTCGAGCTACCTGTCATCTCCCGTCTCACACTTCAGCTGCTTGCCATGGGGATAAGGACTGCCCTTTCATTAGCTGCACAGCTCAGTGACCAGCGCAATCCATCCTGGTAGGATATCGCTGGGTGCTACTGCATTATAAATAATAATGAAGCAGGTAGCAGGTTTTAACCTCAAAGTAAAGGTCATGCTCATGAAAAAGAGACCAGATTATTCTGGAGGGTGAAAGTCTTCTCTCTGACCACAGAGTAGCTACAGTAGAGCAAAAATTTTGATATGCCCTAGACAGTGAATTTGCTTTTTCTGCAAGCTTTCCTATAGGGTATATCAGTTTTCTAGGGTTAAGGGTGCTTTTTGTTGCAACTATTCTGCTGTCTTTTTAAACCTACTTTGTCTAATAAAAAGTTAAGTTCTGTAGTCAAACTTTATCTRTTTTGCCAAATATGAACAGGATAAGAAGCCTCTATTTCAAACTTCTTCAAGTAACTGGAGCAAGAGTTATGCTTGCATCTAACTGAAGCTGTTTGCAAGAACAGTAAAATCCTGTCTTGTGTTTATGTTTTTGCAATGCTGTAAAAACCACCCATTTTTAGGGAAAGGAGGGACAAATGTATTTTCCTATGTTAAAGACAGAACAATTCCAGCAGTCCTCTGTGCCCAGCAGGTAAGACAGGGCTTCTCCTGTTAGGGATAGGGCTGTATATAGCTTTTTTCTAACCTGTGTAATGCAATTCCATCCTCATCCGACTCCTTAGTCTGAGACCACAGGGATTTCTGACAGCAGAAATAGTTAGTTACCCCGGGGTAAGCAGGGGATCCAGGTCTTTCACAATACGCAGATGCTGAGAAGGGGCAAATGTAGTGTTTGGCTCATTATCACATGAGATTCAGCTAGGACTCGAACTCGGGCTGGCAGCCAGCCTCTCAGCTCGGTGCGCCAGCAACCTCTGCGTGGATGTCCCTGCTTTGTTTTTCCCGTCTCTCTCTTGGAGTGTATGAGGTGTTCAGAGAGCCACCTCAGCCTCTCAGGGATATTTTAATGCGTTTATCTTTTTTCCTGACAAGCCTGTCTCTGTCTTTTGGTGTCCGTGGATTTGTGCTCCCTGSTGAACAGAAGAGCTGAGGATTGCTGCATAACATCATTCACTCACACGTACACTCCAGTGCTTATATGTAGCTCTAGTTTCTTCTCCCTAACCCCTACAAATAGCACAAATAATGCCTGCCGACACCAGCACTGCAGTCCTGCAGTTCTTGAGACCATAGTTGTAGAAGGAGCCAGCGCTCAAAGCGTTAATGGTATGTGGGAAAACGACCTGATTTCTTTCTCGGAGGTTTCTCTGTGTCATGTCTCAAGGGCATGATTTATCTTTGCTGAGGTAACTGTCGTTTATAAGCTAGGCCTTGGTTCAGGGCAGGATATCCACAGGGCTGTACTGTATAGTCTTAATGGGATAAATAAGTGGTGGGTTGCATTCCATCAAAGCACTATATTGTTTTTTCCTTGTCTCTCATTAAAATGAATAACTGAAATTTCTCCTTTGCCACTGTTTCACTCTGAGAGGATTTCTCTCTAATAGATGTCAAACTGGCCCATTAAGAAGTGGGTAATGAAACCTAGGTGCCCAAGTGAGCTATCAGCATGCAGCCCTGCACAGCCTCTCACCACGTTCAGGCTAAGTGATAAATGCTATTATAACCTCAGCTTGCTACCGCCGTCCGGACACATTAGGACTGAGCAAGCATTTTAAAATAAATTAAGATCACAAATAACTGTGTAAAACGCAGGAAGCAAGCCTCATAATTCAGGTGGATGGGCTGCAAGATTAACAGCTCAGGGAAAGCTGGACGGCAGCCCTCTCCAGTTCATCGACTCTGACACCTACTAAAATAACAAAGGGACAGTTTGGGCACAAAAAGCCAATGCCAGTTATTATTGACACTGGAGAAATGGGGAATTGGGTTGTAATTCTTGGGCATCCCAATGCCCCAGGGATGCTTCTTCCTCCCACAAGGACCAGGACTTGCTGCAAAGATGAGTCTTAGTTGATGAATGGAAGGGGACAAGCTGGGTCTGGTTTTGCTTCTCAGATCTAGCCACAGAAGATACTCAGCTGGAAAAGAACCAGTAATAAGGGTATACATCTGTAGGAGAACAGAGGTTTTCATGAGGGCTCCAGACTCATCTGCAGAAGCCATGCTGAGGGTCCTGTGGGGAGAACCACAGGGCAGTGAAGCTGGTGGAGCTGAAATTGGTTGCATAAGAAACTGCTACTAAACGAAGCCTTCTTTGGAGTTAATTGCAGCCCCCATACCAATGCCGGGAACCAACTGAGTTTTAATGCACACAGAAGAGAGCTGCAGCAGTGAAAGGCTAAGGCAGATGAATCAGTTGCACAGAGCAAGTGTCAGATCGTTAATCCATTTGGAAATCCCTAAACAGCTGCCAACAGTAAGCTGGGAGTGCATCTGTCCTGAGGGGAGGGGAGTCTGTGCGCTTCCTGGGTTTAGGTGCTTCTCAAACACCTGCTACCAGCCCAGTATCAGAGAGAAGCCCTGGGCTAGACAGGAATACAACAGTCCTTTACATCATCGTTCTGGTGGTGAGGCTCTTTCTGGCCTTGCTGGCATTCCTTGCTGGATTTTGCTCGAGTGTTGGCAATTTAGCCAGTAATTCAGAATCAATTCATACGACAATGGAAATATGGAGTAGTATTGCCAGCAAAGAAACTGCATGGAAACAGCACAGTTTCAGCAAAAAATGGCATTTCTTGTGTTTTTCTCCTAGCTTGGAAGGGGTGTTGSTTTGGGCTTTTTCCCCTCCCTCCCTCCTTTTTTTTTCTTTCTGTATGTGGATTGGCTCAATCTGGCTCTCAACCTGGTAAGAATTTAACTCTGCCACTGAAAATCAGTGAAGAGAAAATTTAGTGGAAACCTAGAGCCATCAAGCATGATGTGATTTTAGATGTATTACTTCTGTATTTTTTAAATGAAGGAAGAAAAAGACAGACASCATCTGATCTCTGGATCTCTGGGATTATGGGCACATCAGATGGTCCCACAGATGGACCGCCGGTCTCTGGGACCATCTGATAGGCCCATAATCCCAGGCAAGCCTGTAACAGGTGGTGCATTTCTACCTAGACAAGGGAAACTGTTCTCACTAACGTAGAAATTTTCAAATGTTACAGATCTGGAAGCAGTTGTATTGGTTARAGAAAATAAAAACCTATCTCTCCAGGGATCAGGGAGAAAGAAAGGAGTGGCAAAGAGCATACATGGTATACTATGAGTATAAAGATGTCCTCACCATTTTGTTCCTTTAGCATCTGAAATCTAAATCTTGTTTAATACTTTTTTTTTTTTTTTTTAAAGAGACGTTCTCTCCCTGAACCCATAGGAAACATGTTGATTCAGGTCATTTGCTCTCCCTGCCTGTAGAATCTGCTTGGGAGTCTTGTCCTGTCTAATTTCAGACTTGCTGCTCAAATATCATATGTTGAAAGCTCAGTCCTTTTTCTAACTAGATTCTTTTACTATGTCTTATGGCCCCCATGCAAACAGTGTAACAGGGGAAAAAAATGGGGATGGTGGTCAGATAGGTGAAGCTCTACTTCTTGCATTGGTCTCTGCTAAATATCTTTGTTTTTTATCCTGCAGATCATCAAGCTTGAAAAAAATGGGAATGGATACCACTATATTCTGGCAAATTTGGTGAGTTTGGATATTGCTTACTTTATATTCCCTCCTTGGTGTTTTCTTTGTTAACTAATTTTTTGCAAAGCACTATATTCATAATTATGGAGATGGCAGCCTTTTTTTTTTTTAAATCCACCTTTTGGGTAGCAAAAGTATCATAAGTCCTCTGTGGTGTTCTCCTTGTGGTGTTCTGTCCAGAGCTAGTGAGATCATTGCCAGGGTATCTCCAAGGTTTCTGGCGGGGGGTTTGTCTCCAGTTTCAAATTGCATCTTTTCCAAGCCAGTTAAGCCAACTGTCAATTAAAGCAGGGAGGTTTTTTGCATGTCATGGGCGCTTGYGCTCCTGGCATCGCCCTCTCAGCTCATTTCAATTGGGCTACCAAGAAGCTGTCAACTGCTGGTAATGAGTTGCATTTTCTACTAGTTTTAACCCCATTTCAGTGTGTACCCCCCAAGCGAAGTGTTTCATATCCCATTAGCCGTCCTGAGAGCCCCCCAGGCCCAAACGGCAGACTTGCTGATGACAGACGCACTGAGATCCCTCTGACCTGCCAGTAAACCAAAGTTGTGTAACTTTTCTGCAACTTGGTGCTAAATCAAATCTTACTGTTATGGCTCTAAGGAAAGAATTGGATTTAAGGAGTTCTTCAAGGAAAAACTTCTCCTTTTAATGCAGGGGGGCATTGCCTGAGGACAGAGCTGTGCTGGGCAGTGGCAGAGCTGTCTTTCTGAGGCCATCTGCTGTCCCCCCCAAGAAAGCTGGAGAATTTTTCTGTTTAGGGAGGTTTGGGAAGAGGTAGGAGAAAGAGAGGAATAGCCCCAATTCACCGGGAGGCTGGAGGATTTCCTCCCCAGAGCTCCTACCAGAAGAGTCATTGACTCCTCTCCTCTCYGGACGGGCCGGTCCGTCCGCAATGGCAGCGCAGCTCCGGCTGGGCTCGGCAGCCTGGGGCCAGGACTGCTCTCTGGAAGAGGGCCCCCCTGCCCCCTGTGCCAGGCAGGGGTTTGGCGGGGCGGTTGTCCTTCAGCTCTGGTCCTGYGCGTGCCCTCCGCGGGGACGCGGTGGCCCGGCGAGGTGAGCCGCACACRGCGTCCGGAGCGACTTGTCCCTTCTGCAGCTGCAGCTGCAAGGCGCTACGTCAGGCCCTGGGTAATTAAACTTTAAACTACCAATTAGTCAAGCAGTTGCTGCCCTTCTCCTTCTCTGAGTCCCAAGATAACTCTGTAATTTGCAAGACAGAAATGGCCACGTAATTACCCGCGATGCCCTCGTAGTGACCCTGCACTTCTGSGCCCCGGCTACCCTGCAATTACAAAGTTAAAAATGGTACATTGTGCAGAGGGAGACATGCAAGTTGCAGAGCAGCCAGTAACTGCAGTTACTAATTTTTTTAAAAATTATTTGCTGTAACCCAGGGCCCCAGTCGTCAGAGGTTTATGCAAGTTCCTTCATTAAAGTGAAGCAGGGAAGCTGTCTGGAGTAGTGGGGGTGTGCGTGTCGGTATGTTTTTATGTATACCCATGGGAAGGGTAAATGAGCATATCACCTCTTCTCTCTGCACAGTTTCATAAGGATAAATGCATTAAAGGCACGAGGTTGTCTGATACTCAGGTGATAGAGCTATGAAGGACGTTTCCCTGTGCATTATGATACCTCTCTCTCCCGCTTTCAGCACTCTTCTCCCATCTTTAATTTCTTTTCTTAGCCTTCACAAATGCTGAGAGGACAGAGCTGGCTAGAAGAAGGYTGCATACTCAGCCAACATGGATTATAAATAATTAACTCGGAGCAAAAGGCTTTTCAGTTCTCCAGCCCCTCCACAGCAAGGCTCTGCCTCCCGGGCTGCTCAGCGGGAGCAGTTTTCTGTCCCAGCCGCTGGTCCCTGCAGCATCCCCAGTTCTGACGGGCCCCCCAGAACTCACTGTTATTAGCAGTRCTTTTCAAGTCACTTTGATTTTTGGACAGAAGAAGGGGAGAGAAAGGACCAGAATATCTTTCCTTTGTTTTTCCTTCTGCTTAAAATCCAGCATTGCATGAGAGCCAACCTCCAGAGACAGGAATGTAAAACAATAAAAGAAAGAAGGGTGTAATCAAACAACCCGGGAAAACCATTTAAAAAAAAAGGGAACAACACTCCTCAACATTATGATGGCCCTTTCATGGGCAGGTTTCAGACGCCAAAAGCCAAATCAGTTTTCTTGATGTACTGCGCCTATGTGAGAGCTACTCGCTCATCGATYCTGTGAGGAAAATGTCAAAAGGGCTCTGAAGATCCCGTGCTCCTGAGACCACCATAGGGACGAGGAAGTAGCACATCTCCCCTGCGTGGGGATGGCCAGGGATGTTATAAGGGGGTGGCAGAATGTGTCAGCATCTGGGGGGGTTAAACACTGTGCAGATGCTTTAATTCAAGAGATCGTGGTAGCTTTAACCCTTTTCTAAGGACATCTCATTCCTGGAGTAGAGCCTTCAGAGGGTGTAACGTGCTGTAATTTATTCACACTGACTCATATACATAGTGGATAGACCTTAAATACCCCGTGTTTTCCCCTGTAGATGAGTCCTAAGGGGACAGGGTGTGCATTGCCCACACACCCACATGTACCCGCATGTGCATATCCGCACACGTAGAAGCCAGCCTGATTTTGTGGAAGTGGCACAGTTTAGAGTACTGAGTTGTAAGAGTATAAATTAAGAGCTAAAAACTGCAAATGCCTTTAGATTTCCAAAGGAGTGACTTCTTGTTCCTTGTGCTGACTGATGGAGTCCTGATTTTAGGAGTCTCATCCTGTCCCGTCAATGTGAACATAAGGGTCCTTCCCTGGTTGGGACAGGCTCTGCCTTGCAAGTCAAGGGAGCCCTCAGCTGGTTCGTGGCTGCCCATTGCTTGGTTACTTGCACTAGCTAGAGTGAGTGGATGAATTTTCAAGACCTGCCTCTTTGCCAAACTACTGAAATTTTGGGTCTCTTCCCCACGAGGGAACAATCATGGAAATGGCACATTTGAAGCAAATGTTAGGAATTTCTGGTCATATGCTTGTTCAGAGCTACACTCAGCCAAACGCAGAGTACTCTCCAGTTGCAGCAGCTCCGAATTGGTTTTGCATCAGGAACCTAAAGCAAGTAAGTTCGTGAGCAAATGCACTGGCCAAATGAGTCCTACCAAAATCATTCAAGAGAGCATTTGAACAAGGTGGGACTTGCTGCCTGGCCAGAGGCAATTCCTGAGCAAAAGGAGGGACTAGCTTTTATTAATCAATGGTTGTTTGCCCAGCGGTTGCTGTCAGGAAAGCCGTAGTAGAGTACCAAGCAGAATTTGACAAGCAGCAGCAAATGAAAGCTAGTATTTCTTAGTAGGRACAGCTTTCTTTTTCAGTGAAATTGCTGTTGCCAAGGTGAGACAATAGCATTTCTGTGTTCACAAAGAAAAATGAAATTGTTCTGCACCTTAGGCCATGGACAAACATCCTCCTCCAAATCTGGCTGTGCCTGTTGAAGGTACAAGCTCTCTTGTCTGCTCAGCCCTGCCCGTCCACGAAGGTCTGTCCCATGAARGTTTTTCTCCAATGACACTACCAGGGGAAGGGTTCATGTGAGCATTCCTGCCTCTCCTTGGGGCAGAATTGGCCAGGTCAGCACATACCTCCTTCCGCAGTGATTTCTTTGTCTGGTCTGATTTTGCAGCTAAGGGATGGTGAGGTGCAGCTGGGGAGCCCCCCCCCCCCCGAGGCTTATCAGCCAGTACAGCCATTTGTACACAAAATGTCAATGGCTTTTGCAAACCCATGAAAACTGGATCCTCAGCCACTACCCACTAGAGTTACTCCAATTAGCTTTCACCAGCTGCCGGTCTGTATATTTGTCAGGTATACCAGCATAAGGGTTTTGCAGTCCTCTCCCTCCMTCCCTCTCTGTCCCTGCTCTCTCTGCTTTTCCTTTTAGAGCTCAAAGAGGTTTGGCAAGTTTAAGAAGTGTTTGTTTCTGTGGGTTTTATTTTTCTAAGCTTTGTTCTCAGCCTTTGAGAGCATCAGTCTACTAACCACAAAGGAAAAAAATACAGTCAATCCTCTCAGAGGAGCAAGCTTAGAAACTTCTGGGATTCCTTTCTTTTGATGTTGCAAACTTTTTCCCTATAACCTTGGCTTCATGTGTCTGTTCGTCTTATGCCAGGGATGTAGGTTGACTACTGTCAGTAATGGGAGAACATCAGCTCTCTTGGGCAAAGAAAAATCTTTGTCTTAAAATAAGTGACATTCCTGTGACCTGTCTTTAAAAGAAAAGTATTAAGGACAGCTGCCATATATGGTGTTTTAGCTTTTTTTTTTTTTTTTCCCTGAGCATTATTCCAGGTTCTTCTTTTAGCAGATGCTCTGGTTTGAAGTTGAATAGGTAAGTGTATGAGTTTGCTGATGCTAGGGTGGCAGGGAAGAGAAAAGATAAGAACAGTGTCGATTAGCAAAGGTAAGCATTTTTTTTCTATGCCATTTTATATCAGCATGTGTCAGTGCTGAGTTAGGCCATGGACAGAGTTTCACTTTGCAAGCAGCTGTGATGGTTTCAGAGGTTACCAGTGCAGCAGTTTTCCAGCACAGTGACTTGCACAGGACGTAGACTAAATCCGCAGGTTTAGTTCAGTTCACCTGTAGTTTAAATGTGCTTTTTCCTGAAAATGGAAGTGGAGATCTTGGGAGAAATTCTGCACCACCAGGGCTGAGACATGGTAACCTGAGACAGACTGCAACCCTTGGAAGGATTTTTGCTGAAGCTAATGAGGTCTCATAAATATGAGTGACTTACTGTGGCTTAAAAAAAATTACTGAGCATCAGGTGAGCAAATGACATTATATTACAGCCACTGGAAGGAAAAATGGTTTTGCTTAGATCTCAGCAAAAGGGTGTCAAGCTAACAGGTTTCCTCTCCCATTTGCAATCTCCTAATCCATTAGCCTGGCTCATCTGGCAAGGATTAACTTGTAAATCCATGATATCTTTCTCATGGTGACTTCATCAGTGCTTATTTCTACTCTGAACTTGCCTTTCTTCAGCTTCCTCCACCAGATTTATGTCTTTGTTTGCTAGACTGAATATTCCATTAGTGAAGTTTTGTTCCTTGTGTAGATACTTGTAAATTGTGATCAAGTCACCCCTTAATCATATCTTTGATTGAGGTCCTGGAATCTGTCACTATAGGGCATGTTTCCCAAACATTTAAATCAGCTTCTTCTCTGAAAGCTCTCTAAAGTACAAACTTCCACCTAGAAGTCTGTCTGTCTGCCTGGACTGAGGTTTCCAAGATCTGTATGATCATTTATTCCCAGTATGTTGTGCAGCAATAGGACTGGGCTGACGCAAGCAATAACAACACACACAAAAAAAATCTTATTCCTGCCGAACTATACAAAATCAAGTTATTGGTCACTTCCAACCATGTGTGCTTCAAGTGTGGATCCTCACCTGACTTAGTTTGCTTGGTGCCAATAGACCAGCGCAAAACAGACTCCACAAACTTCAAGGCTGGGACTCTATCTGACAGCGTGCCCCCTCCCCGCACCTTTCTTTTCGCTTTCTTTCTCCTTCATTTGATTCTTTGTTATAGCGAGGACTTGCATGTTTTGCTGCCACAATAGGATTTGACATATTAATAATTTTGCAGACGAGAAGAAGTCATTTCCTGTTGGAAAGCATGCTGGAATGATACTTGAGCAGATGGGCTCTTTTTGACATACCCTCCTTCTTAATACAAAGTGATGGGAGTGAGGAATGATGCTTTACTGGAGAAGTCAAGCTTGAAGATAATTTGGTATATTAGGAATGCTCTGTCTGGAAACACTCCACTTGGCACTCCCTGCAGGATGATCCAGAGTACCTTGGAATGACAGAAGCCACTTTGTATTCACTCGACTGATCTACAGCAATTCAGAAGCAGTTGTTTTGTTTTGCAAAGTTTCTTATAATCATAAAGTCTGTTAGCAGGAGGCAGTCTGGCATGGCAGGCCATACATGCATTGCATCTAAAGAGAGCCAAGCCATTTTCCTGATGCTGCCATAGATTTCTAGGTGAGCTTGGGTGAATTGCTTAAACTCGCTCTTGCTCCTCCTGCCTCATTTGTGAAACAAAGAAGACAGCCATGCACAGTGGAAGAGGTTACCTCAAAACTGCTTTTGAAGAGAAATTCAGATTTCACTAAGCAATGAAAAAATATTCTCTTCCTGGAGATAACTCCACTATAAGAAATAAAAACAATTATAAGCTTCTGTGCGTAATGCCCTAATCCATCTTTCTTAATTTGCATTAAACTAGAACATTTTTGTGGTCTCCCTCCCATAATAACAGCAGAGCAGTTGCAGTGGGGCGTGCCCACAGCTCCTGCAGCTCCTGCCTTGGGAGTGATGGAGATGCTCACGCCAGTGAGAGAACCCCAAGTAATATTTTGGTGTAGGGCACAGGTTCATAAAAAGAAAATAAGTAGACTCCAGTCTGTTCATCCCAGACAAAAAAGGACTGAGAAACCTTACTCAGAGGACAGTGCACTTATTACTGGGATGAGGGGGCTGTGTTTTGGTTCAGCCAGCAAGCCCTCTCCAGGCAGTCCAAGAGAAAGGGGCCTTTTCTCTGTGTCCTCGTTCAGAGATGAGCATTACCAGTCTCAGTGGAGGATATGGAGGGTGGAGAAGATGCAAAGGGAAGAGAAAAAATAACAGCATTTCTCAGAAATTTGACAGTCTTCAAGGAGACTCTCTGAAAGGCCCTCCTCTCAGGAGAAGCCAAGACTTAAAGTAAAGGTGCAGAGATTTTGAACCGTGCTGTGGTTGGGCTGCATGAAGGTTTATGAGAAGAGCAGCTGCAGCCTACCAGGAGCTCAGGCCTCTCTGGCTGTCAGCAGAGCTTCAAACGCCCAGTTATACTGTAGGAGGTGCCCTGTAGGGCAAATGGCAGCAATTAATACCAATTTACTGAAATACAGAGAGAATTTGAAGGTGTGGAGCTGTGGCTTGTTGTCTGTTGATGTCAGGACACAACAGATATGGAAGTGAGCTGCTTCGCCACTGCTGCTGTTGCCCTGCAGATCAGCAGGGATGGAGGAGAGGGACTCRTAGCCTGCAGCACTCCTAGGAACGGGAGAGACCAGGCAGCTCTCCTTCTCCATCACTTCACCGTGTCAGCTCATGTCTGCGCTCCCCGCACAGGACGAGCAGTGCTGCCTGGTGTCGTTGGTGCCCTGTGAGGAGGCAGAGGTTTAAAACGATGAGGCAGCTAAAGACGAGCGTGGAAGGGGACGTGCAGGGGCCTAAGTGATGTTGGCAGATCTGAAGATGGTCACGCGCAAGGGGATGAGGGCTTTCCCTGTGCCGTCTGACAGCAGCCTGTGCTGCCCACTCAATGTCTCGCCTCCTGATGATGTTCTGGGTATAAATAAGGAGCTGGCTGATTTCTGGAGGACTTTCTTTTCAAGGCAGATCCCTTCTGGGCTGGTTAATCAAGATGGATTCATGAGGCCCATTTCAAGCCATCAGTCTTCCTGCATTATGCATTGCCTTTGATGACTGAGCCCACAAGCAGTGGAGAGGAATATAAATGTGTGACTTGCTGACACCTCTCCGAGGAACCACAGCAGTGAATGGGATAGTAAACAACCTCTGGCTGAAAAACGGTTTCAGTTTAAGCACAGCATAAAGAACAGATGCAGCAAGGAAAACACAATGAGGAAGGAACCCTTCCCAATACAGCCATGTTTTCCTTTTGCTCTTTGAAGGCATTAAGGTCTTTAGCAGCTGTCCATATTATTTACTAACAGCAGGACTTCTCCATGTAATTGCTTTGCGAGGTTCATTAAAGTGGAGAGAACAGTCCACGATATGGATTAAAGAACAGGTTTTCTCCTTTGAGCCAAGCCTGGCTGCTGTCCACGCCATGCATTTCAGCTGCTGAGAGTCAGAGCTGGCGTGGAGGAGGGCAGCTGCCTCAGCCCGTTGGCACCAGTGGGCCCAGATTTCTGTGGTTTATTGTCAGCCCGTAGTTCAATGTCTTTCAGAGTAAACCAAGTGTTTTCCAGGTGTACGCAAGGCGGGAGGCCGTATTTCCTGGTTTGCCAAGCTGATTTTGCAAAGCAAATTTAAATCCAGGGAACAGCTAGTCCTGCTGTAGGCACGGTGGACCGCAGATGCGGTGTCCCTTCCAGCCCGGGTTCACCGCCTCCCAGAGCGGGCTGAGCCTGCTGAAATGTTGTCTCCCTTGGAGTCCCTGCATCCAGGCACTGCCCCACTCAGGAACTGGGGGACTTCCGTGGTGCCTCCAAGTCCTGCTGCACCTGGTTTCCTGGGGGTGTTGGTACCGAACCTGTGCTGGAGCGTGAGATCCTGTATTCCTGCTGTTCCTCTGATTTCCCCAGGGACAGACAGTTCTCCATGAGGAGCTGAAACCAGATACCTGCTTGCCCAACAAATAGGCCCCAAGCGGTTCAGGTCTAAAGAGCCTGGAGAAGGGCCACTTCCATCCAATTCCAGGGATTCTGCCCGTTTCCCTGAACAGATGTGGCTGCAAAGCTGACTTTTTCTATTCTTTAGCACATTTTTGGAACAGTTCTGGCCCTTAAGGGCCCAGGGAATATTTCATTCCAGTACTTGTCCACTTCCTACTGGTTTTGATTTGATGCCAAAGGGAAGCAATTCTATGCTGGTTCCTTTCCAAATTGCTTGATACTGAAGCTATTGCTGCAAGCACCTCTGCTGCTCCACAGCAGTGGAGTGCAATCTCTCCTTAGCGATTTACTGATGTCAAACTGTAACTCTTTTCCTATCCAATCTTACTGTCTAGAATGATAACTTTCCTACTTTTTAGGCCCTTTCTCTGTTGGATAAGTATTGTGTATGTTTGCATTTCTTTCAGATTTCACTTATGCTGTGGCTGTCACAAATGTCTGTTGCAACTGCCTTCCTCCCCTTGATCTGTTAACAAATTTTACAGTCTTTAATCTTGGAGATCCAGTTTCTCAATGTTCTTATTCTCAGTACTTCCTGGTAATGTGAGGCTTTACATAATTAATATTTGTGATGCCATGCCCAGGACTGGATGCGGTCCAGCGCAAAAGGGACCCGTACAACAGCACACCCATCACAGTTGGGAGGTCACACTGCATGCACACAGAGACCTGCGGTGGCAAGGGGAGCTTCTGCAGCCTTCAGATTCCCCCAAAACCTTTCCCTGATGTACTCACATAGAGTTGTACTATATAAAACTTTGATATTAGGGATGACAGATTGTATTTATTACTCACATAGTGTTATTGTTCTCTGCTAAATTCGCTAATGATGAAATAACTGGTGATAATATTCCACAGTGGGTTAGACAATTACATCCCAGATGGGACAGCTGCTCTCTTCATCTCCATCCCACATTTTTTGCAGACTCAGTTACAAACTCAGGGCTAGCCCAGACTTCTGCTTTTTATTTCCTGAATTCTAAATCAGACAGATTGAAAACTAAATAAAAGGTCCCTTTTTTTGCAAGATGTGGCTATAGTTAGGACAAGATGATGGATGATTGATGGCTTCTTTACTTGCAAAAATTGTAATTCTCCTGTTTTAATCTTTCCTGCAAGCCTTGACTGATATTCCAGAAAGATAGATAAACACATTTAATTCCTGATACCACTTTGTGAATAGAAGCACCTTCAAAAGACAATTTGTGTAACGTTTGATATATATTCTTGTTTATATCTTAGACAGCAAGAATTCATCACCACTGGGAATTGGTTCCTAAAATTTCTGACCACCGGTATTCCCAGTTTGACTACATTACACTGGCAGATTAGCTGTCATGTCACCCAGCCCTGCTCTAAGCAGATTTCTGTGGTGCAATGATTAAAATTCCTTTGTAATTAGGACCATTCCTGTACTAACCTTGTRCTGGGGCATGTGGAGGAGGGATAACAGGTGAAAGCAGTTATTTCAGCAGCTGATAACAGCTGAAATGCAAAGACATAGTCAAGGTTAGATGACATCCTCCCTGGTCCCATCTGTTTTAAACAATTGGGAAAACTTCAGAGGTCTCCACGCTTTTTAACCAACCTGAATTATGTCAAAAAATGACTTGAGGGGAAAACTAATCTAATCTTCAGGAAGAATTCATTCCTTTTGTCTATTCACATCAATTTAAATTTTTTTATAAGATGAATCCGATGAATATCATTGAATACTTGCTTCAGCTTCAAAAAGCTTTGGTTTGGGGAAAACAGTGAAAGACAGTTTTCAACCCCTGCTGTCCAGTCACTGGTGTTGTAACCTTTTTTGAGTTTTACCATTTAAATCTGCTCAATGAGGGACTGGGACACTAGGCAGGACATCCTACTCATACTCTCTTGTGAACTTGCACTTTTCTTCATGCCTTTGTTGGCCTTCCAAGGAGGAGCTGGTGGCACAAACTTCAAGTTGCTGCATGATAGTTTCTTTTGACAGATTTTCTTCCCCTGAGTACCTCCCAGGAGCAAAATGTCAGTGTAATTTGGTCCTAGCCATGAATAACCAGTTGGCAACCTGTGAGGTTCCTCTTACTGAACCTTAGGAGCTCTATGTGTCAAAAAACGCTTGGCCTGAAATGCATTAAAATGTCAGGAACAGTTATCCTACTGCATTTCCTGTTCATTAATCATAGCTTTGGCTTTCTGAAACCCCTACGCTAGCAATTACAAACAAGATTGATGTGGGCTAAACCAGCATTCTGAGGAATACATACAAAATATCACTGCATGGTTTTTTTTTTTTACCTAAATCACTGCACTTTGAAGCAAAATAAATCATATTTGGAGCATCTGTACATCTACATCCAATCCTAAACCAGTAAGAGGATGCTAAATTGCTCACAAAAAGCAGGAAGAAAAAGTGTGAAAGTCTCTAAAGACATTTTTGAGTCATTTGTGACTTCCTTGGTCTGACATTGATGTGAGAGGGCAATTTAGTCTTTTCCTTGCAAGCTGTCTGCTCCCACAACAGGTTTCCATCTGACAGCTTGACCCTGACCTTGGACGTTAATGAACTAACTAGCTCCCCCAGCCCATGCACAGAGAGCACCACTTTGGAAACCCAGTGAGTCTTTTGTGGGAGGGGTGTGTTTTGGCTTTTCTAACTCACAGCATCATCACGTATATTGGGAGAATGCAAGATCCAAAAGGTGCCTGGAGAGGACATAGAACAGCAGCACATCATGGAGGGGAGAGGGAAAGCAAAGCTGCATCATGTATGTTCCATTCATTTTCCCTCGTGCGTTATGGTTTCTCATGATACTAGTGAAACTAATTAGCTGCATCTCTTGTGCCTGTACTCCAAAAGAAAACACCAGACTTCTGCCTGTCTCCACACAATGGCCAAGCAGGAGAGCAAACCCCTGTTCAAGCTCCCTCTGCTTTGGGCAAGGGGGCACAGCAAAGAGTTTCTCAAATTTGGAGCGCTGAAAAGATAGGATCAAAGCAAGGAGGCCAAAATATGACCTTGCTTGCAGTGTCTCTCTATTAATTTGCCTCTGATTCAACTGAAGTGTTTCAGCAGTTGCTTTTTATGTACCTGTGAATTACCGGTGACAGCAATTCCACGCCACCACCCCAGTATACCTGTGGATTTGTGCACTTGTGTTCATCACACAGGGTGGGCAAGAGGTAGGGGAAAACAGTAGAGAAATGAGAGAAATGAATTTCACCAGTAATCTGAGGTGCAAAAAATGCCTTTTTCTCCCAAAGTAAGCAAATCCTATACCCTGTCTTTTCTAACAGCTGGACTCCTTTGACAAGCTAACTGACCACATACTTTTTAACCTACTGAAAATTCATTATTCAGGATTTGTTTTTTCTGCAAACCGTAACTTGAAAAGGAGTTGCCTCTCCATTGGTAACTGAATGCATAAAAGCTAGAGATGGCTGAATAATTATTTCTAATAAATGTTTGTTGAGAATTTTGATATTTTCATCCAAGCATTATCTGAAATATATTTTTCCATTATTCTGCTAGCTTTCTTGCAAAGGAGCTATTATTAATATGACTATTCATCTCTGGATGGAAACAGCAGGATGCATCCCGCTCAGAGCCCTCCTGTTGCCTGTGAGAAAGGCAAATTCACCCCATGGTGTGGGAAATGGACCTTGTCCTAGAGTTCAGGATCTTGCTTAGCAGAGGGAAGAGATTTTTCTAAGCCAGCTGCCTTATTCATAGATAGGCAGGTTTCCTATTATCCACCCAGAAATGTGTTCCTCCGATGACCTTCTCTTGTTTTTGTCTCCTGTACTAGGGATTCATGGATATTGACCTGACAAAATTCAAGGAGAGTGGAGCCAATGTCACTGGCTTCCAGCTGGTGAATTACACAGATGCTGTTCCAGCTAGGATCATGCAGCAGTGGAAGAATAGTGATGCCAGGGAACATCCTCGTGTGGACTGGAAGAGGCCAAAGGCAAGTGGTATAGAAAACCGTTTAATTTAGGCAGGGTCTTGCCTCTTTGTGATCACACTGAGCTCTTGAATCTTGCTTTTCTTGCTCCTAAAACCCTGTCACTTAATATAGTTGTGAACTTTATCCACTCCATGTGTCTCAACACTGTCTGAATGTTACTAAGCAGTAGCTGCTGCCTGCTAAGAAATGCACAAGATGATAGTGTATTCACTCAGTCTCCCAGTTTTCACCCTTCTTAAAGCTAAGGATTAAACATCTCCTCCTGTTTAGGATTAAAAAAAACAAAAAACTCACTAGCTCCTTAACTGTTGACTTGTTTGCTAGATCTCTAATGATAATAAATTCTCTCCAGATTTTCTTACCAAGCATTTCAAGTCACTGTACAACAGCCAACAAGTATATGTTAATTCCTGACACAAAAGACTGAAGCTGTCAAGAAGGGAGAAACGGGTTGTTTTTTTTCTATTTGACATTTGAAAACAAATATACACACTTGTGGCAAACACCTAGAAATAGAAATGGCAACCTTGGAAAAATGAGTTTGAGAAAGTTGCAAACAAATAAATTGGTAGATGATCAAGGAATTAACTCTAATGGTTGCCATTCACCCTAGAGTTTTATACTGTTTCCTATACAAGTTTCTGCTTGAATAAACTCATCTTTTGCATAATTTTTGCTTATTCAAGCAGAGTTTTCTGGTTTCCATATAAGACCAGAAAGGGTGACATATCTTTTATTTTTGAGTATCATATAGCCTCATATTCACACTGTATAATGTATTTCTTAGAAGCTCATTTTCATGAATCTAACTAAATAGAAAGACTCAGGTAACAGGTGAATGCCTTGTAAGGTTCAGGGAGCACAATCTGATGGCAATTCAGCTAGAACAAAAGGCAAGCACAGCAGCCCTTAGTCCTGCATCAGGAGCTGCTCTTTCCCTCTCGAATCCTCTGGGGTACAAGGTTCCAACTTTCAGAAGTCAACAAGACAGTAGTGATTAGAGGAAGTGAGATGCTGGAAGGATAAAAACAGAACAAAACCATCTGAAAACTTGCCGTGAGGAGAACCACTGTAACAAGCATGAGGGCAGCTAACCCTAACGAACGATGTGCAACTCCCCTTCTCTTTCTAGTACACGTCTGCTCTTACTTACGACGGGGTTCGGGTGATGGCAGAGGCGTTTCAGAACCTGCGGAGGCAGAGGATTGACATCTCCCGTCGCGGGAATGCCGGGGACTGTCTCGCCAACCCAGCTGTCCCCTGGGGCCAAGGCATTGACATTCAGAGAGCACTGCAGCAGGTTAGACACCGAGCCAATGCCGGTCGCGGACATTCGTACAATAACGGATGGGAAGCTGAGGTGGGGCTGGGGAAGACGGATGCTTAGCAGCAGAAATGCCAAAAGGCTCAAGCAGACTGAGGAATGGGTCTTTCCAGATTAGAGTCAGGTCTCTAAAAGAGCTCAGGAATGCCCTTGTTTCCTTTAATTTCTGTTGGAGTTCTGGGATTGAAAAGCCACAATACTCTCCCATGAAATCATATTTCCCTATTTTTATCTTCACCACTACCTCAAATCATGTTTTTTGAAGCTCCTTCAATTCTTTGTGAGCTTGGCTTCAGTTCCAGACTATTAATGAAGTTCAAAGCTATGTGAATTTTGCCTTATGTGTTCGCTTTTGTCAGAATGTTTTCAAAGCCAAAATTACAGCTTGTTTCTTACTGTAAGGATTGGTAAGAGTCTTAATAACAGCCATTTTGAAAATTTATTCCTTAATAATTTGAAAATCTTCCTTTTGCATGCTGCATAAAACTTTAGATTTTTGAATAAGCAAAATCTAAACTAAACTTATAGCAAGATGGAAAAACATCAAACTTACCAAAGATGTAGCAAGGCAGTACACTTCAAAATTTCATTAAACCTCAAGACTGACATTCATTGCTAGTGTTCTTCTTTTTTCAGACATATACTCTACTTTTTTCTCATAGTTTGTGCTAAATTTATTTCAAAAATAGATGATTCCTTGGAAATACTGTTAGTTCAGTGTTATCCAAATATAGCTTATCCCATCTTCTTTCCTTAACTATGAAGGCAAGAAGAACAAAATTAGCTTGGTTATTTTGTGCCACACATAAATTTTGCCAAGTATTTTGTTTTGATTTGGTTTGAGTTTACTGGTAAATAAGGATTCTTTTAAAACCAAATCTTACACTTGATTTGATTTGATTGCTTGGATTTGATTTATTCCCAGGCCTGCTATTGACTGTCTGTGTGACCTTGGGCAAATCACTGTCATAGCTTTTCCAAATTCTTATAATAAAATCAGCCTCCTTGATGCATTAGGGAGATCGGTTACCTAATAAACATGAAATACTTGGAAGTCATCTGATGAACCATGGGCACTCAAGCATTTTCCTTCATTGTATTTACGAGAAGAGGAGATTAAAATTAGATCTGCTTGGAAAATACAATTTTGTGTGTGTGTGTGTGTGAAAATCTGAAGTTTGCCTCTCATCTCTTCATTAAGGCAATTTCAAAACTCTTCATTTTTTAACAGCAGTGCATTTGAGCAAAGAACACAAAGAACTACTTGCAAAATTTGTTTCTTTACCATTGAAAAATTACCATTGAAAAATTATCATTCTCCAAATGTTTGACCAGTTTAATCATGATGATCAGAATAAAAGGCTCTGAAACTTGTAGGAGAAGAAGGAAATTCCTTGGGAAGTTTTAACTATGAATTTAATAATCATCTAGCACTTAGTATTGTAGCAATAGCTACATTATAGAAAGAGGCAGATGGAAATAGAAAGAATTTATGATTAGACTGAGGGTTTGAGTTATCCATTCTACAAAGATTCACAGTTACAGCAATTCTTACGTATATTCACAGTGTGCTTTTTCTTCACCTTCCATTTGCTAATGCCTAAAATTTTATGATCTGTTTAAAAGAAAAAAAGTTTCTCTACTCAAATGTCTTGAATAAGCTCCTGAATTGCCTCATTTCTGTTTAGTGTAGGAAGGAGTCATGGATGGCAGGAGCAAAAATGAAAAGCAATTTCAAATAGTCTGCAATTTTTCAGAAACAGAAATCTAACACATTTGAGAAAAATGTATGCTTTTATTAAAGAAAGGTAAGATTTTTTTGCAAGAGATGCTCACAAAATATTACTTTAATCCAATCCCTTGAGGCTTCAGTTCTACTTTGAAAAGATTATAATTATTTTTGACAGATTTTTTTTATAATCTTATTTTGTAACCAGATCTACAAAGTAGAAAGCCAGTCCCCAGCTGCTGAATAAACCTGTAAACCAGAAGGCACTCAATAGCACCCTTCCCTTCCAGCTTGTCCGGCACTAGAACCATACACAAATGTGCTGAAATGCTGCACATGTCCACTTTGCTTTAGTGGTGCTTCGCACTGTTGAAATCAGTCCTCTGATTCCAAGGGCAAGCTATTCTCACTACAAAAAGAGACAAATATGTGTGCATCAATGAGAAAGAGCTGCATCTAGCTGATGAAAGGACAGTTTTGGTCAAGCAAGCAAGTTTTGAGAGGAGTCTCAGAGGAAGGGTAGATGACTCCAGCCTTGTGGGGAGAAACCCCTTTTGCCATTTAAGTGCTGTGGGGATATCACAGGGTTAAGATTTCTTCCATACACATAAAAGGAATAGGGGTTGTGCACTAGTCTTTATAGTGTATGAAGCTATAATGCAGGAGTACCCTGTGGCCTGAGTTTCAGAGTCACTCAGGACCTGAAAAGAAAGCCAAAGAGGCCATCAAAGGAGCAGGCGGGGGAATGCTTAGGAAAATAGTGCTATTGCAATGTTGTTCCCTGTGAGAAGGGGCACGCATGTTTCTCCAGATGTCACCGTGTATACCTCTTGACTTGAAGGAGCTTTAGAAAATACAGGCAGATGTTAGTTTTCATGACAAACCTTTGTGATAATAGCTGGAAAACAAACACAGCTTAAGCGGATTAGCAGCAGATTTCCTTCTCGATATATTCGCGTTTCTTCACCATGCGCCTTTATTCTGAGGATCTCAGAGCACTTTTCAAAAGGCAGCTAAATACCTGTTCCCATTTTACATGTGGTAACACATGAGTTTCAGGGAGAAGAGATCTGCCCAGAGTTAGTGGAAGGACTGAGAACAAACTTTTAATTCACAATCCGGTGGCCTCAGTATTCCTCCACATGGTCTCTACAGAGACCCAAACTCACACTCATATTCCTGCTTCGTGCTGCTCAGGTCTTGCATGCCGTAACTGCAGTTGTAGACTCTTTTCCACACCAGGCTGGCATGGTTGCAACAGCTCAAATGGCTGCACTGAAAGGAAAAGTTCAGGAAGTGGGATGTGATGCCTGAGCAGTGCTCTTCAGCTCAACAGTGTTATCAGCAGAGATTTATGACTCAAAGTTGCCTATGCGAATCTCATTTACAATACTAAATTGTCAGGTTTTATTAGGCTGGTGCATCGGGTAATTAAATTTGTTTTAAACTGATAGACTCCTCTCCAGCGAAGAATGGCAGCTGGGAGCTATGGCCACAGTTTCATATTTCTTGTAAATACAATTCCAGATTTGGACTGACAAGCTCTTTAGCAAAGCCTGATTTCTGGTCAGATTTAGACAATGTGACCAGACACAAAACCCAGGGAGTTCAGAGCTGATTTAGCACAGTGTCACATCCCAAGAAGTGATGGGCTCACACACATGATCTAGCTCTCGTGCCTCGCTGAGCTCAGTAACAGACCGCTAAATTTTAAGAGAAGGAGCTTTATCTCATGTGTGCACATAGCCAGTCCCTGTGCCCTACTAGGCACGCTGTAAAGAGTGAAACCAAGTGGAAGCCTGGTGTTGGACAGACATCCCGTCTGCTGTATGTATCCTGGTGGATACAACTGCATTCTGCATCCTTCTGCCCCTCGCCACTCGCTGCTGCAGAACAACAACAGTGTGCAATGCTGACCAATTTCCTCTCTTCCTTGGTTTTTATGTTTTTAAGGTCCGTTTTGAAGGGTTATCTGGCAACGTTCAGTTTAATGAGAAGGGACGGAGGACCAACTACACCCTGCAAGTGATTGAGATGAAACATGATGGGATCAGAAAGGTAAAATAGAGAGTAACTTCAGATCCTGTGCTAGGCACCAGCCCAGCATTTGTGTTACGGCATGGTTAGGCCTCAAAGGCCATTTCTGTTCATGAAAGCTTGCAAGGAGAGTCACTGTGAGTGTAATCCCAGCTCTCTACATGAGGAAAGCCAAGCACTAGGGAGAACTCATGGTATCTTACTATAATAATATGGAAAGGATTGTCAGGAGCAGCAATGGCATGTGTACTCAGCTGAAGAGACTGTGGAGCAGAGATTTCCAGAGTAGTGAAAGCTTGGCCCACTCAGTCCATACTGCTTCTTCTTACTGGCAGAACATATTGGCTCAGGACCAGCTACACAACTTTGTGTTTTTGCTCCCCCACTTTTCCTTTCCAAGCAATGAAGAGAGGCAGAGCCATGCAGAATCTGTCTGCCCTAACCCATATAGATGAACYCTTTATGTTGGCCTAATTCTGCTCTCCTCAAAGTGATGAGCCATCCCACTAACCATGCCCTGATTGCTATGCAATTATTTGTGAAATTCTGGAATCTTGGTCTCTTTTTATATCCTAAGCACTTTGAAAAATCTGGCCTTTTTTAGGGGTACTGAGCCATTGAAACACAGGCCCTTTTGAAAATCTGACTCCATGAAGTTATATCCCATGTTAGATATTATCTTTCTGAAAAACAAAGAGTAACTCAGTTTTTCTACAAATAGAGGACATCTACTAAATAATTTGGAATGCAGCATTTACTGGAACCCATCTGCACCCCCTCACTCCCCAGAAAAATAAAATATATGTTTGAAACTAAGAAAAACTTCAAATGACAGTAGTTCCACCTTTACAGGTTGAACTCCCTGTGCCTCAATTCACGCTTGCCCCTGAGAGCAGCAGATGTGAGATCAGAGCCCACCATAGAGTCAAGCATGAATCAGCAGTGTCATGCAAAAAAAGCAAGTTTCTCACTGAGAAACAGAAGGAGCATTTTTTCTAAAATATGCAAAGTGATCTTCCTGCTGTACTTGGTATTCATAAGAGGTATTATTTGAGCTTGGGGCTCTGAACTTCAAGAAAGATGTTGGCAAACTGGAGGGAGTCTAGAGGAGAAGAAATAGAATGGCTAAATGTCTTGATTTTGCTGTGTATTTACTGACAGAAGTGATATTTATTTAGAAGTCACATCCATTACTGCCAAGATTGTAGATCCTCTAAGTAGTGCAAAACAAATATACATATCTCCATTTATGTTGCGCAAGGACAGAGCTTTGGAAGCTCTTTCCTCACCTTCTTTTCTTTTTCTCTGTGCAGTGAAGAGAGTTGAGAAGCCTGAGTAGAGCTTTTCTCTTCTTGAATTGTTATGATCTCTAATCTGCCATCAGCAGGCTCCTGGTCGTGCCCTGTGTTAATACCCCTTCCCATTTACTGTAGTAAGAAATCCCTTCCACATGACCAGAGCTCAGGCAACTTCATACTTACATGAGGTGATGGAAAGCCTCTTATAAAATCAAGCCCTCAAAGTGGATAACCTCAAAGATGATCTTCCTATTGATCTTTGCTGGCACCCTGCTTTGCCTGCAAGCAGTGATAGTTCAGACCGAATCCCTGATTATTAATAAGCACAGCTTAACATGGAAATTCTGCCTGTTACAGCTGTTTAGTTTTATTCATAACTCCAAACTTTTTGACATTTTCCAGGGTTTGTTTCTTTCTTGCTTGAATTTTTGTCCTGTTTTTTTCAAGATGTCCTGAGAGTCAGCCCTATGTTCATGCAGGCTTTCAGCTGTGGGATAGCATTTGATTGACCTATAAGATCTGGACGTGCAGCAGGCATGCTCGCCACTAGAAAAATACGAAGAACTTATCACAAAGGGGATGTGGGGAGAGGGCAGGGAATTGCGATAATTCCCCAGTGCTGTGTTCTAGTTGTTTTTATGTGCTTAGATGCACTCTGCTACCCTGCACATGATGTACGTTATTCTCAGGATGGAGGCATGGCAGGAAGGGGTAGTTCCTGGTTCCACTGGCAAAAGAGATCAAAACTTCAGGAGATGAGATCTCTGTTTGGGTATGAATATGCAGAGAGAGCTGACTTTTCTAGGCCTATCCTGTTAGTGTAACTTGGTTAATATATGAAAGACATATTGGTGAGATGTCCCGGTCTGTATTTGGCAGATTGGTTATTGGAATGAAGATGAGAAGTTAGTTCCAGCAGCCATGGATACTCAAAGCGGCAATGAGTCCACAAGTCTTCAGAACAGGACTTACATAGTCACAACTATCCTAGTAAGTTCTTGACTTCTATTCCAGCTCTCCCTCTCCCCCTCTGCTGGTGTGCTAGCTCCCTCTTCCCTCTTGCATGCTTTCCTTTGTAATATATAATTTATATAATAATAGTAACAACAACAACAACACTTACTGCTTCCTGTTGGGTCCATAAAGGTATCTCAAAATTGCTGTGGCTAATTAAATAAGCATTTAAGGGATCTCACATGTAAGTGCAGGAAATACAAAAGATTATGTCAAGACAGTAGAGGCATCAGCATAGGTAAATTAGGAACATTATACATGTGCTTTGTATTTAGCCCACAGAATGGGGGCTGTACTTTTGAGAAGGATAGGCTAAATTATGCAGAGAGGCTGAATCATAGCTTTAAAAACAAATCTGCACTATAATCGTGAAGGAACAATAGGTGCCTCATAATATATGGTATCATGTATTGTGTCATTGCATAAACTTACCTTCCAGAAACTGATGAAATTTTATTAAGTTGTTTGTTGAATACTTACTGTGAGTCTATAGAGAAGATGACACAGTACCCAAACCCAGTTAAACATCTCTAGGGCTCTCTCCTGCCAAGCAAATTTGATTCTGCCAGTGCCCACATAGATAGACATGCCTCTAAAAATTCACTGGTTGGACGCACTAAATATCCTTTGTGGAACAGCACTGAAAGGCTGTTGCCCAAATACCACCAGCTACTATGTTCTCATCAGGTCTGTCACAACAGGAGCTACCCCCAATTCTGTACAACTAAATAGAAAAGGCCGTAATAAAAATCACCCTTACCACCTTCTAAAATGACTCCCTCATGTATTGACTGTGCCTTTTGGTAAAGGACCACAGAGCTGGGATTTTGCAAGAGGACCAGAAGCTATACACTGTGCTCTAGTCTGAGAGCCTGAGGTGCATCTCTAGAAAGGTGAAGTGTGGCTCAATTTTTGTCTTCTCTGTGCCAGGAAGACCCATATGTGATGCTCAAGAAGAATGCCAACCAGTTTGAAGGCAATGAGAGATATGAAGGCTACTGTGTGGAGCTCGCTGCGGAGATCGCCAAGCATGTTGGCTACCACTACAGGCTGGAGATTGTCAGAGATGGGAAGTATGGAGCCCGCGACCCAGACACTAAAACGTGGAACGGCATGGTGGGAGAACTGGTTTATGGGGTAAGTTTGCAACATCGACCATTGTTTTTAACTCTTGTCTTGAGAACAAATTCAAGTCCTAAAATAAAAGGGAGCCTTTCTCCTACCTGTCAACTCCTCAGCCTTCTGTCAGTGCAACCTCCCTGCTACCCCTGCTCTCTCATTAGTCTGTATTACAGGGGTCCTCAGAGCTTAATGCAACCAGCCTTCTTTTCAACAGTACTTGCAACTCTGCAGAGATCCTTTCCTGCAGAAAAGAGCTCAAAGAAGTCCTTCAAAATAAATAACAAGAGAATCTACCCCCAAACCAACACCTAGGATAACTCATTGAGCCAGCTTCTCACCCCAACTATTCTTAAAATGGTTATATCAAATAAGGTTCATCAACCTGGACAGATGTACCCTAGACACCAAAATGCTTCTCTTTGGGTATCTTCTTCTTGCTGTTATTCTTACCATAAAGATTTACATTTGTGTCTAATTTTTCACCCATTAGTCACTAAAGTTTACTGTGAGTTTTCAGAACAAGAAAAAAAACAAAACCCAGGATTTTTCCAAAGAAAAAAGATGATCTTACTGATTTGTTTTTACATTCTCTTAGGCAAAATTGAAGAAAAACTTTTGTTTGATATTTGATCACCTGATTTATTTTCTGACTTGATCAGAAAATTTTCATTCTGAAGGAGGGAAACACAGTTTTGTGCTGTAGTGAACTTTCTATGCTACCTAGTTAAGTCCTCTTTTTTTTTTTTTTTTTCTGAGACTTGAGCTATCTCGAGGACTGAAGCTCTGTTAATGCAAATAACAAGTCCAACAAAACATTTTAATTTAGGGAGGGACAACACATCCTGTGCCCATGGAAATGTCAAAATATTTCTTTTCAACATTTCCAAAAAGATTTTTTTTCCAGCCTTTTTTGGAAGAACAAATACTGAAAGGTCAAACTTTCCCATGGGTAGAATTTCCAAATTTTACTCTATTTTATATTTGCATGATAATGGCAGGATAAAAGAAAGATACGATTTCAGACACTCAGCATATGATTGGTTGAACACTGGGACTAGACCATTTTCTGTCTAGCCACTCACTTCCATTGGTATCCAATCTCTGCAGTACTGGGGTAGGACAGGAGCTGTAGCTCGATATACAAAGCTACTGAGCCATATACACCTGTAGGTATAAGGAATGAAATGTGCCTCACCTTCCCATAGCCATGTAAAAAGTCAGGTGTCTAGCCTAAATAATTTATTTAGGCTCCCTTCATAGTCAGTGGAAAGACACAGGCAAGTCCAGCAGGTAAAACTTCGCAGCTCTGCCCAGCCATGGGAGGCAGTAGGCACTCAGCCTCTGCCCGCAGCGAGAGCATGGGTGCAGGAGCAGGATTTGGCAACCTACAGCAAACTCTGGGCAGCACTGGGAGCTCAGTCACACCCCAGCACCCACTATTTCCCAAATGGGTTTGCTCTGGTGGTTCCCCAGCTGTGGTATTTTAAGTCACCTTTCAGAAGGGCATAATTTCCCACCTGGCAGTATAGGGCACATCCGTGCCCAGGCCCATCTGTCATGCCACGGGCACTAGGCACATCCTGTCCTGCCGGGAGGCCGCAGGATGTGCCCGTAGCCACTGCAATACATTTCCCTTTCCATTTTCAAGACTGACTGTGAAACGAATGGAGAGTACACATCAGTGTCACTGGAACTTTTTTCCTCTTCTCTTACATCAGTTATGCAATCAAAAAGCAGTTCCTGATGGAAGTAAACATTCTGGCATCCTTTTTCAGGCGTTTGGCCTTTCCTTGCCTCTTTTGATGTCTGGATGATAAGGCTCTTTTAGTGAAAGTCATCTACATCAGACTGCAACATCAGTGGATAAATCAGACAAGAAGAGCTAGGTGGCTGGAAAAATAAAATGCTGTGATTTCAAAACAGACCTGGTAATCAGTAGTGATAAAATGGAAATAATTCACCAATATTATGGGCTGCTTCTTTTTAACATTTCTCTTGCAGTTCTTTTTGTCTGGTTACTTCTCAAGTAGTGGAGGTAAACAGAGATCCAAGAAAAGGAACTGGAGCTGATAGATGTATTTTATCCTCAAAATGCAAATCTCTTCTTTGTCTCTGCTTTTCAGAGGGCCGATGTGGCTGTGGCACCGTTAACCATCACTCTGGTTCGAGAAGAAGTTATAGACTTTTCCAAACCGTTTATGAGCTTAGGTATCTCTATCATGATAAAAAAACCTCAGAAGTCCAAACCAGGAGTTTTTTCCTTTCTGGATCCTTTGGCTTATGAGATATGGATGTGCATTGTTTTTGCCTACATTGGAGTAAGCGTTGTCCTCTTCCTGGTCAGTCGCTTCAGCCCGTATGAGTGGCACACTGAGGAGTTCGAGGAAGGACGGGACCAACCAGCCAATGACCAGACGAATGAGTTTGGGATATTCAACAGTCTCTGGTTCTCCCTAGGAGCTTTTATGCAGCAAGGATGTGATATTTCTCCAAGGTGGGTTACCTTCCTCTGCAAACYTTCTTCTAATTCATGTGGTTTGATCTTTTTGCATGCCTTGGAGCTGAACAGATTGTTCTCTGACTTTCCTTCCTTTTCTGAATCAGTGTTATAGATTTAGAAAGGATCCAAGGGTTCACAGGTCTCACAGCTATGAACTTAGGACCTCAAACAAAATGACAGCCCTTTAAAAATGCCATCCTAAATTTATACTGGGGTGGGGAGGTTCTTTGGGGGAAATTTACAGAAATGCAAACCAGATTTTCTAAAGCCACCCGTTCACAATCAATTTTTGTTTTTTTATTTTGTTGCCATTAGAAAAAAGTCTTTCTAGCATAATAGGGAAGCTCTAAAATTCCGGTAAAGTAAGGAGAAATAACACAATAGGTGCTCAGTGAAAGGTTATATAGTCTGTGCCAAAGATTATGGAGCACACTGAGTGGCTTTAAGTATTACTGGCCTTTGGAAAGGTCAGAGAAGTACAGTGTTTTCCTCTTGTTCCCATTTCAGTCAATAGTTCAGCTGTGTGTGTCACCTAAAGTCCAATAGGGCCCAAAGTCCAAAGTGTTCCCAAAGGGCCTTTTGATGGAATCATTTATTCTTTGTATAAATTAAAGACTCTTGTGATTACTCATAGGTAATTTTTCTTGGAAAAGTTGGCATAATATTGTAAGGTGGCTGAAAAACTGAGTGAAATGCAGAAGATGTAAATCTGTGATAGAGACTGGAGCAGATACTTACTTGTAAATGATGCCTGGAAACTCCTCCTTCCTTTTTGAAATCTGTATTCCCACCAGTCTTGTGAAAAAGATTTTGCCTGTCACAGTAGCCTGTGATACACATTTCTTCTCAATGCCTTGTTCATGCAAAAGCAAAAAGAAAACAAGAATTAAAAAGCACGGGAACTAAATAGCTATGAGCGTGGCTCTAATAGGTTCTGCAGTCTGTTTGTACAAGTTGCACCTCCTGCAAGTAATGTCTGCGATACCTGAGGACTCTGTTCCTTGCCGCCAGAGTACATTCATGAGGGGCGACCCGGGATAAGGTTTTCAACACCTTTAGTGTTTTGTGCTAAGGGCAGAGGTGCTTAGGATCTACAGTGGCTATGGCCTTGCATGTGGATCGTAAACACCCATCACCTCCGAGAGGTCTGCTCCGGGCATTAGCAGGAGGGAGTGCCCGTGGGCAGTCCAGGCGCTGGTGCCTTTGGGAATTATTGGCCTGACCTGCTGCAAGGTCCCGGCCACACAGAGGGTGGACATGTGCTGTCAGGGGCTGCTGCCCCTCTGCCCGTCCTGGTTTAGGTTCAGACCCTTTATGGCCTGGCTAGACTCAAAGCAGAGGTACTGYCAGTCGCGAGGAGTCTACAGGCGAAGCGTTTTCTGCATTTACACGCTGTAGTGACGTCTAAAGTGATGCTCTGAGAAAAGAGGGAGGCAAAGAGGCCTTTTGTTTTCTTTTTTCCCCATCCAGAAAACCCATTTGGTTTTGTTTCCCTTCTGTTTGGAGGAAATTTCAGTGGAGACCCGTTTGTTCTGGGTGAACGCGATAGATGGAAGTTCGTTTCACACGTGCCAGGATGGCATTGAAGCGCTGGGGAGGAGAAGGAGGCACGACTCAGTGCAAGCCACGGCAGCGTTGCGTGGCCCCGTGCAGCTCCCAGGGGTGGCAAGGCACCACTGTCCTGGCTGCTGGACGCTTGGCTGTCCAAATGTTCATGGATGCTGGATAGTGGGGAAATAAGAGCCTGCAGGGCACTTTGATAGCAGCACCTTTTATCAATATGTTTTATCATCAGATCCTTGATTATTCGGAGTCTAGCAGGGGCACTCAGAAAGTCTTACCAGCAGAGGGAATTCAACATTACTGCCATCTTGTAACACAGCCCCGTGTGTTAGGATCAGGTTATTGCTGTTTTTATTCTCATTGTCGTTGTTGTCATCATAATTCTTATTCAGGAAAGAGAATGTCTTCCTTTGGGGACGTTTTGATAGACAGTTTCTGTTCCAGGGAGAAGTGTGGAGAGGTGAAAAGCGGAGACTTTGCAGAATAGCAAATTTTGAAACATCTTCAGTAAAAAGTGTTGGGGAGGAGTCAGTGGTTTTGATCCAAATTAAAAGATTTGCTATAGCTGAACGACACACTTTGAATCACCATTTCAAAGCGTTGTTTAATTTTGCTTTGAAATGGAAAATCAAAATGATTGTGTCATTGYTATTTTGATGTTGTTAATTTGATCCTTCTGATAATGAAAAATTACAGTTTCATTGAAATCAATATATTCCTGTGGAGCAGAAGAGCGTTTTCTAACTGCAAGTATTTGAAAGCAAGAGAAAACTTGAAAACTGAAAAACTGGAATTATTATAACTCCCAGCACTCTGAGTACAGTTTCTTGTGATAGTTGCAAGTGGAGGGGAACATTTTGGTGACATGTGAACGCAAGGAGGAAGCAGAAGAGTGAGAATTCCCGTAGGATGTTGTTGTACAGAAAGGCTCCGAGTTCTCTCTGTATTTCACATGCATTTTTCACACGAACCTAGTGCAGAATTTCTGTGACACATCCCTTAGAAATGAATGCTTGGTAAAACTACATTGTGGGCAGGTGGAGGGGATCTGCTCTATTCCAATATATGTTCTATATGGTTGCTTCTAAACTTATCACTATAATCTCTCAGCATCTCCTCAGTAATGTATTGATCAACATAAATAACTTCTGTTATACATCTGTTCTGTCATTCTCTCCTCAGCAGAAAGGAGCAAGTGCAGGGGTGTATTTTGTTTTTGTAGAGGTTTTGGTTTGTTTATTTCAGTTTTGTTTTGGGAAGGAGTAGGGGAAATTTGTCTGGAGATTTTTTTCTAGAGCATTTTTGTTTTAAGTGCATATGCCACTATGTATTTACCTAAAAGACATGTAAGATCAAAACTGCAGATGCATCATTCAGCCCAGCAGGTKGTGAGGTTTGCAGCAACTCCTTGCTGCTATAAAAATGCGTTCCTCTCTCTCAGACCAGTMCTCAGGGAAGTTTGGTCCCCCCACAGAGACCAAATTTGCTTTTGAAAGAGATTTGGATCCTGTAAAAAGGACAGACTTAGTAGCCAGGATGTTAATCGACTTTTAAATATGCTGGTCACAAGCTAACAAGCAACCCAAAGCATCCCAAATTCACCCCCGTGACTAGTTGCTCATCATATATGACCAGTGAGGTGGAGAGCCATGATGGTCCAACCAGTTTGCATCCTAGCTGGGTGCAGATGTTGGAGTGGCCAGAGAGACGATCCACCCTTATGGGACTTGAGGTGAAGGAAGTGGTGGCCACAGCACCATTTTCCATCAGAGCCTGATAAACACTTGCTGGCCAAATTAGAAGCAGGTAGACCTCGTACCTAGACTTGCCTTTGACTACACTGAGCCCTGCCTTTCAATATGGAAACTTCTGTGCCTGTGATCAGCCTTATGCAGTTCACACCTAAAAAACACAAAAAAATTTCCAAGCAATGCTCCCACTCTTCTCTGTGCCATGCCAGAGAAGAATTAAATTGTAATTTCTGAAAATAAGAAGAGCAACATTGGAGATTAGCATACCAAAACACTGCATGTGTCCCAGAATGTCACAAGCAAGACTGGAGGCTGCAGAACTTTATAAAATATTACTGAACCATGGGRATAGTAGCTCAGAGTCGAGGAGATGGGTGAAGCCAGTCATTACCACGTGGAATAATTTGTCCTGGATGAGGAGAGAAGATGGTTCCAGTCATTGAAACACAGCAGAATGGGGGAAAAGCAACAGTTTGGGGTTGTGAGTAGTTTCATGTATATGTTTATGGGGAGAAATCAGTAAAGTCTGAAACAGGCCATAAACCATTAGGCTGTGCAAAGTGCCACCTAAACTTCAGAAAACAGTCATGAAATTGCAAAAGCACTCATTAAATGTGAAATAGAGATCCAGAAAGGAGATTCTCAGAGCGGGCATCAGAGGTAATAAATATCATGCAGCCACTAGCGAGAGCCTGCAGCAAGAGGGCTGTGAAGTAAATGTGACTCACATTGTACCATTTTTCAAAAATGCAATTTGATAAATTTTGTTTGGAGCTTAAAATAACCCCAGCCTATAAGAGCTGTGGAGAGCTGGACCTTGCTAATGTGCAGCTTCTTCATGCCACTTCCCTGCATGGGACAGATCTGAGGCCCTTTAGAAGTAAACCGAAGTGATGGCTCAGCTTCCAGACCTCCTCTGCAGCAAAATGAGCCATTTGAATATTTCACCTGCCCAACCAATTTCTTCAAGATAAATTATCTGACTGTAGTGAAAAGGATAAAAAAGCAGGGAGCAAAATTCACATTTTTGCTGTCAGCTTCCCAGCCTGGTCTTCTATTTTCTGTTATCTCAAAGTGCGTTGCTTCACAGAGTTCAAGTCCAAAGGAAGCCTCCTGCATGTTACAGACTATTAAATTTAATCCAGTTACCCTTCTTCAGAGTCAGAAAACTTATGTTTGACTAAAGTGAAATACATTTGACTAAAACATATCTTCCAGAAAGGCATTTATTCTTCCTTTGAAGACATTATGGGATAGAATATGCACAGGTTTTCGGCCAACTGACTATAGGAGTCTTGCCCCACTGGAGCTTGACAGGAGGATAAATAGCGCACAGTATCACCTAGTGAAAACAGCCATCCTCTGTGCCATGTCAGGAAAATTAAATATACCTTTCCAAAAATAAACAGAGCTTCATGGGAGCTCTCTTTAGACTGTGCTGTGGAAACCGAACACACATATATTTTGGATGCAGATCACAACACATAGTGAATAGAAGGGAAATGTATAGTCATATTATGATATGATAGGGTATTGTGTACCACTATCCACACGGTAAAGCTTGGAATCGCTCATTCTGATCTGCATTATTGAGAACAGAGCTGGAGACGTCCTGGTCAGCCTGGGCATGAAGTAAAACGGAAAATCAAACTTTCATCGCAGCTTGAGAAGGGGCATTGCTAGAGCATTAGCAAGGATGCAGGAACAGGAAGAGTTTCTGTGCTCCTGGACATGGTGCCATAAGGGAAATGGTGGGGAGCAGACCAGCATGCCCCAAAACCTGAGGGTGCTTTCTGCGTGCAAGGAGACATGGCACAAATGGGGTCCAGCCATCAACTGACTTGGGATAAAGAGGTAAACGAGACTTATCTTGTCGGCAGAGTCCAAGCCCTTGTGGCACTGCCGGACCATAGGCTCATCACAGTGGCTCGTGTTGGACCCATGGCCCCTGGCCAGAAGGGAAGGTGTGACTTAGGAAAGTTTGCTGGCTTTGATGATGAATGAATGCACTCGGAGATGGGGAGGAGAGATATAAATGCTGGCTGGTATCCAGTCAATAGATACAATCTATTATTTATATTCATCTTGTGGACATTGTTATTTGTTTTTAGTGACACAGAAATAGTGCACTCTGGCTGATCTATAGCAGGGTGCAACTGGGCTAATATTTCATTGCAGTCTCTTCCACGGGCACTCTGTTGTACTCAGTCATAGCAGTATGTATGCAGAAGAGCAAATACTGTGTTTATTATGTACCTGTAATTAATGCTGAACATTTTCTTCTGCTATTTTTGCTGTTTATTTACATTTCTTCTTAGATCAATTGAAAAAAAAATCACAGGAGACTTCAGCAACGGAGCTGGTGGAAATAACAGTAAAATTGCTCTGCAAGTTGTTGAGGGCTTTTTTTCTAAACTAGCCTCTAGAGATTTTGAAAAATAGCAGCACTTTTAAATTTCGTCAAGATGTTCCTAGTACTGCAAGATTTTGTCTAGTTCTAGACAAGATCTAAAAGAGAAATTGGTTGGGACAGGGGTATTTTTGTTGTTTGTGAGGATTTTGATTTGAGTTGTTTCGAGGGAGTTATTTTTGTTCTGTCCTTAGTCAAGTGACACTTGCAGGGTACTTATTTTGCTAAAATTTTAGAATTAGGGAAATTAAAAGCAACTGCATTTAGCAGTTAGAAGGATTTTAATTCTTTCCTGCTATGATGGCCAAGACTGGATGTTTATTTTGGCAACTGTTCTTGATTTCCGTAGGCATCTTCTCTCGCACTGCAAGCATCTGCCTTTCTTTTTGGCCTGATTCGCAGTTTTGGTGCCGTCCTTGCAGTATCCATTATAACCTAAACAAGATTTAGCTTGTCCTAGAGAGACCCTGAAGAGCCATGCAAGCTCTCCCAAAGCAGGAGTGCCACAAGCAACAAGAAAGGGTTTGTGCTTTTTTTTCTTTGCGCCCTTTCCCCAGGAGGGTCTGGGGGAGATGGGTTTTCAGGTATGAGCCTACATGGACAGGAAAAGAAGGAGGTGAGCGTTGGCGGTACCACTTTCTGGAGAGAGACAGCATTAGCAGGGAGCAGAGTTTGCTGGCAGTGCTTTCCAAAGCCTCTTTGGAGACATGGGTGATTTTATAGCTCACCGACAGTTGGATTCACTGCACAGTCTCCAGGCAAAGGGCGTATTGGCAATGAAGGAAGTTCATCTGTTCTCTGCAAGCTCCGCATGCAACCTGCAGCTCATGCTGGAGCTGGGGACAAGGTTGGTTCAGCATCGCTTCTATTCCTGCTCCAGTATGGGGTGAATCTGGGGGACTTGGAGACTTGTCCATGGGAACAAAGCTCAGGACCATTTATTTTTGGCAGTTTGCTTGAGCTGGCTTTAAAGTTGATCTTTAAGAGTAAAAGTAGAAAATGAGGATTTTGACTTCTGGAAAAGTCTTCTTTCCTCTTAAAGGTGTACCAAATGATTTTGCAATTATCTCTACCTGGCAGAGTTAATTATGCCCAGGGAGAGAAAAATCAGGTCACAGGGTAACAGCAGTTTTTGCAAATCACCAGCAACTGATGACCGCACTTATTTCTGAAACACACTTAACCAGGGAAAGTGACTCACCAGAGGAGCAGCTTGACAAATTGCACGGTATCTAACTAAACAGTCCCCTTTGGAACTTGYACACTTCCATGGAAACCGAAATGTGGCAGCCAGGGGAAAATGGAAATTCTTTTAAAATAGTCATCCTTGTTATCTTCCTTTTCATTTGGAAAAATGCTGAAGGGTAGAGAGGACTCAAAAGGAGAAGATACTTCGCTGAGGGAATATTGTTGGGGAAATACAATTTCAACTGTAAAGGAAAAATGAATCCCTTGGATTTCCACTCTCTGCCATCTGAGAATTTCTAAACGCTCCAGAGTTATTGAATGTTGCATCCACTCATTTGCAAGCCACTATCCCAGAATGGTTCCCTTGTCACACACATGTACGCACTCTTCCACAGCTCTGACTTCAGGCCTTTACCACAGATGGTGCTGGCGGGACACCAAGAAATTTGCTGAAAGTCCTCCTATTAAGTGACAGGTTTACTAAGTGTTCCACCAGTTGTTATTAAAATAAGAAGCCAAGCACTTGAACCAAAATCAGATTTGTTAAACTAAAATTATTTTTGAAATTTAATACTTTTATCTCTTTTTTAGGATGAAATAGATGTTTCTGATATTTTTGACTGAAAAGAGCAGAAAAAATAATGGAAAATTTCAGTGACTACAAAGTGCATTGACAAGTTTTTTAATGTAATGGGAAGTTTCACTTCTCTGATGAGGAAATGGCATGTACTACATGTGTTTATAGCTCTGTACGCTAACTTAGGAACAGGAAAGTGTGAGCTAGAGCCACCTACATGGTGCAGTGGGTGCCTGAGATTTACAGCCTTTTCCCTGACTCCGACAGGAGACCCTCTGAAGCTCTGAGGACTCCCTATTACCCTGTACTCTGACTTGCTGCTTTTCAGTCATTAGCAGAGACACATTTTATTTTGTTGTTGTTGTTGTTTCCCTGTTTTGATAACCTTTGTCCCCAAGCAATAGGCTTAGCTGGGGTCTGGCATTCCCTGAGCTGCAGTCAGGACTGTGCATGGTTGCGTCTTCCTAATAGCTAGTTAGATTGCCAAGTGCTTTTGTCCTGGCGTAAGGGTTGTGTGGAGCCGAATGACCTCCATGTCCCTGAAGTGGTGTCCTTTGCAAGGCTGCCTGTCACACACTGCTTTCATGTTGGCACTCCAGAAAAATATTCTTATCTAAGATGGGAAGCCCTGAGTGTGTTTTCACAGGGAAGCCCTGTTTAAATAACTCCTCCGTATGCTGTACATCACTTTTATCAGCACTAAGATATCATCTGCACACTGTCTGGATACACAGTCAAATGAGCATTGAGCTCCTCAATTCAGATCGTTCTGGCTCCTGGCACACAGGGCATCCACAGCTGCTCTTTGCTGGTTTAGTTCCCCAGAGGTGGCCAAAACCTCGTGGCCTTCAACTGAGAGGCTCAAAGTACTTCTTTTTTTCCACAGGAGTTTGGGATTTACTATACCTGTTCTGCTTTTGTCCCAGATTTCATCACAACTACTTGTCCTGGTAACTGAGGAACCAGGAACTGGAAAAAGCAATACTATTTCCAGGAAAAGAGTGACTTTATTTAAATTTAATTTAAGATTTCAATTTAATATCTGATTAGAGCCACAGGGAATGGGCCTTCATGGTCATTTTTTAAAATACTTTTTGCTCTGAAGCTAGAACAAATGCTCTCAAGAGAGGACAACAGGAGTTTTAGTGTAGTTTACATAGATTCTGGTTTCCCAAACTGTTTGGGCACATCTGCAAATTAAATATAAATAAGTATAAATAGATACAAAACCATCCCTGTTTGAAAGCAGCTGCTTTGGTTTCTGTCACTGAAGTTTCTTCTCACAAGGCCTCGTTCCTAGTGCCAAGGTCTCTGGGCTGTGTGGAGCAATCAAGGTTACACAGAGTCCCCCTGCCTCCTCCCACCTCCTTCCTTCCTTCTACCATTTGCTCTGTTTCGGCCAGAAGCTGCAGCCAAGCAAATACCTCAGCAAGGCATTTTGAGTTTGTTTTGGTCCAGCACAGAGGAGGCTTGTTAGTCAGTTGTATATTCGCAACTGTCATGATTGGGATAAGCCTAAATTGCTCTGGCTTCTCTAGGGGTCCATGAATGCACTGAGACAGAACAAGATCTTGAGCTGAGATTTTCCTCATTGGAGGGATGAGGAGCTAAATGTCTCTTGAGAGCTGTTTGGAAGAAYGGACGTCTAAGAGGCCAGTGTGGTGTACCCAGCAGTTCTTGGGGAAATGAGGGTCATACTTAGAAATAGGCATAAAAGTCTTTCTGTGCTTGGACAGAGTCTGGGGTTGAAGGAGGCAGAGCATGGAGAAGCCTCTGAAGTCCTCCATGGTGGTGTCTTGGTCTTTCCTCTGTTTGTGCCTGAAGCAGAGGAGCTAAGTCACAGTTAGTGCCACCTAACTCAAGCCATCAGATGGTAAGAAAGGGCATACAGCTCAGGTATGTCTCCATTTCTGTAAACAGTAACATACTTTAGGATATTCAATCTATTTAATAAAACCATCCAGTAATTCTGATTAATGCCTACTTAGAAGAGTTGCTGCTTACCCTTAGATCCGAAGGCTAAGCAGCAATAATTCAGTCATGGTAATGATAACTTACTACTTTGATCTTCAGATAAAAGAGCTTATAGAAGTGCAAAAGTGTTACATCACTGTTCTTTGGACAACTTCAAAGCATGTTATTTACACTAATAAATTCTCCCAACAAAGTCTGATGAGAAATAATAGGAGGCAAATGTGTGAACAGAAGAGTAGAGAGGATCAGGAGACAAGAGGAGTCCTCATACTGTGAATGGAAAAAGCAGTAAAAATAGGTATCTGCACGCTGTGGATGCATGCAAGACATGAAGCAGGGTCCATGAGGACCTAGGAGCAGGAGTCAAACATGAGGGATGCTCTCCCGCAGCAGGGATTTTCTCCTCTCTCTCATTTCTTGAAGTTCTCAATAAGAAGCAACATCTCAGGCTGCAGAGAGACAGAAAGAGGGAGGAGGGCTTCTTTTCATCTCAGCAGTGTTTCCAAAACCTTAAAAAATCACCAAATGGATCTTTGCAGGTGAAATAGTGCCAGCAGAAACACTGAGCACATTTCTCCTTCGTGGATTGGGAGTTTCGGTGTTAAAAGACAGGCATTCCTGCGCACATACAGCTCTCCTAAAAGACAGCAGCTAGGAAAGCAGAGCAGAGACTCATTCTTCACCATTTCTGCAAGGGATACGATATGCCCTTGTAGAAAAAAGAAAGGCTCAAAAGTGAAAACAGAGAAAAATATTCATGGACAGTCTTTGTCAGGGATCACATTTTAAATCAGAAACAGAGAGAGAGAAAAGGAAAGATATATGCAAGAATATTGCTCAGAATGGAGCCTTCTACTGCAGATAATACTCTCCTTATAGAAAAGGTTTTTTTCTCGTCAACCTGGGAATTCTTCAGAGCAAGAAGAGCTAAGGCAAGGCAGCCTGGAAAGGGTCTGAACTAGGTTATTGCAACATTGACCAGGAGTCTCAGAAGGGGAGTTCTAAACTGTGAGCACGTGTAAATGGTTAAAGAAAGGTCTTGGGAAAATAAAGAACTGGTATGTAATCCAAAATACATTAAATCTTTAAAAAGAACAGCCTTTGCATCAAGCAGACTTTGCAGAAAAGAGACAGAGGGAGAGTACAGAATCTAGCAACACAGCAAAGGAAATTAGCACAATAGGCCGTTGTTTAAAGAGAAGGATGAGTGCTGTTAAATTCAGGGCCACCTGAGGTTGAGGAAGTTCCTGAGTAATGAATCTCCTGGGGCTCTCCAGCGAGTGCTTCTGACAAAATTTTATGCTTGTCACCTTGTGAATTTTTCTCAGCAAAGCTAACAAATGTCACCAAAGTGAGAAAAATGTGTGGAGAGATTTCTTTACAGTGAAAATTTTGCTCAAAGGCAAGATGAGAGTCACTTTTTCCTTGTAGCAAAAGCTAGCAAAACTGCAGTACAAGAATGGCTTTGCCTTTCACCAGAACTGCTGAGCAGCCCAAAGTGACTACGTGTTTCTCAGCAAGCCTCTGTCTAAATGTTCATCCCTTAAACACACCCTGGTTTGCATCATGGAGATGCACACTGTGCCTATACTTCAGAGGATCACAGTATACTTCTTTGGATCTATTTGTTCTGCCTTTCAACCAAACTCTTATTTTTTCTGAGAGTTTCACCTAATCTCTCTGTTCTGGCCCTTTCCTTACTATCCTCTTTTAACAGCCCTCTGAAAGAGTTGGGTGTATTATCCTGCAATTTTAGGGATAAGCGTCAAATCTCAGCAGCTGATTCTGACTGCTCAGGGATGACGGTTCCCTTGACTGGGGGGACAGATCTCAGTTCTGCAGTTCTGCTTTGTAGGAGTGTTTTTATACTCTGGGTAGTATATGGGCCTGGCTGAAGTCTGTGGGAAGTGGTTACCCCTGTCAGTGGATGCTGGCTTCGCATATAGCACTTCCAACACCACACTGTGTTAGCTGAGCTGGTGATTTATGCTGGTTGCGTGTTGACAGGTTGCGTTATGTGGCCAATGAGGACCACAGGAAGGCACATCCCTAGTGTACCAATAAATTACCTGCTGCTTATCTGGGTTTAACACCCTCTGCATGCTGGGCTGGAGGATCTCCAGAAGCAAAAGCAGGCAGAGAAGCAACTTGGAGGTGAACTCCACCTGGAGACCGATGCTTCAGGCCACTCACCCAGGTGAAGTTCATAAATGTGGTTCATCCTCTTCTCACTCAGAGGGGAACTGGATTAGAGAGATGAAGTGAGCTGCCCTGGATCCCATAAAGTGGCAGGGCCTCCCATGCAACAAAAGGTGAGTTCCTGGCTGCTAGTTCTCTGCTTAGGCCGTTAGGTACCTCTTGCCTGTCAAAAAGCTAAGTGAGTGTCTTGAAAACAGCACGTAGCTGCTCCATGTAGTCATGCTTATACTTAGCACTGCAGCAATCCTAGCTCCAATGACTGGAGAACGACAAGTGGCATGATGCGTTTCTGACTAAGCAGGAAAACTCGTTTTAGAAAGGTTTTACCCATTGAGGGAAATTGAAGAAAGAAGTGCCAACGTATTCTGCAGAAGAAGAGATGAAATGGTAGGAGAGGGACCATACACTGCTGTCCAAGGTCATTAGCTTAGACAGAAAGAAACAGTGAATAAACTGTGACTTATAATTAAAGCCTCACAGATATACATCCTCCAGGTGAATCTGGGAGATTCTGCATGTCTGCAGACAATACGTTTGATCATTGCAATTTTTACAGAGCAAGTGATCCCGAATTCCTTTGTAAAATAGCTTCTGCTGGGGCTCTGCAGGTAGCGTTGCCTCTTCCTGTGTGTCAGCCTGGCGCAGTGGGCAAGCGGCATGTCCTGCCTTGAAGCAGGAGGAAGGGCACATCTCCAGCTGGAGAGCACATATCCAAAAGTTAAGGAGCTCTCTCCAGTTTTCTCCTTCTCCTATTTTGGGGATGGAAATGAGAAAAGAGAAGCAGGAGAGAGACAGCATGGGACTCCCCATACCTGCACACCCTCAGCTTTCTTACCCTATCTCACTGGTTAATGTTACCCATGGGGAACTAAAATATTCAACCATTACCTCTGCAGAAAAGTAACGAGGAGAGCTGAGGAAGAAATAGCTGATTTGTACCACTGGGAGCAGTAAATGAGAATGTCAAGAGAAAACATGACCACTTATGTGTTTCTAAGAGCTCTCCTGACACTGTTTTAAAGCCCCGCTTTGCAGCCAAGACTCCAGACTCATGTACCAGGAGGTAGGGTTCAGTGATGAGTAAATGCAAACTAACAAGGGCAAGAAAATTAATAATACAACACAGAGGGAGAAACATGCATTATAATCACTCTGATTTCATGAAAAACAGTGGGTAGCTCATTGAAAACTCTCCAGGGCACAGCAGAGTGTAAGAGGATAAGAGCTTCACAGAAAGTGCTCAGTGGATCCGCCCAGAGCAGCTCCCAAATCCACATCCCCAAACGAGGTTTCTTCCCGTGGCTTTGGCTCTTCACAGATTTTCAGGCAAATCRGGACTCATGTCAGGGTCAGAGATAAAATGGCAAGACCAATCGTTCCAGATGGTCTGTGACATGTAGAAAAACCAAGCTCATTGGCCTTGACTGAGTTTAATGTTGAAAGTTTGTTTAAAATAAGAGCAAAACTGGAGCAAAAGGTTTGCAACTAATCCACTACCAAGTCTACACTCCAGCAGAGCCATGAAGTTATCTGGAGTCATTATCAAATTAGCAGAAGAGTGTCAGAGATCAGAGGATCTGTGTGGGTAGCAGACCAAAAGTGGATTTGACCCACAATCAGTAGAACAAGCATGTAAGAGCTTTTCTTTCAACAGTTTTGCATAAATTCATTCAGTGACAAATATGTCAGTTGGCTAAGTGAGCCTTTATTAGAATTGAGTTTAACAGCAAATCTGGGAAATCCTCCCAAAGCAACTATGGCTTTAGAATCCCAGATTTGCGTTTCTAATTAAAACGCTGTCAGTTTAAGTGTAATTCTCCATAAGAAATGAATTCAGGGTGGGGAGAGGGTGAAGTGGGAGAGAACTCAGATGCTCCTCAAACAGTTTTCCAAAGAGGTTTACTCTGTATATTTCCTGGTGATCTTGTTCATCTTTTTGTAAAAATGCATCTTGCTAGAGAAATGGTGCTGCTTCTAATAAGACAGCAAAACAGAGGCAAACTCCTGTTGGTTTCACTTACCTTCCATAAGGGGTAAGATSAAAGAACAAACTGTCTGATCAAGGATTGCATTTTGTTTTAAGAAATAAGAGATTGGCTGCATGCTTTTCTTTTTCCTGTGAAGAATCCATCAATGCTAAGGCTAGAACATTAAAAAAAAAATCACTTCTTGGAACAAAGGGATCTTAGAATTCTTTTCTGTTTTCAATTGGCACAATGCAGTTGCTTTTGCAAGGAAAAATAATTAAAAAAATCATTGTCCAAGTGAGACAATGAAAATGATTGATTTAAGCTTGGTCATTTGCAATTTTTTTCCATTAGACAGATATAAAATAACACATTTCAGAATTATCTTTCAAATGATATGTGTTGTAGGTAAGAGTTTAGTGTATTATAAAAGCTGAAAGAAAATGATTTTTAAAAAGAAAGCAGAAACAAAATTGTTTATTGTGTCAAAATTATACCTTTTAGCCTTTTGGAAATGAAGCATTAAGTAACAGAAAAATGCAAAGCTTCAGTGGTCCTAAATCAAACATTTTCAGAATGCTATTTTTAGAGGACATTTGAGACCATTRTCTTTTAATTCCAATTGAGAATATTCATGTTTAATTTACAATTTCAGATTTTTCCACAGTGCTGAAATTCTGGTTCCCAACCAGCTCTAATTTTAAGTAGACTGTGCACCATGAATAGTGAGGACAGAGTATTTACTACTTACCCTCGCAAGGGTAAGAGGGGAAAGGACCACCCTGTTCTTGCCACCATTCTCTAAAGGGCAGGCAGGACCCCAAGACAGGGAGGACTCTCCTGACACTGTTTTAAAGTGAACTGGGGTGATTTTAGCCAGCCAGGCAGAGCTGGAAGAAGAAACCAAGAGATCTTTATTTGGATTGTGTAGGAAAGAAAAATGTGGGTGCAGAGGGAATAATATAAGTTAAAAAATACACCATCTAGTCTCTGTAGCCATTTCATCATTTTCCACATCCCCAAATAGCCATTCATTAAAGCCTCTTATCACACCATTATCCTTGCTCATTACTTGCTTATTTTATTCTGTTTTTTTTAAATCCTGCTATTCACAAGTATTAATATGATAATGAATGTGAATAAATCCAAAGGTCAAATAGACAAATCCAAATGTCAAAACCTTGGCTTATCTTTAAAGTACTCACCAGTATGCTCCATCGTACCTTAGCTCTGCAGAGGACTGAGTCACTAACTCTTGTTTCCGCACGGCAGAGAGCTGATTGCCTTCATGTTATGCTTGGACAGGTATGGGGACATGTAAATTCTCAATGCAAGAGGATTTAAACCCCATACTGCCCATTAGTGAAGAGAAATGAACTTTGCTAGGGCTCAAGCTTACAGACTGTTTGTTACTCAAATGGAAAGTCATCCTCTGTTATCTAGCTATTGGGGTGAGTTTTTCAAAACCTCAAAGTGACTTACAAGTGCAAGGTGTATCTACTCCTCTGTGACTGCTCTAACTACAACATAAACATAACTCTTAAGTCCTGCTGGCTTTCGATCAGACTTTTAAGTTCCCAAGTATTGAAGTCACTTCTAGAAACGGTGCATTATCTCCTAAATTACAAAGGCACTTTTGCAAATGTTTCCCATGATGATAGCATTGCTCTCTCTCTTGCTCTAAGGAAGTAGCAGAACAAGATTGTAATGGATATTGTCTTTCCAGGCACTTACTTCTAGTAAGCAGGAACAGATATTAGCTCAAAAGCTGCGTAGCCAACGTGGGTATCCAACTTGTCTTGTTCAACCTATGTCCACTGCTATTGAGCCATAGGGGTGTTGCATGGGATTGCATCTGCTTGTGGGATCGTGAGCATGTTTGTATTTCTTATCATATTGCACTAGTTTCCAGGAGCCTTCATCATCGGCCAGCGTTCCCTTGCATTAGACACGGCATGGCCTCAAAGCAAAAGGAGAGCCTGTATGCTAAGGGTTTTCACTGTTGTCTGTTTGCAGCAGTCCAGATTCAGAGCTCCTAGCTCTAAGTCTAGCAATGAGGGCAAAYGCTGCCCATTATCAGACATATAAAGTCCTAGCCATGCTGGCAGCCAAAGCAAGCTTTTTATTTCCTCCCTTTTCCGTCATCATCCATGAGGGTGAGCACTTACCTGCTTGCGGCATCTCATGTAACAAGGAGGAAGGACCACCCCCAGGAGCAGAAACAGCCCAGACGAGATGGGTGCATGTTACAGACCCCCATCCACCCCGGTTGGCTCTGRTGGGAAAGAAGCTAATGCCTCCTCTCCCTCCTTCCCCAGCTCTCCGTTGCTTCCAAGTCTGAATACCCATAGTTACTTTTTCATCCTGTTAATGCCAGGTGCAGAGCCAGGAAGCATAAGCCATCTGCAGCTGACAGCAGGCAGCCCCCGTGGGATAAGCCAGTAATGAATACAGCTGGGGTGTCTAAGGTCTAAGGCAGGAATCCGGCTGACTGCAGCTGATGGGATTGAAACAAGTCGCAGAAATATCCCAGCTTCATCAGAAAGCAAAAGCTATATAATTTGCAGCTGGAGATGAATGTGATTATTTGCCATGCAAAGGGGTTTTGCCAGCTCAAAGTGGCCTTCATCAGCAGAGATTGTTGTATTTGACATTATTCAGTTACTTTTGTTTAATGCCTCTGTGCCTTTTCGAAGTGGTTCCTTCCCTAAGCACACATCATCCAGACTAATTAGAGACAGGTATTTTTTTCCTCTTCCCTGTCAATCTCAAGACGTGTGAGCTGACTCCGTAGCTGCCTCCCTCCCATGATCCTCTCCAAATATGAAATGAAAGGTAAATACATTTGCGCTGACAGCCCTGCGGGCTGAGAACTCTCCTCAGGTGGGAAGCACGGAGGTGACATTCAATTTGCCTAACTTTAGCTCCTTGAAAAATAGCTGTCTAGTCCAACCTAGTCGTCTAGACTCCATCACCAGTCAATAGAGATGGAGTCTCCAGAGGGAGTTCCTCCCAACCTGAGAYGGACAGGGTGAATCGTCCCTTAGGTGCCAGTTAATCTCAAATTGTTTGACGAGTGTCTCAGCAGTAAAACTAAACCAAACACCTCAAAATTGGAGAGTCAGGATAGGGGAGAAGAGCGGTCCCCAGCGGCCTGCCTCTCCCGCAGCGCTCAGCACTCCCACAGCCAACCTCTGGTCCCACTCTCTGGCCGGCAGAGCTGGGGAGGCTCAGCAAGACATTAATTCAGGACAAGGGACCATCTGTGCACTCAGCCGTGTTGTTGTAATTGCCAGCAATGGAGGAGGTCTGCGTGAGGCACTGTGGGCCAGGGTGACCAGCATATAGCCTACAATGAGRAGCCCTGCTGGTAGGCTGCAGACCCAAGAAAAGCTTCTTGCTGTCATGCCTTTGTTGCTTTTTAAGGTGTGGGTGGTTAAGAAAAGAATTTGTCAACTCTCTATAGTATCACCTTGGGAATAGGTCCTGTAGACTTTCCTGAAAAAACACAGGTGGGCCATTAGAAGTCATTCACTACAGAGCTTGGGTTTATGGTGAGACCGACTTTGCTGTCAGTTTCGAAAAAACTCATGGAAGAAGTAACCAGAGGAGAAGGCAGAGACTTTCATCCAAAATGAATCCCCTTTGCAGAGGAAACACCAGCCTAGTTTTAACTGCAGGAAAAGTCATTTCAGACACACAACTGTAAAATAAACTGCTTGTCCTCTTTGTCCCTATAATCTACTGCAGTCGTGTTTCCTGCAGTTCGCTTTCCTCTGCTCTGGTGAAAGGTGCTGTGACCAACCTCTGGGGAGCAGGGAACGACAGCGTGTGTGGTGTGATGACATGTATTTCCTTGTACTAAAATGTGTGCTTTCTGCTCTGTCCCATGTGTTGCAAAGGCATGTGGGACCTCTGTTGCTGAGCAAAGCCGGTGCCTGCTTTCTGCTGGAAAGGGAGCTCAGAGTGTTTTGACTACAGAGTTCTCAGGTTGAGTTGATCTAAATGAGGAGCTTGAGTGTTGTCAGAAGGAACAGGTGTTTAAAACCAGACTGGACAGAGCAGAAGTGTATAATCTAGATAAGCCGTGCAGCAGGTAGGCTATGTGAGTTTAGTCTTTTTCCAGCTCTAATAGCAGTGTRTGTTTTCTCCCTTGCTGGAGCAATGGAGCATGCAGATCCGTTTGTCAAGTTGTGTTAACACCCAGTAAACCATAGCAGCGAGACCCAAGATTTCATGCAGACCCCAGCACAGAGTGGCACACACTGACATGGGCTGGTTCGGGGTCTTTTGTTGGAATGAGATATCTTCATCACCAACTGTTAAACTGTATTTCTGGGGAGTGACCCAGGTCAGCAGAAAGACAATGCTAGGATGCGATCTCCCTTGGAGCAACGAACACTGTTTCTCATGAGCAGGTCCTCCCTAGTCAGACTGTCTGGCTTTATAAAATAGCATTATAAGTTACTTTCTGTCTGGGGCAGTGCTCTGCATCTAGAGAAAAAGAGTACAAACACCTCAGGCAGAATGCATGAATTCTGACATCATTCTAAAAATTATCTTTAGCTCTTAAAAATGATTTGAAATGATTTAAATRTAAATTAATGCCTGCTTGACTATTTGTCTCTGTATCTCTCCAATGGCTACAGATAATTGTCTATTTGATTGCAGTGAGTGCAGGATACCAAGATTGTGAGGCGCTGTTATGAACATCTTGTCTAACCTTCTGCTGAATACAGAGAATGTCAGTAGCCAAATTATTCGTTAAGGCTATAGCTTCTCTCTGAGCTTCAATATGTCTTTTAGGAAAGTCATGAGTTTTGATTTTAAAACTTCAGGTGATGGAGGAACTAACCAGGTGATTCCCCTCTGGTCTATATAACTAGTTTGGCTCCATGCTAGTGTTCCTTCTCACTGTGGATACAAGCCATAACAAAGACCTTGCTAGAGCTATTGTTCAGATGGGCATGATCCTGCCCTGGAATCTAAACCTTCCTGGTAGTTGTTACCACATTTTATTATTGTTATTATTATGTACTCTGAAAGGAATTGAAAATCAAAGCAAATTCATTCACTTTCATGAGGATATTTTTCTTGCCACTGGTGAGATTTTTTTTTCCCCCTCTAATTACACTGACACCTTGAAAAATAGGTCAAGGAATGAGAGACACCTTCAGCTTCCCAGGAGGTGCTTAGCAAAAATGACTTTGGGTAAATGCTTGGGTAAATGTTGGGCTTGTGGGAGTGAGCTGTACCTTTTCCTCCCTCACACTCAGCCTAACTCTCCCCTCTGTGTTCAGGTCTCTCTCTGGCCGCATAGTTGGTGGCGTCTGGTGGTTCTTCACCTTGATCATCATATCCTCCTACACAGCTAACCTGGCTGCCTTCCTGACGGTGGAAAGGATGGTTTCTCCCATTGAAAGCGCAGAGGACTTGGCCAAGCAGACAGAAATCGCCTATGGGACCCTGGAAGCTGGCTCCACTAAGGAATTTTTTAGGGTAAAAGGGAAACATTAATGCAAACATTTTGATTAACCCCTTGTTTTCCTACCTAGAGTGGTATCAGGGCTGGCTCCTGACACAGGCAAGGGGCTCAGTGGCTGCACAATGGCAGGGACAGTGAAACCACCACTGCACACTTTGCCTGTTCCGGAGGCCTGCCATGACTATAAATTTATCATATACATGGAGGGCCAGGTTGTGGCAGACATTGCTTGTGTGTGAGCAGAAGCAAGGGAGGATGGAAAGGTGCTCTTGGAGCCTGCCCTTTCCCTCTGCTTAAGCAGCAGCCACAGCCCTCCAGGCCTGTCTCCTCTCATCCTCACCCCAGGACTGTCTTTTTCTTTCTCTTCCCCTTCACATATTAGGACATGCTAGGCTTGTCCTTAGAGCAGCAAAAATGCAGCTATCCCTGTGCCACTCAAAAGCCTAGCAGTGTCTCCAGTACTTGGGATATTCTGCAATTGTAAATAGAAAGGTGGTACATCTGTGTGCTTCCCCAGATTAATCTGAGCACCTCCAAACTCCAAACTTTGTTTGCCCTGTGATCGGCAAAATCATTTCCCATATACAAATATCCTAGCCTTGCTGTGACAGGAGGTGACAGAGTTGATCTGGGCCCTGGTGCAGGAAACAGCATGAGGTTCATTAACATGCYATTACCCTGTTTGACTTCCTTGGCCTATCCAGCACATGGGCATGCACTCAGTCCACCTGGAAATTTGGCTGGTACCCAAGCCACTATTAATGCTTCTGTTGGGTTTCTGCTGTCCCATGCAGCGATCCAAAATAGCAGTGTTTGAGAAGATGTGGACATATATGAAGTCAGCCGAACCCTCTGTTTTTGTGAGGACTACAGAAGAGGGGATGATTCGGGTGAGGAAGTCAAAAGGAAAGTATGCCTACCTCTTGGAGTCCACGATGAATGAGTACATAGAGCAGCGCAAGCCTTGTGACACCATGAAGGTGGGAGGTAACTTGGACTCCAAAGGCTATGGCATTGCAACGCCAAAGGGGTCTGCMCTGAGGTAAGTAGCTTGGCTTTGCTTTCCTTTGCCAAACCACCCAGCAAATCAGTGTATATCCACGCAGTTCAATCTCCATTGCCATATTAATCACAAAAGTTTGAGGCAAGGAGGTGGGGGAGGTGGAGGGAAAGGGGTATGAATACTCAGCGTGATGTGCAGGGAGTTAAAATATCCAGCTCCCATTGACCAGCAATGGGAACATCTAATCCTTCAAGCCCTGCATTAGAAATTGGATCCTGGCTGATCTACTTGCTATGAATGTGTCTGCTGTGTTAGGTGATGGAAGGGGGGCTGTTGTGGTGTAACCATTGGTTTCACAGAGTATTATCTGGAAGGGACACTCACCCTGGGCCATGCGAATGCACAGCTTTGCACAGTATGGTATTACGCTGGCTTGGAGTCATGCTTRCAGAGGGAGCTCTCCTGGGGAAAGCATTTTGGTGTTCCCTACAAGGAAATGCTATTTGGGAGGAGTGGGAAGCCAGTTTTGAAAAAGCCCTGCAAAAGATGCGCATTTTCATTCACTGAGTCAATTCAGAGAATTAGGTCCTGACAAGTGCTAAATTTATGGCAAGTCCAAAGGGGCACAAACCCTGCATTTCTGAGCCCAGACCTGCAGCTGTCACATGCCATTCCCAGCTGTCCTGCGAATTAACTTCGGAGACTTTCCTTTAAAGTGAGAACTCTTAAAAACTGCAAACCCAGATTTGAGTTAATAGCAGAGTTTGGACACTGAACACAGTTATACTCTTCCTGGACATGAGCTGGCGCCCCTGCAGAGTGTGTCTTGCACACTCACCTGCTCGGAGCAGCATTACCGCAATCCGCAAACTCGCAGGGTGATGCGAGTTACACAGGAGGTGCCATTCCCTTTGTCAGTGGCCATGCAAATTCCTCGTGTTACAGGCATGAGGAATACAAGTTGTAAGGGTTTACCAGGACTAGTAAGTGCTCAGTAAGTTTTAAGTAGTCTGATTGTCTGATTGTCCAAGGGTCTCCGTAACTGATTTAATTATTTATTAAACGTACTTTGACCAAAACAGTAGGTGTGACCTTATACTTGCTTGCTGACATAACCCAGTGCAGAGACGTTTAATCTGTGGTCTCTGGATTACTAGCAAACAGCAGAGCACTTGCTCATGAATTTGGCTGGTCACACCACTCCTGAGCCAAAACCAGCCCAGAGAATCCAAGCAGCATCACCTGGTAGTGGATCAGACCCAGGGATTTCAGTTACCACACTTATTAAGTCAGCACAAAGTGCATTCAGCACTTCCAGTATTAGCAGTTCCTGGAGATAGCTTTAGAGAAGTTCATGATTGCAATGCACGTGGTCCAGAAGGTAATTTTTCCATCCTGTGCAGTTCTGGCTCTGAAATGCCTTGGGGCCCTCCAAATGAAGGTGGATATATTCTCACAGCTTTAACATGTTTTCCATCACACTTTCTCCGGCATTTGTTTTTTATCTTGCAAATATGGAAATTAGGATGCAGGGCTATTGTTTTATTATTTTTTAACATCAATCTTGTATCCTAATTTTGATATTACAAAAACAAACAAACCAAAACATCCTACCTGTCTTGTAATTTTTGGCACGTGAAGGAGCCATTTATCATACTTCTAAGAAAAATAAACAAACAAAAAAGGAAAAGCGAATCAATCATTTTAATTCTGCTGCTCCAGACATCCCTCTGCTAGGCATGATTCCAAAAATTCCTAACATTTCTTTCCTCTTTTTCATCTCAACTGCATGTAGAACAAATTTCTTATGGGCCTAATGGCAAAGAAGGAATGATTGATTTTCCATTTGATGGTGTTTCTTTGGAACAGTTGCTGTCAGTTTTTGTCCCATTATGTTTGTTTTGTTCCCACTGTTTTAATTGTTTTAATCTTAGTAGTTCCCTACAGTCATCATGTAGTGTCTGTTTTCCCTTTGGGGTCCTGCACGTGAGAGACTGCCCTGAGCAAGGTGACATTCATGAGGCATCTGTACAGCACAGTCAGCCTCTCTCTTGTTCAGGCTTCATCTTAATTCATTTTCATTCACAGAGAAAAAGTTCTGACCTGGGTTTGGAGGTACATGTAAGCCAGACCTATCTTAGGAGATTAGGTGTGTTTTAGAAGTTGGGCTTCATTTTGATTTTTCATGGGACCTGTCACTTCTATAAATAGACAGGCTTTTCTGCATTAGTATAGCTGTTCAGGAAAGGATCCTAGAGAGATGTTAACTCAGAGTTCATCACTGGGATATTTTTTGGTTCTACATAGGAATGAAATGTCAGGTTATTGCCACTGATGAACGGAAAAAAGGTTAAAAATCCAGAAATAATCCTATATCTTGTAGCAGATACAAACATTCCTCCCAGGCCATTAGTTAGTTCTGCTGGGCTACTAAAAAAGCTTGTTTCCTCCTAGGTGAATCTAGCTTTGAATACCTTTGGCTTCCAAATGTTAACTTTTAGTTGCATTTAGGCATGACTGGCTGAGGAGGGCCATGATGTAAGGGCAGAAATGTCACCTTTTAACACAAGCCAGTTCAAAGTGTGATCCTGTCTCACATGATACAGTCATGCAGCTGCAAAACCCTTCCATTTAACTGGCAGGAGCTCTTCTCCATTG
>NW_020448808.1:692092-733292 GCF_003343035.1 Apteryx rowi
ATCCAACGTTTCTAGCCAGAGCCAAGTAAGACCTTTGGTGTTTCCCAGGCTGATGGACAGTGTCCTCAATTACATTTCATGCCTCTAACTGACTTCTATGCATCCTGTTCTTTAATCCGACAGTTTATCTATTTATTCCCCACATAGTTTTTATCCAGAGAAATCCCTATAAAAGAAACAGTAGGTATATTAGTGGGTCTGAACTGAAACTCCAGAGACAAACACTCCTGCTTTGATGAATATTTGGATCTGTTATCCTATTGCAAGAGGTGCTAGGCAGCCGTGCTTGGTGGCCTTTGAGCTAGGATCACCCCTGCCCCGGGTGCATTGCCAGACAGCCAGAAATCCAGGGAAACGCACTGCACCAAGCAGCGACCAGGGAGGGCAGAGTCTGCTGTGTCCTCCCTGCCGCCCTTCTCCTGCTTTTTTGGCAAGCTGTGCAAAGTGCTGGAGGCTCGAAAGGGATAGCTCAAGTTGCCCGAGGGTAATGACAAGATGGGCCCTAAAAGTCAGGGCAGATGCATGTGATTCTCGTCTCTCCTGAGGCTTTTGCAAAGCAATGGGAGAAAGGAAGGGGTTTTCCTAACCAGGATGGCAAGGCGGGCCTGCATGCAGGGGCAGCCAGACAGCTTCTTGCGCCAAGAGGACCTTCATCAAAGCCACGGGGATCCCCTGCTCCTCTTCGCCACTGGCAAGAACTGGACTTCTGTTAAAAAATCAGTAAAATCAGGGAAAGTCAGAGGGAGGTGTCAAACCCTGCTACTGCTTTGCCCTGCTTTTGTGGGGAATGGGCTGGTTCTCCAACCAAATGTGTCTGTTCCTGCTGGAGCCTTATCCCCTGGTGGCCATGCATGGGTTTGCACCCGTGCCCTGGCAGTCCCACGGCAGCACGCAGCATCGACACCAGCCAGCAGCCCAACGTCCTTCATGGCCAAGCTTCAAACCTTCCCCTGAGAAAGGTGGCCTGGYGTTTGCCGTAAAAGCTCCTCAACTTCTGCAGCGTCCTGCAGCCACCGCCTGCTCCCGGGACAGCTCATCTTCTCAGCAGGCCCACGGAGACCGTAACAGCTCGAGGTGCCGTCATCCTGTGCTACAGACGGGCTCCAGCTGTGCGGGGGACGAGATGGCTGCCCCGCGGGGAAGCTGGGGCAATTTGCCCTTGCCGCCTTTCAGCCAAGGAGGATAAATAATGGYGAACAGGATGACGGACACGGTGTCACCGTTTGAGAGGAACAGACGGGAAGGTGCCTGGTTGCTGCGGCAACAAGGCCGCACTTTCAGAAAGATGGGTTTTTCTTTCTCTTTTCATCTGCCAATCTTTCCCCCCACGTCAGCGCTGTGCCTCTGCGGGAGATGAGCGGTGACATTTACACTCCCACTAACAAGCTGGTTTGGCGATGGGCAGCTCCGCAGGAGAGCGGTTGGTATCACTGAGCCCAAGCAGGGAGCAGGGGAGGTTCAGGAACGGGCCTGCCGGCCTCTCAGGCAGTTGGCACAGATTTGGGATATTTATTTGTATTATTTTGAGTGTTATTAAGCCAGGAGCCTGCACTGGAAGAGCAGGAAAAGCCTGGCTGGGAATGCATTGCTTCCTAGCCTTCCTGGGAATGTCTGGTCCCTTGGCCACTGGGAGAGGAAAGGAAGCAAAAATTAAAAGAAAAAGAAGAGATGAGCAAAAAAATCAAGCAACACAACAGGAGCAATTTCATTTCTCAGCCTGAATCATGATAATAAGATTTGTCATCAGCCATGCCCCTGTATTTCGGTGTTTTTCATCGCCCTGCTGAAGCTGCCTGTGTCCTCTGGCTTCCCACAACAGAGGCTCCCTGGGGGACAAATGATTACGGTGGCAGGAGTGAAATATAGCCTGTCCCCTCCCTCACGGCAGGTTTGCTTGCTGCTGTGCTGTGCTGAACAGATGTTTTCCTTGGCCTTCCTCACTGCTTGAAGAGTCAACTTTCAGTTCACCTGAAYTGTCACATTAATAATAATAATGATAATGATAATAAGGTCACTTCAAATCAAATGCAAGACACCTACAACAGCTTGAAGATTAATAGTGTGAAATACTGGTGCAGGAAATAACTTTGGGTAATCYCTTCTCACTTACTGGTTGATTTTCCACTGGTATCCAGAGGAAAGAGGAAATTAAGAAATAGCAGCCTTTCCTAGCTGCCAGATCTCCCTGCCATTACAGTTGGCTGAGAAAGTCACCCGTTGCAATGTGACCCCCAAACCAGGGGCAGAAATACAGAAGTATCATGGCCAGCAAAAGCCCAAAGCCAGGTATTCCCATGAGCAACAGAGCCTAGGGAGCCAGGTTTCCCAGGAATCTGTGGCTGCAAGTCAAACACCCATGTGAAGTCTCTGATGCCTAGTAAGGATTGAGCCAATACATTTACTTCATGGAGAGCACTAATGTGATTTCTCTACCATGTCATCCTTGGACTTGGAGGTTCCTGATATCTTGAAGATCTCCACCCCTCTGTGAAATCAAGTTGAATGTATGGGCTGAAAATTAACAGTAAGACACTGACAAACAGGCAGCTCCACCTCCTTCCCTGTCCCCATCCTTTCCCCAAACACAGAGCACATGCTCATCAGCCACTTTTCATTAAGGAGCCAGGCTAAAAGCATCAGATTAGGATGTCAAGGAGGGTAGCCCATTTCTAATATCTTTGTCTCTCCCTCAAGCTGGTACAGCCCCTTCAGACTCTGAATCTGAAGAGGCAAGGTACATGATGTGTTGTAACCTGGTTTTCTGAGAGTAATTGCTCTGCTTTACTAAATCTTTGCTAAAAACCTCCTTAAAAGTTTCAGCTAGTTCTTAAAARTGACTTCCAGTAATCTGCAGAGAAGAAACATCTGAACAAAGGTACAGTCAAGACTAGGAGAAAAATGCATGAAGACAGATTATAAAAGACCAGATAAATAATCCTTCAGATATGGAAACTGCAGAAACTAAGAGGATGTTTGCAGAAGCGTCTCGTTACAGAGAGCACATCAAACACATCAGCAAGATTACAGACTGACCAGCATGCAAAGATTATCCAAAGGCAAACCAAACCTGTCCACCAGTGGAGACCGTCACACTTAATGGGAGTAATACAYGTGGTGACAGCAGTGAATCTCTTAGCAGAGATGCCAGTCAACAAAGCATGGAAAGGGAARTCACTTGTACAGGTTTTTCCAGCGACCAAAACTCTGCAGGGGTGACCTCTAACCAAAATGCTCCATTTTTCAGTGAAGGATTCAGGATGGAAAGTTTATCTCCATGGCRCTGGAGACCGCAGCGAGTGCTCCAGCTGGGCAGAAGGCTGTGCCACTTTGTATGAGCAGTGGGGTCAGCTGAAGGGGAAGTAATAAAAAACATTTTTCTAGCATTTTTAAATGGAGCCCTCTATTTTTTTCCTATTAAAAAAAAAATCCCACAAAGTTAAGTCCTCTTCAGTTATGGGGTTTTTTAGTTTTGAAAACTGAAATGTTTTCATACTTTGGGGGTTAATTTTTTTGCCAGTGAACCCTAATACTCCAAAAGACACCATCCTTTTGCAAAAGGTATTTGCCTGAAAGCCAGTGCCAGTGCCCGACAGCGCACTGCCAGATGGACGGCTCTTGAATGGAAGTCCTCCGTGCTCACATTGCTGTTCAGTTTTGGACCCTCTCATATTGTTTTGACATCGCTCCACTCTATCTTTCTGCTTCCTGAAGCCTTGCCCTTCCCGAAAAGTGTGGGTTGCTTGTTTTAAAACCTGCCAAAGAAAATGAGCGAATCAACTGTCCTAGAAGGGCAGGGAACAGGCTGTGCCACCCACCGGTCCATGTGTCCATCARGTAGCAGGGATCATGAAGAACCGCACAGAGGCTTCATTCCTAGATGCATACCCTTTGAGAGGGCATAAATATTAGTCTTCGGCTGTGTGGCTGCTCTCAAATGATCCTCATGCAATTTTCCTTTCCCTGCCTGGGGGCTGAGGACAAGCCCAGGGAGTGGGACTGACAACACTGGCCAAACCCTAGTCTCTCCTATAGCTTTGCACCAACCTGCTGTGCCTGCCCTGGAGAACCTGTGCCCAGCAAATAGGTGCTGAGTCAATATTGCAGAGCAATAACAAGGACGGAGCAGGGGACCCCCGTCTGGGTCCACTGCAAAGAGAAAGCATGACCTAGAAATAAGAGCCAGGAGCTGAGATAAATTTTTGGGTTATGCCACTGTCCAACGTAATCCTAATGCCCCAGCCTCTGCCTGGTCTACGTGGGGTGGTGCTGAGAGCTGCACTGATTAGCATCGATGTTGTATGTGGGGACTCAGTTTCCCTGCTGGTAAAATGAGTCATTCTGAGACTTGCCTCTTCCCTGGAGAGCCGTGAGGATTCATTAGGCAATTGTAAAATCAGAACGTAGGTGCCGACTGTGAGTAGCTGTCCATTAATAACCCTATTTATTGAGAACCAAATAATTAACTTAGACATGGATCAGTGAGTCTTGATTACACATGAAATAACTACCATATTACATAGAAATCAAATGAGTTTCTGAGGACAGCTCATCTCAGGTGTCACCTCAACCTCAATATTGGAGAGAGAAAAAAAAGGAAAAACAGCCATTTTGATGTGTTGCTCAGCAACAGAATTTGCGGGGGAAACAATCTAGGAATGAGGGAATGAGCATTTCCAAGAGAACAGGTTATTTCAGGCAAGACTTCAGGGACAAGCAAATGTCACAGAGGCAGAGATTTTTTTTTTTTTTCTCCTTTAATCAATAATTTAAACTAGGCATTTTGGGTAAATAAGCATTTAAGTTTGATGATTGAAAAATGGAGATCCCAAACCTTTACAAAGAGTCACATTGCTGAAAAAATGTTTATTTGTTTGTGTGAGGGAAACATTAGATTTACTAGACACTGAATTAAAAATTGAAAATGCTCTTAGAAATGTCAAATATTATAGAGGGAGATGATGCAATGCCAACTTTGCTGTATTGTGCACTGTTTCTTCCAGAGCAATCTCATATTAATTTTGTTGTTCTCCTCCCCACGTGCCCTCCCTCTCCTCCCTTCTCCTTTTTCTTCTAGGACAAGACGAGCGCTCTGAGTCTCAGCAATGTGGCAGGGGTTTTCTATATCCTCATCGGTGGGCTCGGACTAGCCATGCTGGTTGCCTTAATCGAGTTTTGTTACAAGTCCAGAAGTGAATCAAAGCGGATGAAGGTGGCAACCAATTCCCAGGCCTTTCACACCTTCTTTCTGATACCAGCCCGGCTCCAAAGCTGCCTTCAGAGACGGMTGCAGCCCAGACCACGGCTGGAAAGCCAAGATACAGGCATAATGAAGTGACCGTATCACTTGACTTGTTAGAAAGGAATAGGAGCATCAGAGGAAGCTAAAAGAGGGTCAAGTGTGCCAAAGTTGGTAGCAGATGCAAAATCAGATGTGTGGCATAATTCTTGTTCAAAATCCAGATACAGAGCAAACTCATAGCACAATGGTAACGGGAAAACATTGCTATTCCTTAAAATTAAGAAAGCAGACCATGGGAATCCACGTGCGCAGCGTGGATGAAGTCTGCTGGGGCTGGTGTCATACAGCAGCCACTGCAATAAAAAAAATCCGAAAAAGCCCAAGCAGTTAACAGCAAGATAAAACTGGGGTAGTGCAGTAATGAATCAGATCCTGTTGTTCCCTTTGCTGGCCCCCTTCTGGCACCATTTACACGTAGGCAACTGCTAGATGCACAGAGCATTTACCAGATTTCCAGCCTTTAGCCCTAGATGAACACTATTTTCCCAAGTAAATGCCCTGGAATGGGACCTCTGGTGATGTGGGTCTAGAGTATAAGAATATGGATCTTGCTTGCAGTGGGTCTTTTCTCTACCCTGGCATGGTCTTGCAGAATGTGGTTCCTATGATCCAGGAGACTCAGCCCTGACTTCTGGTGTGCCTAAATTTCAGAATGCATGGCAAGATCGGGCTGGATTAGCTTTGAGAGCCTTGGGGATATGCATTTAATGAAGCATCTGTGCAATAAGTTCATCTTGACTCAGCTGACTAGCAGTGGCAATGCCTGCTAAGGCATTACTGTTCTGTATAAGGGTGCAAAGGGATTTTTGTAAGAGTAATGCATCCCTTTTCTTCCTRCCCTTGAGCACTCCTGTGAGCAAGGAAGTCAATATGAGCATGCAGAGTATGAAGTGAGTTTCCTAAAATTCAGTGAGATTTTTCACTCCCCTGAGCCCTGAAACTTACCCAGAATCAACAGGAAAAAACAAAAACATTTCTTTGTTTTTTATATCACCATTTCACAACACGCTTAATGTTTTATCAGCAATAATAACATTTCCAATTCACTGAAAATGTGCAATAGTGCTTTTCCCATTGAGGTTCAGAAAATTCTACAGGCAATGAAAGGTACATTGAGCACAAGGGTAAGATAATGTGTGCAATTAATGTCCCTGAATATAAAAAATTAAATTATAATTGTCTACACTGTAAAGCTAGATATGTCACAAATACACTGAGCAGGAGTGTCGGCATGCAATAGTTCTGTAGTTTTAATCCTAAGCAGATGCTGCCTGGTGTTAGTTTCCTGTGTTGCTCCAAATGACCYGCTAATTCATGTAAATGTTAGTTTGCGCTGCTCTTGTCCCGTTATAACCAGCCACTGCGAGGGAAAACCTTTTCTCCCAGTGTTAGCGTCTGGCCTAAGCTGGTCCCCTTGGCTGGCGCCTATCGCCAGTTGGCCACTCCCCAAAACCATTTAGCAGAGCCCAGACGAGCCCAGAAAGACAGGCGAAATCCCCCTCTGAGAGGTCTGATCCCAAACAGCCATCTCGGCACCTGGGATCTGCTCAGCCAGGAGGGCCCCACAGGGCAGCTGCAAATGCTGCAAGCATGGGTGGCTGCTCTGGGCCTGGCAATCCAGTGAGTGACTCTTTCTGACTGGCTCTTCCGCAATTGTCTCTTTTGGATAATTCTTCACATGGACATCCCATTCTAGAGGGGATGACAGTGCCCCTCTTTGAAGTAGCTTAAAAGCAAAAGCAAACAAACCAAAAGGACTCGATCTGTTAGCTGAATTCTTCTAAACAAGTTTTCATAGATCTCCAAAAGYGGGCAAAACTTTTGGACAGTATCTGGAACAGGAAGATGAGATTTGGGTTCCTAAATTAGGTTTGCATTTCCTGGTTACCTCATTCATCACTGCAGACAAAAACAYAGGCACATGCTCAACTTCTCACATGAGGAAAGTTAAACATATGCTTGCAGTGAGTCAGAGTCCACCATACATAACGGTACTGGAGTAGCAATTGCATATCTATGGGGGAAGTGAATRTAATACCTCTGATCTGATCCAATATGGCTATTCTTATGTTTGTAGAGGTTTGAGTAGTTTCTGCATATGGCATGTATGCTTTATGCCCCAAAATACAGCTGAAACATTTAATTTTGAATCTAGAAGAGGTGCAAATTAACAGAGCAGATGCAGTAGGGACATGCAGCAAGCAGGAGTACAAGTGGAGGCAGGAAGAGAGAGAACAGTTACAGAGAGACAACATTGCTTTATACTGCAATTTCTCCAACATTGCTAAGGACAGGGGGAGATCCCCCCGTCCTTCCTAAAAAGGGTTTTTGTTTAATCCCACAGCAATCAATCAACGAAGCCATACGGACATCAACCCTTCCCAGGCCGGCTGCAGCGGGAGGCAGTGGAGAGAACGGACGTGTGGTCAGCCATGATTTCCCCAAATCCATGCAGACGATTCCGTGCATGAGCCACAGCACCGGCATGTCCCTGGGAGCGACGGGATTATAATTGGCCTTTTGACCCATTGCCTGGGTGAGAGCAGGGGCAGCCCAACTCCACCCCCTCCAGAGCCAAAAACAAACCCAACACCAACAAGACAAATGACGATGACAGAAGGGACAATTGGATGGATCTTCCTGAGGAAATCAAAACTATTTCCCTTTTTATTTTGCAAATAGATCCACCGGCAGGAGAACAGCAACAGGTCTGTACTGCAATAAGGAGAGCGTAATGGGATTTAACAGACTCATGAACCGTCCCTGATCAAAGAACCACTGGAACACTAATGAGGACTATGCCATTTTGTTTTAACTTGGTTGTTAATAAGTCTTAGTGTGTGCAATATATATATTTTTTCTTACTAATTCCTGTGGTGTCAGGGTAACATCAGCCCTTCCCCCTTCCCTGCTCAGCCCTTTAATCTGGTTTAGTTTGGGATGCAAACCATAATGTCTGAGCTACTAACAGCAAAAAGAAAATCCGATAAATAGCAAGCTGAACTCCCTGCAGGGCATCAGCATTGACCCCTTTTGTCCATCATGATTCTGCCTTCGGTTGTTGTGTTAACTCGGGTGCAGAATTATTGCAACAAGGCAGACAGAGCTGTGAACAGCTCTCCCTGCAAAAGGAAGGACTTGATGCAAAAAAGAACCTGAACAGAAACATGAGGCTATTTTACAGGGGCAAAGTCAAGAGTGAGTTTGGAAATCCCAGGTAACCTTAGGACAGAGTGATAATTCTTCCAGAGATGATGAGTGGCGGTTCAAGAGGAGGATCGTGTGCCTGGAGTGGAGAGCTTCATCCATGGCAGACTAGAGCAGATGGTTGGTCTAAGATCATTACGCTGCTGTTTATGGAAGAGAGARGGTAAATGCAGCATTCCCCTCACGAGCAAATCTCCTGCCTAGGTCACTGGGAGCCAATAAGCAATTGTGAACCATTTCTTCATTGCTTAGCTTTGTGTGTGCTCCCTTTTTGGTGGTCACATGAGGGAACCACCTCGAGCYGGGAACAGACCATCTCAAGAGCATCCACTTCTAGATGGCTGCCTATTAACCAGTAAAACATGCTAGAAGTCATGGGGCTGCAATGGGAATATCCCTGCCTTTTTGCTCTGAAATCCCTTTATGCCCATTTTTCTAATTAAAAGGGACATTTTATAGATAGTTGGCCAAGATGGCTTCCTGGAAGRAACTACGAGGAAATCCTACGAGAGTTTCATTCAAGCGTCCATGACATTTGATAGCATTGGGGCTGGTCAGGCTCAGCTCCCCAGTCAAGATGTGGCCTGTACTTTGGGTACAAAGCCAAAAGTAGCAGATTCCCGCTCATGTGTCTGCAGGGAGGGGGAAGCATTCACAAGTCAGGAAAGCAAGTTGTTGATCCCAAACTCAGCGTTGCAGAAACCTGGACAGCTGGGAGTCCAACTGCAGGCATGGAGATCAAAGGGGCAAGGATGGTTTTCTAGGACCGCACAAAAGGTTCGTTTTGTGAATCACTGGCATGGACAGATGAATGTTTCCCACTCCAGTGGGCTTGAGGCACCTCCCCGGCAGTGAAGGGTTCCCAGAGGAGCACCTGAAGTCAGAAGATCTGCAGGGAGGGACTGCGGCTGACCCACTCGCCCTTGCCCCATCTSACAGGTCCATTGCCAGTGGCAAATAAAGTTTGAAGTGTCTCACAGGATCCAGCAAGGATCCATCTGGGGACAGAGCTGCTATTTGGAGGGTTCTGCGCTGCTTTTTTCTCCTTTTTTCTTTTTTTTTTTCCTTTTTCTTTTTTTCCTGTAACAAGAAGGTGCAACATAGCAAGTGAGGAGCAGGAAAAGGAGGCAGGTGAAGAGAAAGTCATGCAGGCAAATGATTGACACAGGCCTATGAGGAGGATCTGTCTATGCAGCTGTCCATAAGTACAGCTAGAAGCTGCCTGAATACCAGTTTCCATTAGTGTACAAATGTCTGCGCAGAGCAATACGCTTAYTACCTTTAACACCAGCCTGGTCTGAAGTATCTGTTCCATTTACCCACTCGTCCTACGACCACTTTTTGGAGACCGGCAAGTCAAAGAGTCAAGGTCTTAAGCTCAGGCACAGCATGTCTTGTGCCAATATGTTTTCCTCCCTCCATCAATGGAAACCTTTGTGATCTCCATCTCYCATCTCCCAACACAAGCACTGTCATCACCCACTCCAAACAGCTCTTCAGGTCACTTTGTGTTGGTTATCATTATTTTTAATCCGTTCTTCTTTTTTTATTTTTGACTTCAGTTCTGTGTAAGCGCTAGCGTGATGGAGGCATCCCAAAAGCTAGCCTGCTTCTGCGCCCGGACCCCCAGATGTGTCTCCTGCCCCGGCCCTCGCCGCGGCCTGGCCCTTGCCGCGGCCCCACCCCACTGGAGACTGCAGTGGGAGCAGGCTGCCGAGACCCGTTTCAGCCGCGGCGTCCCGTCCGCCTCCAAAGACACTAGCACCTTTGTGGCAGGTCACGGGGAGCCCTGCCGGCAGCCGCCCGGGCCGCTGGCCGGCTGCGTGGGAAGCAGCGCGTCTGCGATAGGACTGGCCGCCTGCGACGTGAGGATGTGAGAAGCAGTCTTCAAAGGCTTTTGATCGGCGGAGGGGTTAAAAAAAAAAAAAAAAAGAGGAATAGGACAAAAGCGTGGAAAAATGTTAACTTGTAATATGTATTTTTACTACACTTTTCTTAAAAATAGAGTAATGGTAAAACTCTTAAAGACATTGACATTTTTTCTCAACAGGAATCCATATTTAACAGTTTTGGCTTTCATTAAATTTTGCTCTTTGGTACCTGGATCTTTTATTTAACAGCTATATTTGTTTTATCTCTCTTTTTTATTTTCTTTTTCTTTCTTTTTTTTGGCAGTACTGCAAAGGATTTTGCTTGATCAAACTCAGCAATACTTTTCTTTTCACATTCTCTTTTTTTCGAGCAACATTTTTATTGGTATTTATTATTTACACAAAAATGAAAATATCAGCTGAAATTTTAGCACCAAGGATCCACGAACCATTTTTCATACCTGTCCATGCCGTTTTGTGCCAGTGCTGGATGTGTGGAAATGAAAATGATGTTACCCCTCAGGCAATATTAGCCAACCTGAATCAAACGAGATTTCCTTGATTATTGCTGTGTCTGAGTTGTGAACAGCAGCCAAATAAACTGCTTCAGGTTGAAATTGGGAATCTATCTAGTATTTACCCAAGAGTCAGGAAACAAAACGTTCACTGGGTTCAAAGTTAAGGATTTTCCTTCTTGTTTGGAGTTTTGTGGGATTAGTTTTCGAGGAGGGCTGTCTGAGGATTTTARCTTGTTTTTACAAAGAGAGAAGATGTAGTCAGCTCAGTGATAACTCAGAACCAGCACTGGTCCAAAAATCCTCTCCCATAGTGGCTTTCCTAGGAGCTGCCATGCTGTTTCAGTGGCTGGGGCATTCAAGGTATTTCTAACTCATTTTTCACACAGTTTTAGACTGCTAAATTCCTCATCAGAAAGTCTGCTAAGCGGAAAGGAGAGCAGAATTTAAAGGAGATTGGACATTTATGCAGATGCTGACAGCTGCTGGGGTTAACTGTAATCATTAATGTCACGCTCTTGTGTGGCACTTGGTGTCACAGGTCTGAAAGGACTTCCCTTCCCCATGTCATCCCTCCCGTTTTACAGCCGGGGAGACTGAGACGCTGAAGTGCCTTGGATCAGGCATCTCGGCTCTTCCCACAGGGCCATGGTTATAGATCCAGGTCTCCGATGTTCAGGCACGTTTTTTACCCACTGGTAAGTTTTAAAGATAGAGTCAACAAGGGGCAGAATTAATACATTTTGAAAGGGGATGCAAACCCTCAGCTGTGAAGCACAAGAGACTCCCAGCACATGGGGCCTGAAGGGAAGGTTTTCAAGGGCAGATGATGTTGTATCAGCCCGTTTTGGTCTTCCACACCTGCTTTAGGCAACCAGTGCTGCACTGTGGGCTTGGATCCTGTCTGAAAACACTGTTTGTGCTCCACAGTTCACTCTTGCCTCCCAGTGCAGCTGCAGAGAAGAGTTGCACAAGAAATGTTCCTGTATGCCTTGACAAAAGCAGGACGAAATCCCCTCGTACTAAAAGGTAAAAGCGATGTAGGAAGCTTGTAGGAAACAGGATGGAATTCTCCAGCAAGGATCCAAAGCCATCTGCAGCAGTTGAGGAAGTTGAAAGCACCAAGCCCTGCAGTGCGGCAGGTGAGGAGCAGATGCGCGACCCAGTCTGTCCCGTGGTCTGAGGGCCATAACCCCAGCGCCAGGGCACAGGCTGAGTTGACTGGACTTGTTTGCCTGAACCCCTATCTGCCAGCAAATGCGAGGAAAACTTACTTGTCTAAGCTCAGCGCAGGGCCGGGGCAGGGCCGTGAGCACGTACGACAGCGTCTGTGGTGACCCAGGGGATGTCACCAGCCCCTTCAGCTCCAGCACATACTTCCTCGGAAAGGTTTGGGAGCCTTGGGGATGTTCGCATGTGAACACAGGCTCCTACTGGGCTTTTAATGAAAGGCACAGTCACCCACTTCTCACACTGGGCCCAGGAGACTGTTTCTGTGCATGTTTCCACGGAGCCACACGTCAGAGCCCAGATGACCCAGCCTGGCGGCATGTGGTACCCTGGGACTCCTCCCTGCCCATGGCTGTGGGAGAAGCCGCAGCATGGCTCTGGGCTTCGCTAGCGGGGTTGCTCTGGAGCAGCCTGGTGCACTTTGGGGAGCGTGGAGGAGACGGGTTAGTCCTCAGGGCCAGGTGGCCCAATCTCTGACCGTTTCTGTAGCTGCTGGCTRCCTCAAACACGGACTGGCTTGGTGCCTCCATGTTGCCTGCAGGCACAAATCAATCGGGCAGCACCATCACTGCTCCAGGGTCCTGGCAGCACTGTGTCCCTTGTGCCCGCTCAGTCAACAGCGGGTGGCAGGGACCTAAGGATGTCACGGTGCCACACACACAGACCCAGCTCAGGAGGTGCCAGACAGAGCAGCTCCGGCTCCGTACAAACTATCATCATGTCACCTGAGCTTCATTGCCAAGATGACCCCCCCCACACACACACCCCCAGCTAGCTTCTTCTGCAGAGCTGCTCTGTCCATTCCAGGCACATGGTCCCGATGGCCTGAGTGCGTGCTAGGGATGAAGTTAGTGTGCTCACAGCTGGAAAAGTAGCCTGGAGTAGACCCTGGATTTGCACACAGTAGTTGCCTTACCCCAAATAACTCCACATCAGTTTATAGCTTTAGACAGCAAATCATCTCCCCATCCCCTGGGATGGCAGCAGAGCTGGGACTGCAGCTCTGCACGGGGGACGAGGGATCCCGTAACCCCTCACACTGCTGTCGGCCGGCAGGGAGCCCGTCTGCAGCGTGGTGCTTGAGACTGCGCCGCGCTGCAGGGGCCTGGCTGTGCCCAGGGTCACTGGAAAGGGGGTGGCAGAGGTGAGGAGCRTTACATTACAGAAAAAGATTTACAGAACCGATGAAAACTGATGCACTTTCGGCAGTCGTCGGGGGGGAAGGCGGTGTGGATCTGGGCAGGGCTCTGGGGCACAAGCGCTCTTCTAGCAACAGCTTCTTACAGCACGTTGCTTCTGTCCAGGGGTAAAAGCAGAGATAGTGTTCACCAGCTGGGAAGAGTGAGATGCAAATACCTTGTGAAACCTGGGCAAAAAAATTTGTCAAGCAACATAATAGCATGTTACTCAATGTCCTAATGTCAGGGCCTGTTTCCTCAGCAACAAGAATCTGCTAGAAAAGAAAGAGAGAAAAAATTAGAAGAAAAGCAAATATAGTCATGTTTCCCAGTAYAGTCAGGACAGATTTACAGGAGTCTCAACGGGGCAGCAGAGCCCTTTCCCTGGAAGGACACATCCTGCATGTCGAGCGAAGAGGAGCGCCGCTGGCTGGCACCGCCCCGGGGCCCGGGAGCCGGCGGCCGGAGGCAGCGGTCAGCGGGAGCGCCCAGCACCGCAGCAGCTTACGGCCCACGGTGGGCTGTGCGCCAGGCACCTCAGAGAGGGAAGGGGATGTTACAGGCGGCCGCAATCTTGCAGAGCACCAAGGCGTCCGGCTGTGCCCTTAGGCCGACATTACGCTGGTGCACGCTTGCCCCGGGGCAGCATCACTGCCGGGGGCTGGAGGGCAGGTCTGGCTGCRGGAAGGAGAGAGGCTGGGCTGGTCCTCACCTCCTCCGAGCAGGTCCCCAAGGGAGCTCACCCGCGGCATGTGCAAGCGGAGAGCTATCTCCAGAGCAGCAAAACRCAGTAATTCTCCCCTCTGGAGGGGATACTGAGAAGTTTAATTAGCTAATGTTTGCACATCTCTTTCTCATGCACTAATTAKATGGTACACACACACATACATGTTCATGCAGTTATTAACAGGAGCCTTTGATGGCCCAAATTAGCCGTCAAGGTACCTTTTGATTCCTAAGGATCAATATGGTATAATGTAACAGCCACAAAGTATGTTCATTACTCCGAAGGGATGGTTTAACATGGTCTCCAGATCCCTTTGGCAGTAATTCCTCCTCTGTTGTAGCTGGCATCAGAATTAATGGCATGTCGTGTTCTGTAAGTCCYGACTTTTCAGATGAAAGGTACACCGTGTTGTTCGTATCAGTATTACAGCGTAATAAATCAATGCTTTCCTGTTGGAAGGATTTCAGACAATTTCACAACTTGCTCTCAGGAAGTCAAAAGACAACCTGTCTGCCAGGCCACGGGCCAATGAAAAAAACTGTTCCATAAAAAGAGAAAAAGGGGCAAAAAAACAAAAAAGGTTTCATTGCGCCATTGTTACCTGCTGYATGTAGGACTCTGGTGCCAAGGTAGCAGCTGCTAAAATAGTTCCTACTTACCCCACAGACAGCACTGAAGGCTAGAACTGGGGCCTTCAATCAAGTACTAAAACAGAAGTCTTTTGAAATTCAGTATTTTATTTGGGGAAAATGCTGAGAGCCTCTTTCTTACCTGTCTCACAATCTCAAGGCTTCACCAGGCCCTGCAGCACAAGGTGGTGCACAGCTCAAGGGAGCAAATTCCCCAGGCCAAGGCAGTTGTGGACAAGCTGATGGTGACTGGGACGGGGGAACCCAACCSAATTTCACTTGATCAAGCACTAGACAAAAGTTGAGCTTCTCTTCTGATTGCTRCGTCCTAGCACAAACGGCTTCCCATTCGCAGAAAAGCAGCAAGGGGAATAGGAGGAAAGACGGGTGCTCCAGGACAGAGAGCCCCCCCGTAAACTGCCAAAAAGGTGCCSGCAGAGTTATCGTCCCAGCTTCTTTGGCAGCTGCTGCCCAGAGCTTCCAGCGCAGTTACTTACGTCTTTACAAAGTAAAACTTAAATTCCCCTGGTCCCAGGAGCACATGCATAGGACAGGAAGAGGCTGAACTTGAAAGGGGAGCCGTTTTGTTGCCTCAGATTAACTCAAACTGTGTGACAGGCTTTCCCCACTTCAAAACCAATGTTGTTAACCTTGAAATCTGCATTATTAATATTGCAACATGGGTCCCATCAGGAACTGCCAAAAGAGCTCTCATGGACTTGTGACAGCTCGTCCTGTTTGATTCTAATCATATATGAATGCATGAGTTAAGAAGACATCATTAAAAGTACATTAAGTTTAATTATGCCAGCAGCCACAGACGGTGGGAGCATCGGCTTAATGCAGAATGCATAATTAGATCAGACCTAATCCATTAGATTCATATTTGTTAAAGAAGATGTTCCTCGTCTATAAGTGTCACTGCAAGGCAGCAATTGGGAGGAATGGCAGCGGTTTTGGGGGCTACTTRCCTCCCACACCCCTTTCCTCTCCCCATTGCCTCGTGACCCTGCCGCGCACCACTGAGCTTTTGCTCAGCTCATTGCATGATGCGTTTAATGAAAGTGCGCACAAAAGCACAGCAAGAAGCCCTAGTGCTCTGCCAGGAAGCCCTGGGGAGGTGCTGGGGTGGTTTAAGCCGGTCCCGGGCCCCGTCTCCTCTGCGAGAAGCTCCCACTGTTGCAGTGGTCTGCGGTGGCGGACAGGCCCCCTCTCCTGGGTGGGCGGCTTCCCAGCCAGGCAGGACCAGTCCAGCCACGCTTGGCGATGGGAACGGGGGGTCACAGCCTGCCGCTGCCCTTTCTCGGGCTCCAGCCATTGCAAAATCACTATTTGCGCCCCTCAGCCTGGCGCAGGCTCAGTAAAAGCTGCCGAGGGTGGTGCCGGCAGTGCTCGTCCGCTCGCCCGGGGGTGCGAGGTGCTCATCCCCGCTTCCCGCAGCTTCGCTGCGCCCRGCAAGTCACCGCAGCCGCGTGATTGCAGTCGCGATTGCAACGCGATTGCCCAGGGAGCAAATTGCACTGGCATCTCCCGGTGCAGCTCCCGCAGCGGCCAGGAGCCTCCCCGGCCGGCAGCACCGCTGCTGCTGCCTCGCAAGGGCATCTCCTGGCTCGCGAGGTCCCCAGTCCTGCCCACGGGTGATTTCAGCTGAGACCCCTTCCCGGCCAGAGCCAAACCAGGCCGGAGCAGGGAAGAAGTCGAGGCCGCAGCACAATGAGCGCCCGACGGCTGCAGAGCGAGCCCGGTGCGGTCGCAGTTCGGGAGGGTACTGGGAGCACGGCGCTCGCTGGGACTAATCATGGGCACCAGCCGCTCACGCTAAAAGGCTCAACTGGGCCCTCTAACACCTGCCTAAGCGCTGAATATTACTGCTATTAAAATATAAYGGCCTCTCGCTGCCTCTCCTCCGCGGAGCCTGGCAAGGAGCGTGTTGGGAAAGCCGCGGCACGGAGGTGCTACCGCAGGCAGGGCGGGCGGGCAGGAGCCAAACCTTTCCGCAGGCGCCTTTAGCGGCCCAGGGCCAGCTCCAAAGGGACTGTAGGCCACAACAGAGGTTTCTAGGGAGTTTTCTGAACAAAGCATCTGCTAACTTGGGGTTGTTTTAGTTCTTTTGAGACAGAGAGAAATTCCCTACCAGTCATCCCATTTTATCCATTTTGCACTTCATCCTCGCCCCAGCACCCACTCAGGCAGCTCACGCTGCAAACCTTCCCGGCCCCTTCTGCCTGGGCTCCGTCCTGGTCCCCATCCCCGTCCCCGTCCCCGTCCCCGTCCCCGAGGAGCCACGGCCAGGGCAGCCGGCGAGGGCGACCCCGAGGCGGGCACGCGGGCAGGCTGGGCTGCGCCGGGGGCCGGGATGGTGCCAGCACCCCGGGGTCCCTCCTGCCTCCCGCCACCCCACACACTGATCCTTGCCGCGCAGGTGGAGCGGCTCCCCGTTTTCCAGTTTTTAGGGTTTTTATTTGACAAACATCATCAGCAGCATTTCTAATTTCAGTCTAATAAATAAGGGGGAAGCCCACTTGAAGGCTGCTGTGGTTTTCTTTCCCTTTTGTGTGCAGTGATGTTTCCATTTGCCAATGGCCACCATAACCGGGAGTCCTGCTTTGGCTGAAAAGCAGGAAGGGACATGGCCAACTTGCTTCCTCCTAAGAAGTGGATGATTTTTAGTGACTTGTACTATTAGCTGCCAATGCATTTTTGACTGGAGGGAGGAATAATTGGATATTGGAGAGACATTTGAAAACAGTATAATAACACAAGGCCTTTTAGAGAAAGCATTGATCTTTCTAAATGGGCAGCAGCTGATATTTTGGAAGTGAGCTTCGTGTGCACGCGTGTTTGCCCGCACACCTGTGTGCATCTGTGAGCGATCTAAAAGTAAAGCAACCACAAAGAGATCAAAGACGAACCCAAAGAGCAGCTCTCTGGAGACAGAAATGCCAGGACCTGTCCATCCTCCTCCYCATTCCCTTTAGTGTGGTAATCCACCTGGCAAGATGAAAGGGCAACCCGGGGGGGCTGTAAATTGTGCTTTCCCAAGGAAAACAGCTAAACTATTAGGACCACCCTCACTGAGCGCTCAAAGGGAAACACCAGTTAACCCCTCTGTGACCAGCCTGCCCCGGGCAGCTCGCCGGCGCGGGAGACGGGGCTGCATTTGCCGCCCTGGCCGTCACAAGCAGCATTTTCCCAGGGACTCGTCAGCAGGCTTTACGCTGCCACAGCCCTCTCTGAGACCACATCGAGCACCCAGCAGGGTTTGGCAAGATGCTGAATATCCCRTCCCCGCTGCAATATGACAGGGTCCTGAGACAGTTGTATAACTGCAGCCTGATCGGCTCTTAGGTTTCCTTCAGAGTGGGCTGGGTGCTGACTGAACTCGCAGCCTGCTGGGTCGTGCAGTTAGCTGGATTTCACAAAGCTGCACGACCTCCCTCCGCTGGGGCACAGGGGCAGCTTTCCAGGGCAGGGTTGTCACCCCCTTCCCAAGGTTGCCAGGTGCCACACAGGGGGCCACCCGTGTGCCCTGTGCAAAGGCTGTGGCTGGAGGCTGGTGTGGAAAGGGTTAACCCCCCCCCAGCTCTTAGCTGCAAAGTGGGGCCAGCTGGGGGGGCCTGAGCGATGCCAGGGACCGTGCAGGTGAGCTGGGCTGGGAGGCTGGGTGTGCCGGGAGGATGGCGGCAGCTTTAGGAAGGGTGGATGCAGGGTCAGTCTGTTGTCCTGATGCAGTGCAGTTTCTGCAGTTGCTCCCTGTGTCCTCGCTCTCTTCTCCCACTCTTGGCCCGTGGAGGAAATGGAACTTGGCTGCACCCACTTGCTTTTAATACTTCAACTAGGCGTGGGGAAACTCTGTCAATGCCTTCACCTTTCTGGATGCTGAGCTCGTCTTCAAGCAGATGCTTGTAGGAAGAAAGCTTTCTTATGGGCCATGGGACTAGCTGGTTAATCCTGTTGATGGCAAGTCCTTCAGCTCTTGGCAGAGGAGGCTGCTGTGCAGAAAGGATGGGATTGAGATTAGAAAGAGTCAAGAGAGACCCTGAAAACTGCTGGATAATGTGCTTTTTGGTTCATAGGAGCACAGTGCAACAACCTGGGGTGGGGAGTAGGCTATCTGTCAATGGGATTTTCTATATGCTGAGCAGATGCAAAACTCAGAAAAACATGAGCTCAGCTGAGAGACACCAACTACTTCCAAGTCCAGGAATTACCTCTTGGTAGTTATACTGCATCAGGCAGGCTAAATTTGCTCTGCTCCCTACACAGTGCTATCTCCAGCCCAGGGAAGAATAACCAAACTCATGCAGGTAAGAAGCAAATGGGACGAAAAGCACTGTCTGCTTTTGCAAAGATAGGACATGCCAGGCTGATGTGGTTTGTTTGTTTGTTTTCCAGAAGATGCTTGTGTTCCTAAGTGAGGAAAGTGTGGCAGGTTTAATGTCAATGAGCTTCACAAAATTATTTGATTTTGTGGGGGAAATGATTAGATAAAATGAAGACTACATAAGAAAAGTTGTCAACGTGAGATATCTAAAGAGAAGATAATGAGTTGTACTGCAAAACACAACTGGACGGAAGGAAAGGTACATATGTACTTTCCTCCAAGGATTTATCTTGCAACCAGTGTTAACTCCTATAGTACAGGAAGAATTGAAAGATTTTGAAGTTTGTGGAAAAAAAGACAGGATGAAAGGCAGTAGTTCAACATCATGTATTTAGGGGCTGACTGCAGGATGGGAGACAGCAGAAGATCTGGCTATACTTGCTTATGTCTGCATGGGTGTTTGCCACCAAGAGGACAACACAACACAACCGTCAAAAAGTCAAATACATTCAAGGATCACAGCAAGAGAAAGTTCCAGTTCATAAATCCAGCTGCATAAGACCAAAAATGTCATGCACAGTCCTGGCCCATCACCATCAAAAGCTGAACTGGCATAACTGGGAATTCAGTGGCCCAAGAAGTCCTTTGCAGCCTCGTTTCTGTTCCTGCCTACCAAGGGCACCATGGCTGCCACCACCTGAGGACATCTACGCATGAAGGGCCTTCTCCGTGCTGCCCCAGAGGTTTTTAATACCACTCATGAGGTTCATTAGACCTAAGAACTGAGGCTGGGACCACGGCCTTGCTGAGGGCAAGGGCAGGAGGACTCTTTCCTCCCTGTGTTAGATGGCCCCAAATCCTCACATTGAAAATGGTTTCCCAACCTGCCTGTCAGCCTGGCAAATCCTGAAGTTTAAGCAGGGAAAAAAGAGAAGGGCAAAGGATGGAGTGAGCTGGGAGAAGACGAGAGACGGGAGGATAACAATACAGGCACGGGCGCATGACAAGCACCTTGCAACGAGCTCCGATGGGGCTAGCCCCCAACCAGCAGCTTTGCAAGATGCAGCAAAGCCAGGTTGCACACCGTGAACATAACGGCATGCCAAGGAGGGAGCGGATGGAGCCGCGGCGCTCCGTTGGTGTCGCAGGCGTTACTTCTCTGATTTTAATAAGCTTTGGCTGCTTCCTCCGAACGTGCCGGCTCTCTTCGGAGGTGCTAGTTACCTAACTGGTACGAAGCGCTGCTCTGGCTCCCGTTGCTCGCATTTCTTGAAGGTGAGAGAAAATTTGTACGAGCACCAGGTTTGCTGGCTCCGAGAGGTGCTGGGCTGAGAACAGCCCTCCTCAGAAATACTACTCGCAGCGCTCCGAGCCGACACGTGGTGCACTGCCTACGCCTGGCACTCGGGCAAGGAAGGAGGCTTAAAAGCATAATTAGTACAGGGAAAAAAAAGGCAGCGTCTTCATGCCAATTGGCTTGGAGGCAGCGAGGTGCAGCAGGGAAAACATGATTTAGTCTGGTGGCTTTGTCATCTCTTCGATAGAGCCTGGCTCATAATTACTGCTTTTTACCACTTCGAGGCGGATTGTGCATTAAAGAGTGGGTTGTTTTCCACAGTACCCCGATACATAAATCGTGGAGCAGCGGGTTTTAGTGCGGCATTGCTGCTGCTGAGGAGCTCTGGGACAGTGCTGGCGAGGCTGGGGCTGACTCCTCTGGCCGAACTGGGCTCTTCTCGCTGCTCAGTCGGGGACCCGTGTGGCTTGCGCAGCTCAGGGTGGGATCTGCGTGTCCGAACACCCCCTCGCTACCATGGTCTGGAGCCCTACACTCCCGAGTTAGAGGTCAGGCCGGGAGTTTTGCCCTCCTGGGTGATGGGAGAGCGCAAGCCCAGCTCATGAGGACCAGGCGGCGCAGGAACCGCGATGGATCCCTTTAGCAGTCAGCTATTGCTGGGCAGCAGCAAGGTCCAGATCATTTGGGCCTGAAAAGCTACAGAGGATCATTCTGATGCCGTAGGGTGCCTTCCTTTTCATCTGTGCCTTTCTTTCACCAGCTCAGTGCTTTGCCCTCCTCCACTCTCCTCTCTCTCATTTGCTCATGTAAATGCATTTAAAAAAAAAAAAAGAAAAGAAAACCCCTAAGATCTGAGATCCCATGGTGCATTCATAAATGGTTGTTCTGGACAGTGCTGCAAAGGGTGGAGGATCCGGATGGCTAGTGAATATTGCCCTGATCCTGTTTTCACATGGCACATACTGGCAAAAGCCATCCGAAAGGGGAAGAGGAGTGAGGAGGAAGACCTCTTCGTATTCAACTTTGGGTCCCAGCAGTACCCATCAGGCCCTGGAAAAATGCTCCAGCTCTAATTTACAGTTAGAGCCACAGATTGCTTTCTCTTCAGAGATGAAAGCAGGACACCAAGCAGCTGAGCGAGAGGAACTTCAGAAAAGATCACAGCAGTGCAAACTTCCCCTGCTCCCGCACTTCAGCAAAACCCAGCTGCGGAGCCGGCAGAACACAGCCTGCTTCCTTGCATGGCAAGGGCCAAATGACTGTGATAATTGCTCTCCGAGCAATACACTGACTACGTACATTTAGTTTCAATTAATTTGCTGGCTCTAAATGAACTGCCTCCTATTGCTTTCAGCAATCAAATCTTGTTAATTGAAAATAGCGTTTATCTTATCTCTAGGAGAAGGCTGGACAAAAGTAGGGCAACAAAATCCAGTGTGAAGGTAGCACGAAGTAAAAGAAGGAGGGGGGAAATGAAGCTGAGGGAGAAAGGCAGGGAGGGTGGCTACACGAACAATTTCAGGCTTTTTTGTCTCAGTGGGTTCAATGCTTTCTGGGGGTCCTGGCTTGGTGCAGAGTTTTCTTCCCATCTTGTCTCGCATGCAGAGTTCGGGTGCTCCGGCTGACACAGGCTTGTGCTGTGAGGGCAAGCAAACACAGGGTTTAGCCCTGCTGCTTTCTCTGATGGCTCTGCAGTGGCAGTGGCCTGCTGGGGCACAGGACATGCAGCTCACGCCTGGGTAAATCAGAGCACCAATAGCCGCATTTAATGCATCGCCCTTGGGTGCTTGGTGAGTCCCCGAGGGGCGACTTCTCCCACCTTGGTTTTCACAGCAATGCCCATGCTCTCAGAGAAACAGGGGCTGAAATGCTAAAAGTATCATCTAAAAATCTCTTCAAAGCATTGTCCTAAGGTGCAGACTCGAGAAGTTTCCCTCAAACTACTTTTTTTTTTTTTTCCAATTAGTTCACTTAAGTTTGCATCTTTCTGGCTGCTTCTGAGGACACTCAACTCTTGTCTCCTCCAAGGTATAAAGCTGGGCTTGCTTGATCCAGCTCCCTGCCCCTTCCACAGATGGCTTCCATTGAAACTGTGTCCCAGACCTGCAACCACATCTATGCCTCCAGATCCAGGACAAGGAAATGCTACTTTCTGAGCCGGTGACTCATTTTTAAATAGAGGGATCCTGTAGTATCACAAAGGGTGGGAAAAAAACGCTTAAACCCATAGAACAGTCAAAGAATGAATAAACCAAGCATCTTGCAATGAAGACTACATTTGCACCACAGAATGAGGTCATTGCTCCAGACTGTCAAGATTTGCTGGCCTTTTTAAGCAGGTCTGAATGCCACTTTCCAAACATATGCACAGCTCAGGGCTGGGAAGGATGGGGTGGGCTGAGCTCTGCGAGGCTCCTTGCAGTACAGAGGGTCTCATTTTTCTGTCACAGGAATGCAGTTTTAGAAGAAAAGCTTTTCCTAGGCCTGGAGGCTCTGATCCCACCTTGGGAAAAACAAAACCTGGTCTTGCCAGTCCTTGTGCTCATCATTTATGTGACATCCCTGAGTTGTAAAATCATGCAGATCACCAAGTGTTGTGGCTTCTCTCTCAAAATGAGAATCGGTTTTAGCTTTCTGGATTTGAGACAAAAGCTTGGTCCATGACTTTTAGGGGCTATGCAACTACAAGGGAGCAAAAAGCATGATGAAGTTGTTCAATTTACACCTTATGATTATTTAATTTTTTTTCCTAATTCAGCTCAAGTTGTCAGGGGTCTGGGGTCACGATTTTTGAATATTTGAGGTTAACAAAACAGGAAAAGCCATAAGTTTTTTTTTCCTGGCTCAGGGGGATCTGTGTCATGCCCAGGGAAACGCCAAGCTCGAAGTGTGGGCAGATACTTGGGAGCTGACGGTATCTGCCTAACTCTCTGCTCAGGCCAGCATGGCAGGGGCACCCACAGAGCCACCCAGCTTGGTGCAGGACAGGATTGCTCCATGATTTTCCCACGCAGGGCCAGAACAAATGCACCAGCTCCCCAAAACAGGGCAGATTACAGTTTGGAAGATTTTTCTTGGAAAACATGATGCCTGAAAATCAAAAGGCTCCAGCTGGAGTCACTGCCTGACGCGCTGTGGGCAGGGGGCAGGGAGACGCTGCACCGTGCAGGCAGACCCCCGCTGCCTCGGGGACCAGTGTAAGCTGGTGAGCCCAAGCTGCCTCTAAGAACCAAGAAATATCTCTGCACTCCCGTTTTGCACCATAGAGATACCCTAATTTGCGCAGACCTTGCTCCCCTTGCACGGTGCAAGTACACCCTAAAAGACACCTTCCCTCCTGGCTTTAAAACCAAACAACCCCAAAAGCCCTTCTCCTGCCCTATTTCCCAAGGGAAGCCCTTTAAAAAGAAGATCTCCAGCCACGCTGTCATGTACCAGGAAATGATCCCATTTTCTTACCTCCAAGTGAAGTTGCAAAATTAGTCCTTAAGATATGGGGAACTAGCATAGTTTCGTTTTTTTTTTTTTTTTCTCTCTTTCTTGGTCTGATTACTTAAAATTCTTCTGTGAGTTTCTCACCAACTGAACCTAATGTTATCATCTCATACACACAGTCGTCATCTCATTAAAGGGAAATCAGAGAAACTGACTTTAATAAATTTTAACACCCTGTGTGAAAAATCCGGCAATTAAAGCTTCCTGCCCCTAGACCTTTGAAAGCGACACATAGCAAATCCCCTTCAGTCTCTAATAAGCATGGCTCATCAAAGGATGGTGGCATGTGGGGGTAGGAGAGGAGTCAGAGAAGGAAAGAAATAGGAGCATTAATACTTAAAGAGACTGAGAGACAAAAGATGACCCTCCATTTTTCATCCTCTTTCCAGAAACCAAGGAGAGAATGAGCAGCATTAGAAGGAGAATGGTAAGCCCAGCTCACACAGGAGCGGCGAGAAAGGCAGGGTGGAGGTGGGTCCTGCTAGGCAGGAGAGAGCATATATCATGGCACAGGTTCCCAGAGATGCTCAGAGAATAATATTTACCCTCCAAGTACAGTTCTGGCATGACTTTTGTTGCCATTGTTAATCTCCCCAGGCCAAATGTTCTGGAGCAGAGCAAATGGTTATCAAGCAAGTCCATGGACCAGGTTGTCTGCTCCTCTATAGACCATTAGGGAGTGTCCTAGAGATAAACTTAGCATCAGGCATGGAAGAATTGGTATTTCTGTTCCTCATCTCCACCCATTGCTAAAGCTGTTGCTGTCAGCTGGACAGCAGGGACAACCACTCAGTATTGTCCATCTGAAGAAAGAGTTTGGGGATTTTTTTTATTTTTATTTTTTAATGGATGGGAAAGAAACAGGTTGACTTTATCACTGCTGAAGCTTAGCCAGGGGGAGGAAGGTATACTAATCAGAAGTTCCACTTTTTCACAATCAGATGGGGAACTTCTCAAGAGATCTGGGTCCTACCAGCTCCTTCTGGAGTTCAGTCAGGTTTTCTGATCTCTTGAAGACCACATCTTCCTGGTCTGTTGTAAAACAGAGATGATAATCTTCATTCTATCCCCACTGAAGATATTTGTCCTATCTCAGAAGGGTGTGAACAAAGCACAAAGCTCTCAGAAGAAAAGCACGAAGTGTCTCTGTTGTCATTATGACTTACTGTGACATCTCTAACTCTGGGGCTAAAAGCTTTCTCTTTTTATTCCAGTCCCTTTATGACCTGGTCCTTCCAGGGGACTGCAAGACATAGTGAAGGAAGGAGGCTGTCATAGAGAAATCACTGTTTTTGCACACAGCCAGGTGAAACACAGGCAGTGATGAATTGATGATGGACTGGAACTCATTAGCATAAAAATCCTCAGATGCCTGATAAAACTTCTCCTGTGAGCCTGATGAAGTGATAACAGCCCTGAAAGTGGCTTCTCCAGAAAAGAAATAGCCAGCCAGGGACTATTGGTTTGATTGGATTGCAATGAAGCTTCAGCTCAGACCTGAAATACAATCTGTGGAGCCAACAAAAGTTTGCTGGAAGACAAGACCAAGACAGGAGACTGTGTGAGGCAGCTTGGCTTATAAGCAGCACCAGCATCAGGCAAAGTGAGCTGGCTGACTTAGGCTGAGAATGGACAATGTAGCAAGTGGAAGGACATACGGAGCCTGCTTTGGGCAGGCTGGAGACCCAAAATGATGCAGAGCAAATGAAAAAGAGCGCGCTTAAAGTAGGGCCTGGGTGGGTAACTGGGACAGCTTCCCTATAGAGGGAAGGACAGCTGGTCTGGCTCCACGCACAACACTTGGCAGCTTTGTGAAGAGGCCTTACTGCCTCTGTCTGTACCCACAGAGTACAGAAATGCTACAGGAAGACTTTCTTATTGCGGGCTGTCAATCCAGCCTTCTCGGAGTACCAGGACTTCTCTTTCTTGCTTCTGTATACGGCTCCTTTGAACATTTCCTCCATTCCTGTCTTTCCTCTTATTTTTTCCACTACCTAGAGACCTGATCTCACTGGGGTAGGCTGCGCTTCTATGCCAAAAGGAGACTTCTCCCACCTGCTCTCCAAGTGTGAGGGGCACACGGACCTCTGACAGCTCTCTTAGGCCTCTGCAAGACGCTCCTTGCCAGATCTCAAGTTCTCTCCTTGCCACCTAATGCTCATTCTTGTTTGGTATGCTGTTCTGTCCCTGAGATTCAAGTAACATTTGTGCCTCTTAGTTTTATGGGAAGATATTCCTTTTTTCAGTTGGCTCCTGTTGACACTGAGGTCAAAGAGGACAGACCATTTTGCTAACGCAACACCTACTTTGTGTGCTTTCAGAAGCAAAATCCTGTGTATGTCTGTTTGTCGGGGGGCAGGGGGAGGGCAAGAGAGCATTTTTCTTTAGAGGACTCTCTGAGTTTGGGCAAAAGGATCTCACTCAAGCCCTGTGCAAACCTGTGAGATGCCATGTCCTGACCACCAGCTTTGCTCAGGGGACACCCTATCCCTGGAAGCCCTGCACAGCTCCTCCTTCCCTCTCTCACACCAGAGGAGACTGGTTTTAGGGAAGAGCTTTTGTTCCAGCTCGGCAATTTCAGCAGTCCTGCCGGGCCACGTCAGCAGGGGCGATGTGATGCTCAGTGCCAGTGGCGCTGTGCCCCGCGCTCTCACCACCTTTGGCGTCTGACCCAGACGAGTAGCCCGGGCGCCTCGGCTCTCTCATCCTCCATCCCTCCCTCGGCACAAGCCTTTCCTTTTCAGGGAACAACAGCCCAAACACCTGTTGGCACACTAGCAGGCCTCACGTCATCCCCCCGAACTCCCCTTCCTCTGTGACTAAAACAGCATTTAATTTCCAAGGCAATTTGGCTTTCGGGAAAAAGCAATCTCAGCACCCCCACCTGCTGCCTGCTGCTGCATCTCTGCAGCATCCCGCGTTGCCCCGCGTCAGAGGAATGGTGCCGCTAATCAGCCGCCGAGGGGGAAACGTAACGGGGAGCCCTGAGGGCTGAGGGAGGCTGGTGTGTTTGATGTTTGTCTTATTTATTTAGTCTCTGTGAGAGTCCCTTTCTGCGGAGGAGCGATAAGCCGCCGCGTGGCGTCCCCGGCTCCCTCTTGCCCACCCCTGCTGGCTCCCTCGGCCTCCATTTCCTACCAGACGCCATCTCGTTAGCGCCAAACCCCCCCGCGTACGTCCCCGCCAGGCTGCCCTCCCTGCCCCGGCCTGAAATGCCACCTGAGTGCCACGGAAACAGGGCGCAGCGCTGCCGGCTCAGCAGAGCCCGAGTGCCAAAGCGAGAGGGGGACAGGGACCCCGATGGCTCTGGAGATACCCCGGCAGCCCACGGGAAACGTGCGCAGAGATGCGGCTCCAGAATCAAATCCCCGCTGCCCTCCGGCACAGCCGGGCTAGGTATGGCCTGGTATGCAACGCAATTTAAATATGTCTGATGAAGTCGGTTGGCTTGCGTGCCACCGGGAGATGCCGCCGCCCGGGACGGGACGGGACGGGACGGGACGGGACGGGACGGGACGGGGCGGCCGCCGCCGCGCAGCTCGGCCGCGGCCTCCTGCTCCCTCTCCCGGCCCGCCGCGGCCGCGCAGCTTTTGCAAACGCGTCCGTGAAGGCAGCGGCGCTCCCCGCCCCGCGGCGCGGGCTCCCGGCCGGCTGGGCTGACCCGGGGCCGGTGGCTGGGAAGGGCTGGAGAAGACACAGCTTCTCTTTGGAGAGCTGTAATTAATGTTTGGAAGCTGCTGGCTGCTCTGACAAGCCCAAGCGCTCCACATGGTGTTCATGCCATTCACCTCTCCTCCTGGTTTGCAGATGATATTTATTATTATCTTTATTAATTATATACTGCAGTGCACTTAAAATGGGGGGGCAGGGGGGAGGGGGAAGAAGGAATGGCCAGTGATTCCCCACCGTAGAAAAGCAGTGTTACATTTTGTACTTGTTCTAGGTAAAAAAGCTCTCACTCCAAGAAGTGTGAGATGCATTACTAATTGCACAATTATTTTGTTCTGTGGCGCTTGCAAAAAGAACTTGGAGTGCTTTCAGCAAATTCTGGTGTTGAGGAAATAATGACTCGTTTAAAAAAAGAAACTACATACTAAATTAAGTGCTCTTCCTTTATGAGAATTGTTTCTTAGGCTTCTAGGATATTTCTTCCCCAACCTTTCTTAAGGAATAAGAAGCAAACGCTTTGCTTGGTTAGTAACACGTCGAGGCCAGCATGGACTCTGAGACAGGGAAGAAGATGAGGACTGCTCTCTCTCCTCCTCCTGCTGCTTTCCTCCACTTTCCCAATGCAGCATTTTTGCCCTTTCCTGGTGGGGCCTTGGCAGGAGTGGAATCACTTGGTTCCCCTTGAAGGACCGTTCAAGAGCAGTCAGATGATGTTTTGTGTGCAAAATGCATCCCATGCCCTGCAGAGGTGGCAACAAACATCACGTACACATAAGGCCAGAGCAACTTCTGTTCCCCGAGGATACAAGTGGGATGTTATAGGTGCTCCAGTAGTGCAGTACAAAGCTTAAGCTGTGAAAAGGAAAAGGGTGATGCATGTTTTTACTCACTGTGAAAGGCACTGGCAGAGACGGAATATAACAGATGATTTCATAAGACGTGCACAGACTATAATGGATTCTCCCAGGGAGGTAGATTTTGCAGGCCTTTAAATTTAGGGGTGTCAAAGGCTCTTCTGGGCTGAGAGGTGGGTTAGTCCCGCCTCTGCAGCACCAGACTGCAGCATCCCTTCCATGGTGGCATCCCCCTCCTTCCCCTCTCTGCCTCCCGCTATGTCTTGGCCAGCCCAGATGGATACAAACTCCCTTTAAACAACTCGAAACCAATGCCATTGAAAATGGCTCTGTGGGCTTTTATTCTGTCTGCTTCTTCATTGCCACACTCCCATCTCTCTCCCACCAGTACCACCAAATGCATGAAAAGACATCCTTTGGGCCAGGCTCAAGTCTCTCTTCCATCTCTGCCCTAGGCTGAGGGTGTTCCTGGCAACCCGCACGAGAAGCACAAACAGATGAGCGAGGGCAGTTTTGCTCACCTCAGCAGGTAATCGCAGGTGTTTGGAAAACTAACCTCTTCAAGGCCAGAGGAAAAACACATCTGTTTCGGTGAGATTGATCTGCTAGTACCAGCAGAGCAATCAGCTGGTCTTCTAGGAAAAAGGCAACAAACAGCAAATTAGAAGGTATCATCCTGCTGAGATTTCAGACAAATTAGAAGACATAATGGCAATGTCGCTATGACACTCGTTGTGCCTTTCAGCGGCTGCTGGCTAGGCTAAGCCAGCTCGGTTGCTTCCCTGTGAGCTGGTTTAAAAGGTCCGTGACTGCTGCAGTGGCCAAGGTGATGGACTCTGCTGTAGCACGGAGCCACAGCTGGCAGCATGAGAGCCCGCAGATGAAGGAGCTGCCCTCGGAGCACCCCGGGGGCTCCCTGCCCTCGCTCCTGGCGGCGCTGGGCTCGCAGTGAACACCGGGCTCATACAAGCCAAGCTGTTCCTCCCGCCAGCTGAAACTTCAGCTTCTTGCCCCATGCTTTGGAGGTCTCTGACACTGTTAATGTCCCGGAGAGGAGTGTAGCCCCCTGAAGAAGAGAACAAGGGCTCGATGCTCCCACCTCTCTGGAGCCATCTCATTTGGATTTCTCCTGGACGCAAAGCCCCTCTGAATGTGAATACGTAGTTTCAGACTACCTACTCACATGTGCAAGATAGCGTGTGCTTCACAGCTTCATAGACCTTTCAGTTATCTATATTCTTAAAGCAAGCTTAAAACTCTTTCTGGGTATTTCAGAGGGCTTTGAAACATGGCTACTGAAAAATCAAAAGGCCAGAGTCCTATTTGCAGCAGGAGTGCTGGGTACGCACTGCGTGGTGCTTTGGCCTGTGCAGACATGAACTGTGAATCACCTTTCTGCTGTGGCTTGCTTTGAAAATAAAGCTTTTGCATCCACAAAGCACCATCCCTGAGCAACACCCTGCCAACTTTTTGAGCCCAGAGATCAGTCTGAGTTTTCATTACTGCTCCCCAATTTCATCTAATTCTGATATTTCTAAATCTCTCTCTTCTCCTGACAGCAACATATGTCTGGCCATGCAACTCAAGAAGGAAGCAAATTTTGTTTAGAAACAAACAGTCCCACAGGAGGTCAGTGGGTCAGTCATCAACTTTAGTTGCCTTCACAGACTTTGATACTCTGATGACAGATGTTTCCACCAGTAAATTCAATACACAATATTTCAGTAACTGTTATTCAGTTGTGCTAAAGAGGATCTGAGGATTGGATGAGCACTCGGTGAAAAGTCTGTCTTTATTCTAAAATGCTGATTTATCATATATTTTAAATTTTCTTTTGTTTCACATGTATCAGCAGCCAACCTGATGGACTGACACTCCCGATGCCGTCATCCACCAGAGCTGATATCCTCCAAATGTGATGGATAATCAAACATCTCTGCTGATCCTGAAGGCCATCAGAATTAAAAATCCCTGATTACAACAGCACAATTGAGGAGTAGGGCTTGAAAGACAAATTCTCTTCAGGTAGAAGTACTTAAGTATATAGTTTTGTTTTACAACCAGGTGGTTGTGCTGCCATTCAGAAAGACCTCGACAGGCTGGAGAGATGGGCAGAGAGGAACCTCCTGAAGCTCAGTAAAGGGAAGTGCAAAGTCCTGCCCCTGGGGAGGAATAACCCCAGGCACCAGTACAGGCTGGGGCCGAGCAGCAGGAGAGCAGCTCTGCAGAGAGGGACTTGGGAGTCCTGGGGGGCAACAAGGTGAACATGGGCCAGCAATGCGCCCTCGTGGCCAGGAACGGCAGCATCCTGGGCTACATGAGGCAGAGCATTGCCAGCAGGCTGAGGGAGGTGATCCTTCCCCTCTGCTCAGCACTGGTGAGGCCACATCTGGGGTGCTACGTCCAGTTCTGGGCTCCCCAGTACAAGACATGGGCTTATGGGAGTGAATCCAGCAAAGGGCCACAAAGACGATTAGGGGACTGGAGCATCTCTCATACAAGGCGACACTGAGAGAGCTGGGACTATTTAGCCCGGAAAAGAGAAGGTTGGGGAGGGGGTCTTATCAATGCTCATAAATATCTGATGGGAGGGTGTAAAGAAGAGGGAGCCAGATTCTTTTCAGTGGTGCCCGGTAACAGGATGAGAGGCAATGGGCACGAACTGAAATACAGAAAATTCTGTCTGAACATAAGAAAACACTTTTTCACTGTTGAACACTGGAACAAATTGCTCAGAGAGGTTGTGGAATCTCCATCTTTGGAGATATGCAAAACTCAGCTGGATACTGTCCTGAGCAACCTGCTCCAGCTGACACTGCTCGAACAGGGAGGTTGGACTAGATGATCTCCAGAGGTGCCTTACAGCCCCGGCTTGTCTGTGACTCTGTGAATGTGCAAGACAGGCAGAATGAAGAGGCTGCAAATAAAGTGTGTGGGGAGGGGGAGTGGAGGGGGGGGAGAACACTTTCAAGTATTTTATAATTACTAAGATTTTTTTAAATCCTGTTTACATTTAACTTTGCACATTAAATTCATACTCATGCTGTGCAGCCAGGTTCAGTAGCAATATACAAAATCTTATTAAGAGTAGCAAATGAAGAAGATGGGAGGATTTGGGGTGGTAAAGGAGGGACGTTCCAATGGAATTAACACCTGCTGATTTTCATCCTGTCCAACAATAAATTGCTTGTCAAGAAACTCAGTGGGGAACAACTACTGTCAGTTACCTATACACTTGAGAAAAATAATTGGAATGCAAAATGAGACGGCTCACAACGATCTCCAAAATGTCCTGGCTCCTTATCCAGCGGGCTCTACTTTGTTGCAAGTTGGCATTGTTCAAGGGTTCCTTTCTCTTCTGTCTTTCACTCTTTGATGCTAATTGTGGTGTCTTTTTACAAATCCTTGTTCAGACTTAAATATAAAGAGTCTTGAGCAGTCTGGCTGGATTGAACTATTGTGTCTGCAACTTTTCAGCCCTGCCAGTAACATTTGAAATAAGAGAGTTAGATTTTAACTAGGTTTGCTATTAGAATGGAAACAAGGATCAACTGAATACTGGCCTCACTTAGAGAAATCTCTCGGCTGACACTGGTGCTTGAAGCCTATGGGACACTTTATATTCATAACTTTAGACATAAAAATTAAGTGTCATCATCCTTCCTTTACAGATGCAGAAGACCAGGACCCAGAGAGGAGTAACTTGTTAAGACTGTTCAGAAACTCCAGGGGCTGAGCCAGAAATTTGATTTAAATCCCCTGCTTGGATATTATTTTGAAATTTTCATTGCTGCCACAAAACACAGAACACAAGACACCATTGTACTAGAGGAGAAACCTGTACAGAGCAAAACAACAGAGCCCGGCTGAAGAATTTACAATCTGACCTTAGGGCAGGAGACGAGTTGGATTCAAACAGATGGGGAACAAAGCAGAGTTCATCAGCAGGAACATCTCATGAACATCCCCTGGGCCAAGTGCTCCCAAGATCTCACTACAGTGTGGAGCTTGGAGGAAAGATGGAGCAGAAAATATTGAAATATCCTCCCAGCTGGGCTGTAGCATGAAGAAGGGTCTGGACAAGGGGAGGGTGTTAAAGACCAGATAGGACGATATCTGCCAGGATGCAGCTGGGCTGCGTCCAGCTGCAGTGCAACAACGTGAAGTAGCTGATCTCCTGGGTTTGCTTCAGGGTCTATATTTCTATTACTTTTCTGTGGTCAATATAAACCCCCACCCAACATACTAGTGCCTTTCTTCATACCAGAAGCCTAGTAAACAGCTGTATCAAAGTCAGCTAAACACAGAGGAAACAAGTTTTTCCATTCCTGCCTACTTGACTTGCCCATTTCCACCAGCCAAAGGCACCAGTCCTGTCCCAGTGCATGGGATACATCCTGCATCCCATCCTGCATCCTCCCTTGAATAACGTGTCATTAGAACCCTCCTTGAATCCAACCCCCCCCCCACCTTTGGAAAGGGAGGTAAGATGACAAATCAGGACCTGAACCCAGGGTCTGAATCCGGGTTAAAACCTGCTCTAAGGGGCCAAAGGAAACCCCCAGGCTCAGGCAGGTAACAGGCTGTTGGACAGATGCACTGCACTCAGCTGGGCATCTCCAGAATGAGTCCTGAATGCATCAGCCCCGTCCCTGCAAACCTTCAGCAACTCTCAGACTGGATGAAGGCGCTGAAGTGGGGCGCCAGGGGACGTGGCTCACCAGCTTATGAGCCATGGCAGGGCCCCATGCCCGTGCGTACCCACACCTGCAAACAGGGAGTGAGTCAGCCCAGACTCCCCACAAACATACAGGAAGTCTAAGCTCTGTCTAGCAAAACCCAAGAGCCAGGCTAGCCTGAATCTGCTCAGAAACGTGATCCTTTCCATCATATAAGAGCAAGATACCTTGCAGAAAATAGAGGGATGAGAGCTTATCTCTGAGATATGTAATTTCCCCATGCCGCCTTTAGCTCGGTGTTATCATGGAGCTGCCAGGGGACTCTGACCTTTATGGGAAATGTTAAATCATTGTGGCTTTCATATTGTTTAATATTCTTCATTGATTAGTTTCCATCTCCCTGAAGGCAAGAGGATTTGACTGAGAGCCAGAGCTCAGCAGTATCCAGGGCTGTGGGTGGTATTGAGCCTTTGAGAGAGAAAACTAGCAAAATAAAATGCAGTAAATGACTGAAAAATAAAGACAAGAAAATGAGTGACTTTCAGAATGGATATTCTTCCTGACCTGGACTAAAATCCTGCTGCCGTTTCCATAAAGCTGCCCCCTTAACTCCCAGAGACCGATAAAGGCTGACGGCTTATTTCAGCTCCAAACCACAGATCTCATATGTTGCAGTTACAGAAACATCACGTGGGTCTGGATTTACTTGTCATCCAAGAATTGGCTGTATTTGCCTTGACCACCCTTTGTGGTGGAGTGTAGGCCTGGGGCTCACCGAGCCGTGTGTCCTCACTGCCGCTCCTGGATGCCTGCCACTCCAATGCAGTGTGCCAGCTCCCCCACCTCGACGTCCCTTCGCGTGGTCGGCTCCCATCCTTGTTGAATGGGACATGATAGAGAGTTGCACTACCGAGTCCCAGGGAGGAGGGGGAACCTACCTGGCCACTTGTGCTTCTGCCAATCTCTCAGCATCGCAGGAGCAGCAAGCAAAGAACTCTGCAAAGACATATCAAAGAGAAGCCACCAGTCCCTCCTCTAATAACAGGCAATATACAGGCTATATTGCACAGTCTTTTCAATCAGGGATATTTTCATGGGACTGTGACCAAAAGAAAGAAGTCCTGGCGTTTTCCCTTAGCCAGCCTGTTTGGTGGGCACTAAATACACACCTCAGAGCACTGCAAATCACACCTCATCCCACTGACTCATGGCCTTGTTACAAGGATGTACAGCCAGGACAGACAACATCATGCAGGCCAAACTGCGACTTTGGAGTCCAGTCCTGAGCAGGCAGGAGGAGGAAGAGCTGCCTGTTTAGCTGGCACAAGCAGAGCCGCTACCAGGAAAAAGCCTGGCAGCAGCAGGGAGCAGAAGTTGCAGGAGGCAGTTTCTCACCAGGTGAGATCCAGCCCCATTCAGCATGGCTCCCACTAGGATGTTTTGCTTCTCCAGACCCGGAGGACTGTCTGTCCTCACATAAATCCACCTGCATGCCAGACGCCTGCTGAACGAAGCAGAGCCACTGAGTAAGAAGGGCACCCATCATTACAGGCTGTGTAATTGTATCAAACCACATTTTGAGAAACCCTAAGCAGTAATCTCCCTCCTAACAGAATGGCCAAGAATAGCCATGTCTGGGCAGCTCTTGCTGCTTGATTAATCTCATCTCCTCCTCTGTTTTCCTCTCCCAGAGCTTCTTCCATGAAGCCCTGACTTGCCTCTTTCCACGGAGACATGCATAGCCCAGCTCCCTGAGTCCCAGGCTGTTTTTTCACTCTCATTATTATTTTTAAAGCCTGTTCTTTTTTTCTTTTCCTCCTGTGTCCAACCAACTATATATTAGCATCTGGTTTGTGAACTCAGGTTTTGCATCTCTTGCCAGGAACTCTGATAACAGCCTCCAAAGGGGACCAGTGCTCAGGCCTCGTGCTGCACTGGTCCCGCCAAAGCTTTTGGTAAGGGAGGAGGAGGGAAGCCAGTTGCTGCAGCTGGGGCTGGAGAAGTGTTGGTGCTCAGCAAGAGACACCCGCCCTGGGAAATGCAAATGTTTCATCCCTTTTTGATGTGAGAGGAGAAGGGATTTTGCAATGATGCTGCCCAGAGGGACTCATTTGTTCTCCTTGTATTGCAGTGTCAGTGGCGATGGAGTCTGTAGCCAGGCTGACTGTGGTGTAAGTGGAAAAATGGCAGGAAGGAAGGAGATTTGGGGCATGGCTGGGAAGACAACATTGATCTGCAGATTTGTAACCCCATGGTCTATGTGTTAAACAGACAGGAGAGCAGGTTTGGCCCACTGCACCCCATGCCTGATGCTGGGGCAGACCACTGCCTGAAGAGCCCATCACTCGCAGCTTTGCCATAGAGGCACATGGGCCCACTACATCCCTCAGATCTGCAGCAAGGGCCTAAACAAATCCACAAGAGCGAGGAAAATCAAAGCTGCATGGTCAGTGTGTCTAGCCACACTGTAAGCCAAACTTCAGCCTCTGGAAGGGGGGAATTAGCAGCCTCGGCTCCACTACCAACCATTCATGGTCATGGCAGGAACACCCCTCTCTCTTGTCCTCAGGGACTTCCTCCCAAGCTTTCTGGCTCACCAGCATTTTCAAATGGCTGTTGCACATTCCCAAACTGCTTCCTTCCCTCTTTCCCCACCTGCCTGCCCCGCTGATACTGTATTCATTAACAGGGACCTTCCGCCTGCAAGGCTGCAAAATCTTTGTCCCCTCTTCTAGAAACACTTATCAAGACATGGAGCAGCAAAAAGAAGAAAAACAAGAGTTGAAGAATGGTCATTGCTTTTGTTGTTTTAAGTGTTTTGTGCATTCCCACGCCAGCTTCGACAGGGTAAATATAATAGCAGCGTTAGATAATGCAGAAATACTGAGCTATTAAGAAACAGCTTCAAATTAATCTCAGAATTTTTTGTTTATTTTTTTTTAACTACAGCAATGCACCTCCTAGCTCCCTTATCTTTTTGGGTGCACCTGGCACTGTGAAAGATTTAAACTTGCAAATCCAAAGCTTAAACAGGGTAAATAGTTTTGCTTCAAACACTCCAGGATGGAAAAAAATAAGAATAACGAAAAGGGAGAAAAATCACACTCCATATTTGGCCTTCGGATTTGTTGCGTGTGCAGAAGAGGGAGGTTTCAGGGAGCTTATGGATTTGTACAGGAGCTGAAAAGCTCATACCTGCTTAGCAATGTTTATTGCAATGCACTGAGAAAAGAGAAGGCTGCTCTTTTTCTTATACGCCACCATGAGCACCAGTTCTGGCCTTGAGCCTGTACTGAGGGCCCTGCTCGAATGTGGCCAGTGCGGAAGGATTTCCACCCAAACTCTGCTCAGAGCCTTTTAAAATTGCCTGTTAGGCATCTCTTTTCCCAGCTCAGAATAAAACTTGCCTTCTTCCTCCACCTCCTACTCTACCATCCTGACTAGGACTTGCAGTTATTTGTGGAAGCTTGTTAAAGTGTCCGGGAAGGAGGAATCTTTTTCCCCCTTTGGGACACTTCAACACCCCTTTTAAAAACTTTAATCATCTTATAAAAGCCATAGCTACATCTCAGTGATGCCAGAAGTGGTCATGGAGACAGCCTGGTAACTAGCCCCTGAAGGATTTTCCCCTTGGACCTCTGCTCAAAAGCAGCACGCRGGCGGCAGAGCAGAGCTTTCCCAGGCACTGGAGGTGACTGACAGGGGGCCGTCGCGGGAGAAAGATGTTCCTGGAGTGCAGATTTTCATCACTCTGCTAAGGAGCTCTGACAGCACGTTGCCAGCTGAAGGCCAGGCTCGCCTCCTCTTTAAATCAGCCCAGCTGAGAATCTGGGGCGTGTTGTGCCTGACATCCTGAGGTTCAATTTTTGGCTGGGATCTTGCAAGTTTTTAGGGGCTGTAAAAGGGATTCATAGTGTTTGCATGCCCCAAGGCTTTCAAACACTCCAGATCCCACTGGAGTCTCACTCAGGTACCAACTCTGCTCCTTCCTGGGGAGTCTCCAATATGTGAGCTGGGCATTTCTATTAAACCTCTGCTCCTGCAGCCACGCRGTCTGATTTTTAGCTATTGGCAGCAAAATAGGGCACTGCATATAAGGACAAGAACAGCCACAACAGCAATTTACCATGGCCCATGAATAGAGTTTGATTAGGAGATGTCTCCATTCAGTTCTGGCTACTTTTTCCATTTATACCACATTCGCCAAAGTACCTAAGGGTTGGTTGTGACCAGTGAGCAAATATTCCCAGAGGACCAAGTTTGGGTGGACTTGAATTTGACGTCAGTGAGAAATCTTAATGCACAAATATTAAGAGAGTTTTAAGGTATTTTTGGAGTTCAAGAACAGGTTAATCTGTCTGCAGAGTCAGGTTCATTTTCCAGGTTTTCTTTGGGAAAAAAACAGGAAGAGGATTCACATGCTTTCTGCAGGCTCAAAAAGCAAGGAGCCAGAAAGGGCTTCAAATCCGTTCATGTTAATTATTTTTTTTCTAGTCATGACTCTTACAGCACTCCCAAATTTGAGATCCTCATTTTTCAGTGTTTAGGCCTAGCTGGCAGGTTTTCGGTTCCTATCAGTGGAGTAAAGTGGATGGTCACACCACGAGTGCCCAGGAGAGCCGAGGAAAGGTGGAGGTGGGTGAGGGAAGCAGCCATCCCTGCCGCAGAGGGGATGAAGAGGGACAGCTGTGCAAGGGTGCCGCCGTACCTGCTGCTTTTCAGTAATGACACAATTTAGCTGTTTTTCTCTTTCTCTCCCTTTTTTTTAGTATTAAGATTTATGGGGAGGAAGGTGCCCAACTGCCTCTGAGTGCAATAAACCTCTTGCAGTTGGTAAAAAAAACGAACAGCTATTCTTCCAGCTTGTTAGCAGTCGGGGCGAAAGTGGTGGGAGGAATCCAGAGGGTGAGGGTTTCTAATGCCTCGCTCGTCACTGCTGAACCCAGCACTATTTATGGTGCAATTATCACCGCAGACAGAATCCTTTATCATTCAGCCAATACTCTGGGTAGAAATCCTATAGCAGCCCAGCCACTCCATTTATCATCAGGGTGCAGGCAACAGCCAGGTGAGGAGGTTCGCTTACGGAAAACATATCTGCACGATGACTTGATGCCACCACTTGTCCCTGCCACCTCTGCCCACCCTGTATTTATGGCCACGGTGTCACAGGGGGCTGCTGTCCTCCCACCATCCGTGTGATGCCCGGGAGCAGCTGAGGACTGCGGGGACGGGTGACTCTCCCCAGGATGGATGGAGCAGGCACGGGTCCACCAGCGCTTGTGGAAACCTCTACTGCTGTGTCAAATGTGGGTGGCACTGGTCAGCTGCTAGTGGGAACCAGCAAGAACTCACCCAGGCAGCTGAGTCACGCAGCTTAATTTTCCCGGTGAATTGGACTAAACTCCCACACCAGCATTCCCACTGCCACGGTAGAGCTGGGAAGCACCGGCAGCAAGCGGCCTCGGCTCTCTGCCTTTGTGCTGGGGTGTGGGACTGCTGCAGTGCAGATCAGCTCCATCAAATGTTGTTCACCGAGTCCTCCACATCTCCCCTTTACCTTTCCTTGCGCTGAGCTGGACTGCATTTATTAAGGGATAAGCGGTAATTTTGCAAGGAGTGAAATTCCTGAGGCACAGGAACTAAAATGACAATTGATCATGACGCTTGTTTATCTTCTAATTGTCGCTGGCTCCTGCCTTTTCACGTTCCCAGCGCTTACAAAGGGAGGAACAGAGCTAGGAGATGTAATTTAATACCCCAAACATGCTGGCTTAATTGCATTCCCCGTAAGCCAGCCACACAAAACTCCAAACAAATTCGATTAATTTATTTCAATTTGCACAAGTCTCCTTCTCAGATTGTAATTAATGGAGGGAAACAATTAAGGTAAACAGAGAACAGCTGAGAGAGCTGTCCTTGCTAAAAGTCACATTTTATTTTAATAATGCTCTATTTATATAACTTCCACACTTTTAACAAGTTTCCCATTTTCTCGGTGTTTAATCAGTCCTGTAAATATTTTGCCTCAGCTGGAATGGTTTCATGTAATCATAAATCAACACCAAGGGCCTTGAGGCAGGGAGAAACCGAATTGCTGGTGGACTTTTGGGGGAATGTGGGCGGTGGGCAGAGACTCGGCCACTTTGTCCTTTGAGCCAGAAGGGGAGGGCAGTGCGTAGAGGGAAACCAGAGCTTTCAGGAACATATACCACGGGGTTAACTTGTTTCCTGCTCACTGCCCAGAACTGGGGGCTCTCAGGGCAAAGAAACATGCACAGACAGAYTCCCAACTGGTATGTATTTTGGGACTGAGGGACAGGACTCCTGTCAGGCTGGAGTAAAGGCAATTTGCCTGCGCTGGGCACTCTGGTCTGCTGCTGTTGTTGCAGCCRGGTATTTCTTTGATAGATACTTGTCGCTATTAGGAACATATGCAGAGTCCTGTTTTCCTCATCATGACAGGACCAAATAGTGCGGGCAGCGTCCTCATGCGATGGTCCAAGACTTGTTTTCCCGTTTGGCTTGACCCCAGCTGCCTGTGCTCTTCACCCTCACCTATAAGCACTCAACTTTCTGTTAACCTCCCTCCCTCTCTGCACCCTGGCACTGTCTCACCGAGCTTTGGTGATGGTGATAGCGATGATCATGGTTATAGTCATGGTCATGGTTTGGTGGTAGTGGTCACTTTGGTTACCTACTCCAAGAAGACCGTGCCTGAATGGAGAGTGGCTATTGGTCCCACCAGCCACAGCAAACAACTCCCCTGTTCCCAGACTGCCAACTCCAGATGACATCCCTTACAGTCCTGCACATCTGGCCTGAAGCAAATTGGTGTTCATTGCAACTTAGATAGCCTCCAAGTGAGGTGTTAGCATCAGCGGTGGCTGTCTGCGTTGCTGTGGCATCCAAGGACATGGTCACATCTGGTCTCCGTTGTGCCAGGTCTATGCAGAATGGTAATCCCACATCCCCCACCTGGGTGCTCAGCCTCAAGTTTGTGCTGGCAGGTGCACAGCCTTGCTGTGCTGCGGCCCACCTGATTAGGGATACATCCTTCCCTCCCTTCCCCTTCTCTGTCCTTTGGACAAACCATGCCTGGTTTTCTGCTCTCATCTGCCCATCTGTGGTGCCTGGCCCAGATGTGTCATTTGGTGGGGGAGAAGCAGGAGGAGGAGGAGGAGGTTGCTCTGTAATTACAGAGAAGTGATCAAGCATACCAAGCTGTTACTGTCTGCCTGGCTCTGGCATGTGTTGGGAATAAGAGCTGGGATCCTCAGGGCTGTTGGCATGAGGGACATGTTGGGGGGATTAATTCCTCCCTCGGGTGCTTCCCGAGGGCAGGTCAAAAGACAGCTCTGAGCCAGGCAGCGCARGAGGGCTGGGGGCAACACCACTGCCAGGGACCCATATGGGTTTTGAAAAGCTATTAAGAAAAGCCTGTTCCAGTAAATCTATTTATTAAAATGTATTATTAAAGCAGCGGGTGTTTCTCACTCCTTACACGGGGGCAGGCTTGGATAACTCCTCTGCTCAGCAGGGAAACAGGGTGGCTGCACAAGAGCGTGTGGCCRGCTGCCACCTGATCTCTGCTCTGGGTTGCCTTCCACACGCACCCGGCAATCGCTCTACTCCGTAAACAACAGCAATTGATTTCATGCTACGCATGGTCCATCTGGAGGAAACAACAGGGCTGTTTCTCCAGGGCGACCAGCAGGTCCCACTCAGACCACGCCAGCAGTGGCTTGAAAGCACTTTTTTCAGCACTGGTCATTTTCTGGCTTTGAATATATCCCATGGGTGGGTTCTCTCGAAAGAGAAGCTGCATTCAGTCTTTACTGCTCAGGCCAGCCCTCAGGAACCCCAGACCCTGGAGACAAGAGAGAAAGTCTGGAGAAAGGAAGACTTTCCCTTGGTGGAGGAGGAGTGGGTTAGAGATCATTTAAGCAAACTTGACACCCACAAATCCATGGGCCCTGATGGAATGCACCCACGAGTGCTGAGGGAGCTGGCGGATGTCATTGCTAAGCCACTCTCCATCATCTTTGAAAGGTCATGGAGGACAGGAGAGGTGCCTGAAGACTGGAAGAAAGCCAATGTCACCCCAGTCTTAAAAAAGGGCAAGAAGGAGGACCCAGGGAACTACAGGCCAGTCAGCCTCACCTSCATCCCTGGAAAGGTGATGGAGCAGCTCATCCTGGAGGCCATCTCCAAGCATGTGGAGGA